>NW_013530872.1:4889954-5295821 GCF_000836235.2 Papilio xuthus
CCTCAATCACCCCCTGCGTGGCCTTGTTCAGCTGACCTAGCACCGTCCCCCTGATGTTGCCACCCTTCTTTAGCTACCCCTGAATCATAGTAACGTTCAGGAGGGCCTTCGCCGCTAGGGCCTCTACTGTGGCAGCCCGTTCAGGGGCGGCGCTAGGCTCGGCATCTGCCTCGTCCGCTGCTAGCGACAGCCGTCTGTGGGACCGGTACGGGGGGTCGGAGCCCTCTGCTTCGCTTCCCTTCCCGCCCGCCAGATACGCCTTCGCAGCATCCAGAAACTGGTATGCCCCTGGGCGTTTGGATCGGCCCCTCGCCGCTGAGGACACTTTGGTGGCCACCGCAGGGTCCACCGTTCCCCCCTCTTTCGCTGCCCTCCTCTTCCTCAGCTCCGATGGGAATCGGAGGGCAACCCTCGCAGCTGGCGATCTCTTGCTATGGCTGCGCAGTACTCGCGTAGCCGCCACTTCCTCGCTATCTACTTCCGAGAGGGACATTTCAGAGGACGAGGACAGTACGTTGATTTCCTCTCCCTCATCTCTCCTCTCCTCTCTCCTCTCCACTCTCTCCTCCTCTACAACACTTCGCGCATCGCGCCGTCTCCCTTCTTCCTCGGTTTGATTTGAATTTTTATTTATTTCCATTTCTGCTCCCACGAGTAGGGTCGATATAAATTCCACCACCGGGTGACGCCCATTCCGCATGGTGGGGCTACTTACTGCAGAGGTCGCCAGGTATCTGCAGGTTTTAACGACTGTTCTGTCGGGTTTTTATAGAGTTTTCCTTTCTCGTGGGCCGGCCGGTTAAGGCAAGCCCTCCGCTCCTGTGGTCCCAACGTACTCCATAACGCCGGTTTGATGGAGATCGTTGAAGGAACCACAGGGTTACGGGTATGCTAGAGGGGTCGGCGTGCCCCCCCTAGTTTCGGACGGATCCCCCCCCACCCCTCCCCGACGGCAGGTTAGTGCACGCCGGGGCCGCCCTCCCCATTCCCCCCCCTGACCGGTTGTTAGCCTCCCTAAAGACGTTCGGGAGTTACCAGGGTGCACCACGAGGAGGTCACCGGCCACCGCACCCCATCAGGGAATACCCTTGGAGACTTTTGAGAAATGCAAAAAGCAAACTGAGTCAGAGCAGAGTAATAACTTTCGCTTTCTCATTAAATTAAGCTATTGGTTTTTATTTATAAGTTTATGCAACGTTTTGCTTCGGTCAGTCTTAGCTCAGTCTAGCAAACTTAGTATTCCAATGTATAGCTTTCTTGTTTGACCTAAATTCTATTAGATTGTAGCTGTCTTTACCTTTCAAAGTGAATCACTTAATTTGTAGGGTATTATATAGACCCCTTTTGTAAATACATCAAGACCGAACACAAAAATAAAAATCGCCTGACATTTTGAATAATAATTAAGAAAATTATTAAAAAATTCTTACGATATTTTGGTTGCTTGCTTGTAGTTTGACAAATATGTCCGCAAATTAAAAGGCATTGTTGAATAAAACAAAAACTGCAATCAACTCTGTCAACAAAAACCCACTCACACCTCATTTACTTACCCACATAGATCGATGGCTCAAACGAAATAGTTCTATTTTGTTTGTACAGCACACATACATCACTTGCACGGCCTTTGGATTCGACAAGTTCATTTATTTTCTAATCAAACACGCTCACTTTGTGACGATGGGACACTCGGCACGTTCCAACCCTCTTGCGATGCCGAATTTACCATTTTACGCACCGGTGCCCTGCCAGCGTAATTTAGAACGGACCCCTTGCTTCAACTAGAGATGAGTTACAAAAGCACATCTTGCTCCCTACGGCTATTTCCTTTTATTTGATTTTTACATAGCGGCGTTCACAATTTGTATTCCAGTGAAATCAAACGAGGACAATGCACATTGAACTGGAATTAAAATTACACGATAACTTCCTTTATGTCCATACATTTAATAAATGTTTACTATATGTACTATTAATTAGAAAAAAAATTCTTCGTTTTAAATACTTTCTTTAAAATACAAATTAACTGATGTACTTACAGATTATATTAACGTAAAATTCGTAACACGTTTTCTAATATTTGTTTGTGTTAATACAAACCTGCTTAGGTAACTTCTTAAGGAAATCCTCGCTAGAGGTTTCCTTAGGTTGTTGAGGCAAACAACATTTGAGTTGAATACTAAACAGAAGATCAATGCTTTGATTTTTCACTTTCAGTTTGTACTATGGTGTGGGTGTTATCAATCAGGACAAAAGTATAATATCTTAATTAGTCTATGTATTAACCATGAAAGTTAGTTTTACTTTACATAAAAAGAATTTTAGGTGCATGGATCTCACTACAATTTGGCATAGACGTAGAACATAGCCGGGAAGAACACATAGGCTACTAATTGAGTCTTTTTATAATTACGCAAGGACGGAGACGCGGGCGACAACTGGTACGTAATATATAAATTAATTCTAGAATGTGTAAATGGCAAAGATAGGATTTTGAGAGATTTAGAGTTCGCATGATTTTACTTGGAGGAAAGACCGAATGGGAACCACACCTGTCAGGAAGTTTGCATTTAACTTTTCATTCGAAGCTTCGACTGGATTTCGACGAACTATTTCCGTTCACTTCAAAATGTCGATTGAAATTGTACTTTTATTTATATATTTTCTTTTACATGAAAATGAATACAAAAATCCCACTTTCTGACTACCCGAAAGACTGACGACTTATGAGGTGATAGAAGCATATTAAATACTTTATAAACAACCAAGATTATATGTAATTTTTCATCGAAAGTATATAACAAAGACATCCTTGTGTAATCTCGTCAAAGGAGAACTTAATTGCAATACGCCGCTACTCAGGCTCCATAGTTTCAATGCCACGGCGCGTCTCATAAGCACTTGTTAATCATTAAACATCTCCCAAGGTAACTACAAAGGTTATTGCGTATGCAATTACTTTGGCATGTCTACTAAAATATATACACGTCATTTCCTTCGTAATTAAACTATACTCAGACATAATTATCTGGCGCGGTGAGACTAAGATTATTTTCTAATAAATCTGTTAGTTCAATTAAAAATATGCAATAACTGTCTTTGACATAGTAAGTGAATCACCGTACGAGAAGAAATAATTCAGCTATAATCCGACAAGGTGCTGGCCTGGCATGGACAGTATGATTTTACTGGCACCAGTAAGTGTTTAGTTTATGTTAGTTTTATGCCAGCGCTGATTTTGAATGCCACTGTACAACTGTACTGGCATAGTAGCACTGTCTTGTACTTACTCTTTTGGTCATTGCGCCAAATAAGCTTGTAGTACTATAAGCTTCTGGATGTGATCAAGACGAGACAAACTCCAAATGTGGAAGGTTAAAGGAATAAGGTATTAAAAAATCTGTGTATTGGAGATAAACAAAATTGGTATTTTTTTCTTAATAATCTGTATTTTCCATTTTCCGAATTTCTTAAGGGAAAACATACGAAATGGCTAAAAGTTGGCGTTATATGGGTTCGTAAACCCATGTCAGCAAATGCTGAGTCACTTCCTGTTGCCTAAGCTTCTATTTATTATACGGACCTTCATTTATCAAGTTGTTTTTTTTTCTATATTTATAAGCTGATTGGTTATATTATTTATACTTCAATTTACTTTTCTTAATGTAAAGTACATGTGCTTTGTACCTGGCTTAATTTTAATCATAGTTCTCGACGCATATAAGCCTTGGAATTGTACTTAGGTCGAATATTGCAGTAATATACAATCGAAGTGTAGCCAACTGAAATCCTATTTAATACGGAGTCGTGATACACACAGCCTTGATCAATGTTCCAATTTTAAGCACTTACTTAACGTATTTATATTAATTAAAACTACAGTTAACGATTTTAAAAATTGACATGAAATCAATATTTAAATTTAAAAAATACTTTGTTTTATTTCAACCTTTTTATATAGCACTTTGAAATTACATTTTCAAAAGACCCATTGAACTTGGTTATTTGAAACAATATGCTTAGTTCGTAGACGTAACTGTTATGTAACCGAGTTTCTGAGACCAAAATCTCCGTTTAAAACATATTGTTTCCTCTATTTTGTCTAAATAGTCACAGGGTAACGATATGTTTTAAACAAAGAATTTAGTTAATAGTTCTAAGCTACATTCTATATTTTATTGTTCACTGAGTGCACGTAGCTTGTACTTGTTTTACAAAGAACATTAGCGTCGTCATAACTTTATACCCCTTTATCTAAATTCTCAGTACTTGCTGATGTCTTTTGTTCAAGTTTAACTTAACAACCCTGTTAACTTTGATAACGCAAGAGAATAAATTTGTATAGCATTGTACAAGTTTAAATACCAAAAGTACTGCAACGTGCTTTCTCTCCTTCAGTTTAATTGTTTATTTTTGTGTAATAAAAACAGTGCCTTTTGTGTATTAAAAAATGCTATGTATCACAGATTAAAAATTATTTACTTTCACCAAATTGCATGTAACCGAATGCAATGTAAAAATGGTATCGCATTTAAAAAGACTAACTGTCGCCTCCAATTCTGTCCGCGTGGGATTAAAAAAAATCTTAATTATTATTTATTTTCTGGAGATACCTTCTAACATCCATTCATCGAAACATTCGCATTTATCAAATTAGTAAGATTCATTGAAATAAACGAAATTGAATCTTTGAGTTGGCAATTATACGGAAGGGAAGCACTTGAGCGGAGTAAAGTACGTTATTATGCGCAAACAAAAGAAGTTTGGTAATAAATTAGAATAAGGAACGGGAAATAGGGAACGGATCGTTCCGTGCAGCGAACGTATGACTCGCTTCAGATGACAAGCCTTTTATCTCTGTCTACCAGGTCCAGCGTCTGTTACGCAAATATTACTCCTTTATTAATTTACCTTTTGTTTACTTATCGATTCTTAATTTAATAAAGCTTTTTGATTCGTTCGAACTTTTTGAAAATGTAGACTTGTGCCAGTCAAGTAATAACGCAACTAAATAAAAGCCAATTGATCTATTTTAAAATTTTTTGTTTATGTCTTGAGTCTAATTTTTACTGTATTGAAAATTTGATTTTAAATAATTTAAGAACCAATAAACTTTATGTAATATTTTTTTTTCGGAATATGGTTCCACATATAAAATCTTTACCTTCTTTTCAAGCCGACATATTCTCATCCGAGTTGATGTAAAGCGCAATTCAAGTAAAAGACCATACAATTTACATAGGTCATGCAACTGCTGGCGCGTCTATAAATGTTACGAGGAAGGGCTGCCATTCCTCTACTATAACCATCAAAGTTTTTTCCAAGAAACGAATGTAATTTAGCCTTTACTTTCTGATTTCTTATACAAAGATATCTAAAGTAGATAGGTTTCCTTGACAGGGTATAAAACAACGAATCATATAGACTTGGTAAACATTTGTTCGTATTTTAAACGAATAAACAAAGACATTTGATCTGTTTTTTTACATTACGAGAGATACGTAATTTGTTATTTGATAAAATAACATCTCCATTGTACAGGAGTATTAGGACTAAATAATAAAAACTTTATTTTAAAGCTACGCGATATAAGTAATTCAATTTGTGCCGTATTCGTCCACACGTCGGTAGAAAAGAATTTTTGCGCTTTCATTTCCCTGCGGAGCAAAATTAACGACCCTTCTTTTTGCCTTTTACGTTTACGCTTTGTTTTCAATTTATCATACAATTAATTTTGTTCTGCAATTTAACTGCCACAAATGAATGAACTGAGATTTCGTATTTTAAAAAGTTTAACGAGGATTATGTTTGTTTCGCTTAAAATAAATTGTGGCATTCTTTATTCGCGAATGCGCAATGATGAAAGCACTGATGATGTTTGACTTTATCAGATTTTTTTTATTTGGATAAATAAATATTCTATTCTATTCTATTTGTTGATTATGATAGGCTTGTTTCAACCAATTTCTAAGCTTACAAATGTAGACAAAGAAATGTGTTCTTAAAATTAATTTCTTTTTCTACTTTTACACGAACTTTTACTATGATAATTAATTTTAAAAGTTTATTCAATGTTTGATATAAGCTACTTAAAGACTTCACTTAATGTTCTTTTTAAAATCACGATGGGGAAACAAATCAGAATTTTGAATAAGAGAATACTAAAGAAACCTTCATTCCATAAATTTCCCCTCATGGTCCGCTTATGCAATATAAATACGGATTTTCTGTGCTCAAAAATTCTTTCCGACTCTATAAATTGATGAATTTTATGACCAGATTATTTGGATATTTTTCATTCGACGTTTCCATTTTCAACTTTGCTTGGATTCGCTCCATATGTAAAATAAATTTCTATTTTTATTTTTTCCTCTTTATTTTTATTGTTTTATAATTAAACTTTGATATTTTGGAATAGATGCAAAAATAAAAAAAAACTTTTATAGATTTTTAAATGTTTTATAAGATATTCTTCTATTTACTTATTAAACACCGTCTGTATTAGTTTCTTAAAACTTACATAAGTGTAGTAAATAACAAAGGTGTTGTATTCATGCAATAATACGTTGCAGCGCCGCGCCGCGTCGGCCGCTCCGGCCACATTCATACCTAATGCAGTAATTACGGAAAGATGTTGTGGCCGAGCTAGCCGACTGGACAATACATTTGCATTACATTCAAATCCCTATAGATCGTTATTTATGCACAACACAAATTACTAATGTATTGAACATTTACTCAATTGTTTTAGCAGTATTGTACACCTATTGCCTATTTTAGGCAATTTAACACAAAATACACTTAAATAAAACAGCTTCAACAGAACATATGGTTACCATACTTTTTGATTTTTATGAAATTGTTATATTTAGTAGGTCTGACACTAGTACGTATCGGTACTATCTAATATTTAATCTCGCTCGGATGGAGTCTCAGGCGACAGCTAGTTCTTTTCAATAAGCGTCAATGGCCTAATGGTTAAGGGTACGGATTTCCGATCACGAGGCCGGGGGTTCGAATCCTGACATTCGACTATTGTCGTGAACCATATCCTAGCACAAGCATAGAGCTTAGTTGGAATGGTAAAAGAAATTAGTAATAATAAGAAATTAGGAATAAAGTAAATTTACAAAAAAATCTGCTAAATTTTTTCCTAACAAAAAAATATATATATCAAAATTCGCTAAGTATCGAAATTATAGTACCATTGACATATAGATCTGCATTTACAGATGCATTGCCTACCTTCAATCGACATACGAGGGGACGCGCAGAAAGATGATATTGTCCCATCCTTTGGCAAATCCATCACCCCTTCCCAGACATTCCTTTTAAGAAATGGTTGGTCATCAAATCAATAATTCACCATAATTTTCATATCTATTATAGTAATTTACGATTCATCTGTAGTTAAATTAAGTTAAATATGGTGTGACATAATTCGGGTTGCTTAATCATCCGGATTTTACAGTTTACGACGATGACGATCAAATTAACTGGAATATTTCTGTAACTATTTAACTTCTCATTCAGAAATCAATGCTGCAAAAAATGTGCAGAAAAAATGCAATGCAGTATCTTATGTTACTTGTGATTTTTTTCAAATCTAAGTATATATACAAAAGAAAGTCGTGTTAGTTACACTATTTATAACTCAAGAACGGCTTTACTGATATGGCTGAAAATTGGTGAGGAGGTACCTTAGAGCCAGGAGACGGACATAGAATTTTTTCGAATTTATGCCTTGAAGAGCTGCTTTTTATTTAACTTACTAATATTATAAATGCGAATGTTTAGATGGATGTGATGTGGATGGATGGGTGTTTGAAAATATCTCTAGAACGGCTGAACAGAACAGATCTCGATTAATTTTGGCATAGGTATAGAACATAGTCTGAAAGAACACATAGGCTACACTAACAAAGTTTTTTTTATATATCCACGTGGACGGAGTCTCGGGCGACAGCTAGTATTAAATAATTTCGATTTAAGAAAATATGAAATATATGAGTATTGATTTTACCGTGCATCATTAATTCACGTCGAATATATATCAATCAAGTCCGCTGACTCAGCGCCTAATGACGTAACATTCTGGCTTGTATGATATATATTAATTTTTTGATTTAAGGAATGTTTAACTTATAAATAAACAACATTTTTTTTATAACAGAAGGGGGCAAACGAGCAGCGGGAACACCGAGGTGTTCAACGACGCCCATGGACATCAGTAATACCAGAGGAACCGCAGATGCGTTGCCGGCCTTTTAGGTGGTGATAAGCTCGCTTCTTGAAGGACCCTAAGTCGTAGCGGTTTGGAAATACCGCCGAGGACAGACCATTCCACAACGCTGCTGTGCGAGGCAAGAAGTTGCGCGAGAATCGCACCGTTGTGGAATGCCAGCCATCCAGGTGGTGTGGATGGAACCTGGCGGTCTGTCGTGTCGTCCTACGACGGAATTCGGCAAACATTTACTCAAACGTAATTCTTGTCATCAAATAGTCTATGATATTTTTCTCAACAGAGTAAAAAAGGAAGCATTATGATAGAATTACAGCGCAAAAGTATTGTACAGATTGTATAGTAAATAATAAAATCAATTTGTACTACAACGGTGTCATTTTGAATAATAAATTTGTACTGATTGCTTAAATGAAACAGAATTTTATTACACTGTGATACTTAGAAGTGAAAATAAAAATTCTAAACTTAATGGTCACTTTATCTATCCAATGGGCTTCCATAAGACTGCCCAATCATTTCCGTAGAACTTGTATTTTGAAATTGGACAGGCGTATGATACACGATAAAACAGAGGAAGAGACGAGAATCATCAATCTTTGTCTACATGTAACGTTATTGAGGGAAGCTAATAAAAAGAGCGCAATATTTGCTATCAAATTACGATCTTTTTCCGCTTATTACGGTAACATAGTTTATTATGTTTTGGGGCAAAGCTCTTCTTATACGTACTTTAACTTTCAATAGTAAAAAAGTAGATGTAATTATTGAACGTTTTTTTTTTCAAGTACTTTTTAAATTTTACAATTAGTTAATTTATTAGCTTACTTTTACTTTCATGTCATATTTATTTATGAGAAATGAAATCCTTGACATTTTATTTAAATTAAGCACGTCGTTAAACACTGAAATGGATGTCTCATTGTGAAATCTTCAACGTTTAAATGCTTTTATTCGTGTGGATAATTGCTCCTGCTCAACTGTAATGACCACTTTAAGGGGTCAAACGACAAAATGTTTTTTCTTTTCCTTTATGAATTAAGTCACTGAAACAAACAAGATTTTAAAATAAATTTACATACTTTTTTGAGTCTTATGATAAACAGTTTTATGAAGTTTATTCATCAGTAAGAATTTCGACATCTAGGACATAGACTCAAGGTCGTAAGTACTCAATCGTAAATAAGATGAGTAATATAAACTAAAGGGAATAATACGATCATCATCATCATCAACCTGCCCTTATCCCTATTGAGGGTCGGCACAGTATGTACTACTCCTCCATACATCTCTATCAGCCGTCATATCCTTATCTACCCCGTTCCTACGCATATCCTCATTCACACATATTTTTTGGTCTTCCTCTACCTTTGTAGCCTACATTACATTCAATCTCATTACTTTTTGCTTATATCATCATCATCCCTCCACATAACATGTCCAACATGGCTAATCTTTAACTCCACAATTTCTCGATCACTGGCTCCACTTTAAACTTCCTATAATAAACACAATTTTAACTTTACGAACTAAACGGAATAATACGATATATCATTTAAATCAAATCTATATCTGTAAATAGCAAGGATTGATTATCTGGACGAGATACTGTCAAACTGCAAGAGAAACAAAATAGCATCATTAATAACTTTCAACAATAGCTGCAGAATTAGTTCTGCTGGAAGCTCTACAACTTAATAAAATATACTCGATACCTATCTATCTAATATTATGGTATAAAAGTACACATATTTATGACTCTTCCATTCTTTAGTACGCGTACAACTCTTTAATAGAGCGCGATTTAATTAATACAATGTTTTAAATCTCTTTAGCAGTCAGCGTTCTAAAAAAATTACACAAAACATCTTTAAATAAATCACTATTTTCAGATTCTGTGGTTCTTTATTTTTCAAAAGTTCGTTGTCTTTTAAAACTTATTTCATTCTTAAAAATATAAAATTGGTAAGATAGCTTCTTGTTTTATAGAAGCTTTGAAACCGTGTGCAGAATCAAATATCCAATAATAAGATAGGATACGATCTGTCTCGGTCTCGAGAGACGGCAATACATCAGTTGTGCAACGACGTCATGTGTCACTACAATATACAATAACTACTTACTATATGTTCAAGTAACTTGCTTCTAAAATAAGTGTAGTTAAAAGTCAACATCAAAGATTTATATTGCGAGGTTTAAGAACTGTTGAATCTGGATAAACGACAATCCAAGGGATTATTACATTATTCTCTCTTATAGAGGCTACTCTATTAGTCGAGTTTCTCGCTTATGCGAGGCGTCAGTTGAGACTAGATAGATGTTTCGTGGTTGAGATCAACTGTCTGTTCCAACTACACAATAATGGTGAAAACCTCATAGATCTTGTGTATTCCAAAGACAAATCTGTTATCATTTAAAAATATATTATAGCGTAATTCAATTGTCTAATAATCTCGGCTAATACAAGACCAAGAGGGAGTATATATGTACGTCTAATAACGTTTTCCTGCATTTACTTTAATTACACATTGCTCGGAAGATCGAAGTTAAACCGCGCCTGTCTCAAAGTTCGACTTCAACTTTTCATTTTAAACTTCGAATGAAATTCAACGAACTATTAGCAGTTTTCCTATTTCTGTTCAATTAATAATTTAAAGGACGAAGTATTTTTTAGTACTATGAAAGTTTTATATGAAAAATTAAATCAAGAATATTGTTCAGAATAAAATAAAATAAAATAAAAATCCTTTATTGAGAAAAAAAACATTTTCACAAAAATTTTGTGGGTAGTCTCCTGAACTAGTATTATAAATACTGTGTTTCAGGAGACAGCACCTTCTCTTATCTATTGCCTAAAGTTTATATAGATTCTTAACATATATGTAATTAAATATAGATTATTATTATTTAGATACAAATATAAATACTAGATATATAGTGTGCGATAGTGTGTGTTTGTGCATGTGCGCTTGTGTGCTTAGGTATGTATTGTTTTGTTTGTGGTTTTTACTACTTTTCTCCGAATTATTATTTACATTGTTTATGTTATGTATTTCAGAATAATATCATAAAAATCTAAAATCACTAACATGATTTTACAATCGCTATTGGACTTATAAAAAGATAAAAATAGAATTAATCTTTACAATTCTCTAATTTGGTTCTATTAAAGTGAGGACAAAATAGAAATACCTATTTACATATACATAAAGAGTTATTGACTATTTGCCTGCATCATTACGTCGCTTATAAAATAGTACTGTATTTAATTCTTTGTTTAGAAGTAATATCATTTCAACAGTCATGAATTTCTCCTATCTACATTTACAGTGTTTAATTTACGCGAGCAATTCTTTAATATTTCTCTACCATACATGCGAGTCATACAGAGTTTTTATTGATGTTCACTGCTGTCTTTTGTTTGAGCGGTTTATCTAAAGGAAATAATTCTGGTTGTTGGTACCGCGCCAAGAAGTATTTAAAAAGCTTGGCAGTGATCGAGTTACTGTAGACGCATTGCGATCAATATCGCAACAGAATACGTAACCAATAATAACTCTACTGTTATTCTAAATTAATAAAACATCTTTATCTGATACTCACAAAACTTGGAAAACAACATATTCTCTTGGTAACGCTTTTTACAACTCTATTGATGCGTTAATCTAATAAACATTATAATACAATAGGGGTTACTGATAGAATACAACAATTCTGTTCATTCTTTTACCCTTATATGTAGATTTTGAGCCACAGGTTTTCGTCTTCCAAAAAGATATGTCTATTGCCTTCAGTCGGGATGGCAATAGTAAAACCTAATATTTTACGGGTAGCGACTTTACAATAGAGCACAAGGCTTACGCGTTTGTGAATCTTCTTTGTGCTACAAAACCATTCGACAGTGCTCTTAGTATTTTCTAGTGGTTGTGACTCTCAGCTGATATTATGCATCGACTATTAACACATTCAATATCAATTGATGTAGGTTAAGATGTCGGTGTCATGCAATACTAGAATCAAGTATATCCGCAATAAAAGCGTGACATTAAACGAATACCGCGTAGGAACTACTGCGGCAGTGTTATGCAGATTGTGTCGCATCACTTACTGATATGAATGTGTTTTGTTGTTGACACAATTTCTTTGTCGCTCCCCTCTATTATGCCGCAGTGAAAGTTTATAAACTTGTTAATTACAAAAGGTTCAATTTTTTTTTAAATATTAACAATTTTTTTGTAAATTTACTAATATTTCTTTTGCCATTCCAAGTAAGCTCTAGGCTTGTGCTAGGATATGGTTTACGACAATAGTCGAATGACGGGATTCAAGCCCCCGACCTCATGATCGGAAATCCGTACCCTTAACCATTAGGCTATTGACGCTAAAAAAAATCTTTGATATTTTAAATGCATCAGTATGATTTAAGATAAATTAATATTTTAATTAAATCATTGTGTTAAAAAAAACTAACTTAATTCCGAGAATTTCACTCTGAGAAATCCATTAGTGCAGTTAGTTTTAGTTAGTTAGTTTTTATATTTAAGGGTGAACGACTAAGAAGGAAGCCATCGTATTTAGTGGATGGTCAACATGAAATTTGGTTTAAGCTACCGAGAACTTGTGATGAGCTTTTAGCTCTTAACTCTGAGCTATTTATCGAATTAAGCAAACTTAGATTAAATCAGTCAATGAGATACAAGACACACACGATGCAAGCGACGTCAAGTTTGTACCTAATTTAATGCTAACAATCCCAAAGGTTTAGTCTTAGATTAAAGATGTGTTTGACGAAGATAAGAACATGCAAATTAAGATTTCTGATTCAATACTAATTACATTAAAATCTTCATCCATCGTGCTTAAAGCTGCAATGAATTGATTTTTTAACATAGTGTCTGCAAAATATAATTAATATTATATTTTATTTAAAAGATCAACTCTATTATCTTGGTTTTAAATGTACCCTATTCTTTTTATTAAAATTTAAATCACCGCGAACTATTCGCAGAGTTGCTTGTATAAAAGAGAAGTAACGATTTGTTAAGTTCCTCATGCCTCATTGTGTTGCATTTAAACACAAACCGCATACTGTGCATTCTCTTTAGCCGCGGTACAACTTTAAATTATACCGCGTAAGAATTGCCGAGCAGTAATTTAGTGTAGAAAATTACATACGGAAAGAGTTAAACTCTACCGGCGGCTTGTATTTTATGTTTTGTTTGTGTTTTTAAATTATTTAAAGCACGTGTTTAGTTTCTAGAATTACATGAAATATGCAGTTTCAAATTTAAAACTACCAGGACTTTAGTTACGTGTATATTACTGTTCGGACTCGGCTGTTAAAGTCGATGAAGGTCCTGGGTTCGAATCCCGCCTTGTACCAATGTGTTTTTCGCTTTCCGTTTTACATATGTACAATTATCCGACGTTCTTATGGTGAAGGAAAACATCGCGATGCAACCTGTACATATCTAAGAAGAAATTTAAAGATATGTGTGAAGTCAACTAACCCACATTGACTATTACCTAGTCACCCTTGATTTAGGATAGGCTCCGAGTCCCTCGGTCTGGACGTATAGTGACCTGATGATATGAAGAGGGCCTGTACAACTTAATATGTAAGTATTTATTGATTTTTAGTACCTTATACCATGTTTGTGCAATATCCAAATGAATGGGCGTGTATCAAGTTGCATGACATAGAACAAATGGGCCACTGCACTCGGATATGTGGAATCAGAATATGTCAAAGAAGGCACGCTTGCCAATTCATAATGTCAACTTCGATATTCCTACACATAAACAATGTTGTTTTGAACAATTTATAAACATATAATCTGGTTTCCTCTTAAGCAGATATTAGATAGATAGTAGATATTATTTAAACACTGATATTTTATTTGCTGCAAACTTTAACGACTTTTTTTTACAATATCTCTAAATTTAAATGTGTAATCTTATTGTATAGGTAACATATATGAAAGGGTAACAAATTAAGACATCGCTGTGGTAATAATCTTCCGGCTCGGGTCCTGATCCGCTGAAAGGATCAACAACAGCTATAAAAGTAAATTGAATTGTTCTCCGAGCTGCTGTTCCATGCCGCTTGCTTTGATCACTTTTAACTTCAACATTTATTTTATAGCTTTACTTGAAACAAATATTGTATTTCGCATAAGCTGTTTTGTTACTTTCGTATTATGTTTGTTTGTTTGATCGATTTTGGATACGACGACGATATTCACATTTCTCGCTACATGTTTAAAGAAATTTCTAACACTTTTTTAACTTCTTTTGTTTTTATCTTTTAAGTTGATTGTAGATAATTAGGCTCGGGTATTTTCTATTGATTTAATTTAGTTCCTGGTGATTTTTTTTTATCTTGATGATCTAAGGAAAACTAAAAGAAAATCTAAGCCACTCTAAAGTGTTTCCACTGAACACGATATCTCACTTTATCTGAGTCGGATTATGAAAGGTATTGAAGTAGGCTTATTGAAACACACTGAGAGGAAAACAATGTCTTTTTCTCGGAGTCGAAGTATGGGCATTATTCTTTACTTTTGTACTAGAATATAAAGTGTTTAATGTCATTAATTATTACTTATTTAAATTACATTCATTAGAATCTTTTCTGTATTAAATATTTTTCCATATTATAAAAACTTGAGGTACATAACTTTTCCCAAATATAATACTATATAATACAAAAAATCCAGATATGATGCCGGCATTTCAAGGTCATTTGGTAATGATTTTTTTTGAATCAATGAGTGTAAAGTACTCAAAAGAAAATAGAAACGTGTCTGGCGACGAATCGAATAATTGGTGGCCATCCGAATCCTACTCGATGGGCGAACGCACCTCGTATTTCAATTTCAAACTGCGAACTCCGTCGCTCACTAATGCGATTACGACGCGGTGACGCCGGCGACCCATCCAATTCAACTTTAATTTGATTTCGACTTACTTTTTTCTGTAGACTGGCATTCGTCTCTTGTGGTATTACTTAAAAGTTTAACTAGTTTTCTTGAGTATTTTACGTAGACCTTTGAAGCAAATATTGCTATTGACCGACAGGCAGACAGAATGATCCGTAAGTTCTCAATTATTTATAACCCCATTCCATTATGATTAAACATACTGGCAACTCTTTAAATTTATTTTTTAGGTATAAATATAAATTCGATGGAAAAAAACTCTACAAACAAATAAATTTTATACAAATGAGACCACAAACTAAACTTGTTAAATTTATGTTATTGATTGCTGTACACTCTTTTTCATGAAACGATTTTTTTGACTTCATATTGATTCGTTATTTCGCAGCCTTAATATCCTTTGAATATTTATAAGAGGTTCAGTGGCTGCAGTGATTGGACAATAAATATTTACTGATATTCAAATTACGAGTGCAATGATTGCATATTTTGAAAGGGCTTTTTAAAACTTTTTAAAACTCACTTCACCCAGTAAAACTTTTACAAAATGAAGCTTATTTAAGTATGCACATGACGTTAAGAAAAACTTATTTAAAATAGACATAACTTGTTTCCATATTCCAAAAAAGAATCTGATAGGATTTGTTTTTCCTAAAACCACGTTTACGGTTTTAAATTCAACAATTTAGGTGGAAGAAATATTTCAATAAAAACTCTGTTTAAATATAAATTTATAAACATTAGACGTTTGGGATGTAAAAGATGAATGTCGCGTGTAATATAACACCATCGGCTGCGACTCAGCGCCTGCCATTTTTCACTGTTACTTACGCCTGTCGCCACAATTTATTACTCACCCACGATTTTTCACTACAAATTTATATTTTAAACGTAAAGTCAACAATTCCGATGTTATAACAACATATTACGGTCCAAGAAATATTTTTACGATGTACAAAGATATTAAAATCAAACGTTGTAGCTTAAGCTTAGCAGAAATGTAAAGAAAAAATGTTAATCATGAAATTCTACTACGGTGACACTTTAATTCGCTTAGGGCACCATATTTGGTAAGTTCACAAAACATTACTACATTGAATATAAAAAAAATGTGCCCTAAATTAGAAAATAACGACGATTTAATGTAACTCCGTCAAAAGGAACCTTAACTGCGTGTTATCACAGACGTGTTTCACAACACAAATGACAACATGAACGTAACAAACAACATCATTAATCATAAGTCAATGGTAGAAGTGAAAGAATATATATTTCTTTAGAATTTTGTTAGAAAATTAATTTACCAAAATAAAACATCTTTCAATAAGACAAGATGAAAGATAAAAATTTCTGTTACCAATATAAATAACTTACTTCGTATTATTTTAAGATTTTAAAAAGCTATTACTTTATTCTATAAAGAATCTAAAAAAATAAAATATGTTTTATAAAAATATACGTCTAAGAGGTTACGGTCGTGTTTTGTTTCATGATTTCGTCTCCATTATTCATTCAGTGTTTATTGGGTAATGGGTTTTCAATATTTGTATTGACAGATAAACAATGAAAACGAAGTAATCACTCAACGCGGTCTTCAGACAAAGAAATATGTCCATTAATATACAAATTGTATTATATAATAACAATTTAATTTATTACGAAACAATTCTTCGAGCTAAAATACTTTAACAAAAACATCTTTTCCTCTTATGAAAACATTTTCAACCAATTTAAACTTTTAACCAGCGCTCGTGTGCTAAAAAATAAAACACAATCCATATATTTATCCGAATGAACACGCAAAGAGACCGTTTTGTGTTCACAAGAATGAACAGAAAATGAAACCAAAAACAAAGCTACACCATTGTAAAAGATTTGATTATAACTTTAATATTAACGGAAAAATAATTTGACGAGATAGATATATTTACTAATCTGTATAATCAAGTAAACAATTTTTCTTTTACACTAATTAAGACTCAGGCGGTAAAAACATGCTCTGTTTTTATTTTAAAGTAATTTATGTTTAGGTGAAAGTTAAGCAACCTCAGTACTGATTAATTCAAAAGCTCGAGACATTCCATTTGGGGTCCAATACGTGAGCTCTCTACAAAACCTGGTCTACGTAAAGGTTAGAAAAAGTCGCTTGAAAACACCGGTCATTGAACCCGTATTCAAAGGTTCACGTAGACGTGATAAATGTTAATATAGCTAAAAATAGCTTAATATAAAAAGTTTTCCTCGTACAAATCTTTTTATATACCACGAACGTATACATTACGTATACGTATAATTAGAATATTTCTCAAATCAATGAAATATTTTTATATAAGCTTAGTTACATGTTAAATGTAATATGTCTTCATTAACTTAATGCAAAAACGAACATTGCAGTAATTGCTTTAGTATGCAAAAACTAATGGATTGAGAATAAATTGATTAAGAACTTTATCTATAATATAATAGTAACTTTAAAGTATTGACTTTTTACGTGTTAGTAAAGTGTATTGAACGATATAATAAAATGCTTGTATTTCCAGTTTATAACTGAAGTCTCTCGAACTTTACTAATTAGAGGATAGCCTCTTTAGCGTGCCTGCTACCTTTCTCCGGAGAGAGACCGCTTTTAAAAACAAGTTTCCAACAAGAAATTTAAAAAAAGAATAATAATTAAAAGACAAAGTATTTAACACACTACCAAGGACTTTTTTACTGACTTACTTCTAACAATGTTTGCTCTAAATTCTAACCCAACTTTCACAATAAAGAATATAAAGCTTTAAAACTACTTACATCAATAAAATAAATTTAAAATTATTTAAATTATTAATACTTAAATGATTATTGTATCGGAGTAAAAGGTATAGCAGGATACACTTCACCTGTTCAACCTTTCAATTTTCCCATAATAAATTTTGTAAACTAGTCATCCTTAAGGATTGCTTACGGTTCGTTGTCTAAGGGTTTAACTTAAATCCACCTCATTTGTATTCAGCTAGAGTAGATTATTCGCCTGAGAGGACCTCACTAATATATTACATCAACACATTATATGCGTCGCTTAACATTGCACTGGGGAAATTTGTGGCCTTTTAAATATTCACGTTGACACCTGATAACATGGTATGAATATATTGCTATACACGATGAAACAACTGACGTTAACTAAACGAAAACATACGAATTAATACGACGAGAATACAGTCAAATTGATAATCTCCTTCTTTTAGAAGTCGGCTAATAAGTGTTCGAATCCCCCAAAAAGTAGTTCATGATAAGTTTTTTTTTTAATATTGTATAATTCTTATTAAGACACCCATCTCTTCGCACAGGTGACCAAGAACATTCTTTGTCAAGCGTGTGGTACATATTTATATGAACCTAGGCTATGTAGCAAAAGTGACTTGGACAAATTATAATGTAAAAGATTCGATAAAAGACTATTAGTGCAAAAGATTCTAATAGTGCAATAATTTCTACTGGTTTTTCCGTTTTGGAGTTATTTCGTTCAAAATATCACTATTTTCTCTTATTTTAGTGCAGAAAATATGACTATTATTGTCAATACTTTTTAACTTTCACAAACATTTATGGTCAACAAAGTAACGCATGGTAAACATCAACAGCTGTTGAGCGTAACGAACTATGAATATAAAATAAATCTATTCGCTTCTAGTATTTTTGTGAATTTTATTTTAAATGCATTTCAGTTGAATTGTGAAATAATATTTGTAAAATAAAAACCAATAAGTAACACTGAAAATATATACCATAGAAAATTAAGTTAAAATTGAAAGAGACAAAAATATGTTTATGAAAAGATTGATTATGATTCTGGTTAGAAAATAAATTACCAGACTTATAAATGGATTATATATTTTATTTAAGCCAACTAAATAAGTTAATAGATTCAAATAAACTTTAATTAACTTAAGTAATTTCAAATCTAATTTCTGCGATGAGCTTCGTTTAAAAATTTAATGGTTCATAAATGAAACAGAATTAGTTTCGTCATACTAATTCATTGCTTTCGTAATTAATAATTTACGAACTTATGTCAGTGTAGAATACATATATGCAGAAAATAACTTAATGGGTGATATCCAATGGTGATATTTCACCTTCTTGTGAACTCATTTTCTTTAAAAGAAAGTATTAGTACGTTTTATACAAATGCAGTAGAAAACCAGCGTTAGAATCACGCCAACAGATCTCTTTAACGTAGTTACTTTAGCAGTAAATCAGTTAAATCTGTGATAACTTTAACTGAGGGTCTCGAATGACGAACAAAGTCAAATGGGGTGATACAAACCGTGATAAGGACGTATTGGAGTATGGAGTGAGAAAAGATCCATTAAGCCCGCGTTTGTTTTCATTAGCAATAGGGAAGGGTGTGCAAATCAAATCTCTCGGCATTACCCACTGTATGTACTGCAGCTTATAAATTAGTTAGTAGAGTATTCAAATAAGTACGCATCACTATTTCGAGGAGTCTTAATGACTTGTCATTTAAAGGAATTATAAGTAATGAAATAATCTTAGGCAACCTCTTCCTTGTTTTGCTGACCCTCTGAGTTCTGGCGGTTTGTGGTGGATTTCCCATGTTTTTTGTTTCTATAGCTGTGTGGTTTAAATGGATGACTTCATAATAAAAAAGTTTGAAAATTATCAGTTCGATGATTGAGTAAAGTTATAAATATGAAATCATTATTTTATTGATTCTTGATCAAAGAAATTGTATACAAAAATACTATACAAAAAAGTGCTCGCCACCGTAAACAAGTCAATGACATTGACGATAAAAACATTTCCGTGGCATTTATCATTGTCACGAAAATCCAGTGTTGTAGCCGTAGCGAAGGCAAATCGTAATTTCATAACAACTCCCAAGCTGCCGACTCTCGCCGTTTAAGAGAATTATTTTTGAAACAGTCGTGACAACCGAGAAAACATTATTTGTTAAATGGATTTATTTCAATCAGTTAATAAAAATCAAAATAATTATTTGGAGACGAATAAACTTAGTTTGGTTTGTAATTGTTTAAATAAATGACATTCGTTAGTTTATATTTAAATTCTTATTGTCATATTTTGAATTAAATAATTTTGTAAACCTTTTTATTTTTATCCCTAGATCTCTCATAGTTCTGGATTATTTGTCTAGAGTCTAGGCTATACAAACACAATAGTGTGTACTTAAGAATGGTTTTAAAGGGGTCTTTAAGCTGAAGTTAGGAATATCCCCGACCGCAACAACAGCAGTAAACATCGCCGTATCTCTGCGCAGCTCGCTCACTGCCAAATTGCCCAACGCGCTTCACCGCGCCTCCCCGCACCGTCCTGCGTATCCGCTTTGAATAATACCCCTCACTAAATGTGCCGCACAACGAACGCAACAACTTATTGCTTTGCATTTTGTTACACATCAATAACGAGCATCGTTCAACTTTAAATATTAGCGAAATTTTACATATTATTAATACAAAGAGTTTTACCTTCCTCTCAGTGGGACAAAAGCTTTATTATTTTAGAAATAATTTGTTGTTACTATTTATAAAATATTATATATAATTATTTATACTAAATATTTTAAGTATATCCATAAAATATTTACTTTAAGCATACGAACAAACTATTTTTTTAACAAATGTTTTAGAATGGGAATATAATATTTAGAAAAATGGCAGTTTATTATAAGTAAAGTTTCCTAGCTCCAGTCCATAACTCTGTGTCGCAGCTGAACCGATAAATCGAACGACTTATCCAAAACTTGCCTTCATGAAAACGTTTTCTTCGTATATTTAGGAAATAACGTATCGATTTTATTAAATCGACGCAGTTAACATCTTCTTTTGCTTGAAGTAACGTAATGTTTAATATAAATTTTAGCATGTTAACAAGATATGTACATAGTTTTTTTTTACTAAATCCGCGAACCCATTTACATGTTGATATTTAATAAATGTGTTTAAATGAATTTCCTTGGAATGGTATAATTGAACACAATGATGGATTAAATATTAATATATCAACAACAATTGGAAGATAAAAGCTCATATTAAAACCCAGTTAATGTGCAAAATAAGTTTATTCAAGTATTATGGTAATTTATTGTTATTTTTGACCATAATCAATTTACAAAATATTAAATTTACATCTAGGGGAGTTAAGACAAGTTCGTTAAGTTTAATATTGTAATAAAAATAAAATCAAAGACTGGAAGTGGCTTTGTGGGGGCGCGGATGGTTGCCGCTTATCTGTAACGACGTTTCCGTTAAGTGAAATGTCGATTAAGGATCACTTGGTTCACTTTACAAACTGCGCTTCTTCGCTAAATATCCTGAATGATAAACGACATGAAAGCTATGCAACGATAACACGAGCTTAAATCTTAATGCAATAAAATAAATAATTTTCATAACTCGATATGTTTTATTTTTATCTTTAATTTTTTATATCACATTATTACGACATACACATCTAAAAAGAGTATGAATCAAGAACTTTCCGCTATAAATGAAATGACTAAAAATTAAATATATTTTTTTTACATCATAAGGTGGCAAACAAGCGAGCGATCACATGAAATCGCTGAAATAGCGAAGTGACCGTTGCCCATAGCAATTGCATATGCGTTGCCTACCTTTAATCGACGGAGGAGAGGATGCACAGAAAGAAAACATTTCCATGCATATTTGACAAAAAACGAATAATTTACTAAAATATATTATTTAAGGGAGTCTCTTTAGGATCTAAATGTAAATCGTTGAATTTCTTTTAATATCATTTAGAATAGAACAAGGAAAAACACAGTAAAGATTTCCAGTTCGCACTTTTTCTAGCTATTTTATTAGTAGGGCTTGGCTTAACATTTATCTTACGAGTCATGAGAATGGTCATTACAGTTGAGCAGGAGCAATTATCCACACGAATAAAAGCATTTAGACTCTGAAGATTTCACAATGAGACATCCATTTCAATGTTTAACGACGTGCTTAATTTAAATAAACTGCGAAGCCACCCTTTAATTCTAGCTACAAAAATACGCTAGCATGAAGACTGAATGGATCGTAGATTATTGTTTATCTAAGTAAGAAATAATTATTTTTGAACGAATGTAATCTCTCATATATTACTTATATAGTCGTGTTCAGAAATATAAGAGCACATTTCTTACCATGTAAAAATAATGACGCAAATGTACAATGTTCATTGACTTCTTTCTTCGATAACTCTGAAATATATTTTTATTTGCCCCATTCAAGATATAACGTAAAGGCAAAGATTGATGACACTCGTGTCTCCATTTATTTCCCCTAGATAATCTCGTTCTCTCTAGCTCAAGAATATGTGAGGCGAAATTACAACTCAAATTTTCCTCCTGCAGATAAATGAGTGCCGTTTAATGTCACTCGCGGCATCCGTTGTACATATTCTATATATATTTTTCACAATATTGTGGTATTTACATTATTAAGTACATATATG
This sequence comes from Papilio xuthus, assembly GCF_000836235.2. Lineage (NCBI taxonomy): Eukaryota > Metazoa > Arthropoda > Insecta > Lepidoptera > Papilionidae > Papilio > Papilio xuthus. Next base: position 4,912,626 of record NW_013530872.1, read on the forward strand.
TGTAATATTTTCAAAGCAGAGTTACCATTAAATCTATGTATGTAAGTCTCTTATGAAAATTCACTTTAATTGTGGTGTAGTTTTATTTAAAACTATTATATTTGTTAGCGATGTATTTTATGTGCAGTGAGTAAAAGCTTGCAAAGCTATGCTCATTATTGTGGCACTAACAACCCGTTTTAATTATCGAGGCTCTAATGTCGGCGCAACGTTTATTACAATTGAAACATTACTGAACTAATGACAGTGAAACGCGGGCATGGCTTTATAAAATTTGATTTTATGTTTAAATTAATCAGTAGACAAACCTGTTTTAGTTATTTTGGCTCATTCAGTTGTTGCAGAATTAAATAATAGTTGTAAATATTTTTTCATTAATCAGACTTTTACTTCCATTGATATAATTATATTGCAATCTTTAACGATAGAACATCTATTAGGAACTATCTCCATAAGTATACGAATTGCAAAAAATATTCCAACAATATTCTTATCGTTGCTGTTTTTAGGAGAGAGACTCTATAACCTATATCTGTTATTCAAGAATCATTCTGTCCTATTATACATTTGTTATATATTCTTTTGAATAGCAATGTGCTAATTAATGTAAATAACAGATCTTATCGTATCCTATTTATATATTTCATTGCATTTTATATCTTCTACGAGATGCCATAGTCCATTTTTGCTTTTCTGTGATATATTTAAGATTTGTTATAATAATATTCAAAGCGCTGGAGAAGCATGCCAGGCAATTTGGCAATATTCGCAACTCCCAGTTTCCGAGATAGACCGTTATTTACAGCAGCTATTGGGCCGTGTACATTATAAGTTCTGCTTGTACGCCGAGCTGCAAACCCTAGATAGAGCAAAAGTAATAAAGAAATTATATTTCTGAATCTAATAGAAACGAAACAAAATTAAATATTTTCTTGTTACCTTACTGATAAAAAGTAAATGACGAAAAATCTACGGGTCATGTACTAAAACTATAACTTTTTATCATGACATATCTTTTCGTTCGTTTTATGGCGTCTTGCAAAAAGTTTTGTATCATTAAACATTTTTATAAGCTATTTTTTACTTCAGCGCCTTAATTTCTAATAAAAGTTGTCTGAATATTTAACAAGTCTCGTATAACAGTAATATCTTAGAACCTGAAAACTTTTTTACTTAATTACTGCAGTTGTCATGTAGAAAAGGTCCACTGTCTCAAGCCGAGTAGAAAAATCTGTTAATTTAAGTGCGATAAAACAGTTAACATATGTTTAAAGTAAAGTTGGATTGAAACACAGTCTAATAATTTTATGGTTAGGTTCATTATTTTTAACGTCACAATAAACATTTTGCGTTTATTTAATAGAAGAAAACTTACTGTAATTTTTCTCCGTGATATTTCACCCTTGGCCTTTAAGGACACTCCACCCGTTCCGCACAGAGCTGCGTACCTATTAAAAGAATAATACTAACATAAAGTTGTCCCGTCACCTGGGATTCGGGCGAGTTCTTTCCCTCATTTTATTGTCGTCAAGATTAATATTCAATGAAGGTCTGGTAGGGACGGTAATGTTCGGAAAAGGCGAAAATAGGAAAAACATTTTGTATTTTTGTAATGCAATTTTAGTTCTCATACTAAATAATTAATGTGGTAAAAGATGAAATATAACTTTTTGTCTCAAGATATTACAACTTACAAAAAACCATTAATATCATTTCGTGTTACTTACATTCAACTTAGCTCCCTGCGGGCAGAACTCAACAAGTAGGCGCTACTGAAATTAAGGCTGTAGGAAACTTTGTGACACCTTATGTTGAATTGCTGACTAGTTTGACATTACTTAACTTATATAGTAATTGGATTAACCACATCATATTATTTACTGTAAATATTATTTGAGATCCCATTTCTATATTAGAACTTTGATGAATTTTGAAAAAAATTAATGGCAGGGTTATTTCAGACTGTATAAATCGAAGGCCTGTGGGAGCCCCTTTTTGCTCAGCTACCTGACGGTCGCCAAACCACGCCCTACCCTAACGCCGGCTCTGAACTTCTCAGTGTACTTACAAGATTAGTTTACTTTTACACAGTACACAATATCTTTATTACAATAATATAGTACATTTTTAGAACGTCAGTGGCTCAGGGTTCAAGCACTTGACTTGCAATCTGCAGGTCCTGGGTTCGAATCCCGCCTTGTACAAATGTGTTTTTCGATTTCCGATTTGAATATATACATTTATCCGACGTTCTTACGGTAAAGGAAAACATGGTGATGCAACCTGCATATATCTGAGAAAAAATTTAAAGATATGTGAAGTCGACCAACCCGCACTTGGCCAGCGTGGTTGAGTATGGCCTAGTCACCCGTAACTTAGGATAGGCTCCGAACCCCTCGGTGGGGACATGTAGTGAGCTGATGATGAGTACATTTTTATAACATGGGCAGGTATGTTATTTGTAAATAACGTCTTCAATTAAATTTCTCTTTGTCTTTCTGCTTATTGTTCTCATTCAACCGTGATATTAATTTTCTCATCCACTTCTTATGCAAGAAGCGATAATAAAAATTTTACAAGTTCAATAAATCAGGCCGGCAATGAAGGCGCGAATTTACATAGAAATAAAGATTTTACTGCGCATAAAGTTAAATAGGAAATGTTCTTTTTTCACATCGCGACGCTTGGATTTTTTTACGGTTTTGAACCAGATAGTAACAATACAATTGTTCTGTTGTCTGCCACAACACAACATACATAAATACAGCAACATTTTGTAAATAAATATGTGTAATCTACATATATTAAATCACACTTAAAATTTGAAACTCGTTTGTTAGCTAATCCAATTAAATTATTTTTTTTTAATTTTTTCTTCTTCTGCCAAAGCAATAATAGCTGTTTAAAGTCGTCTTATGCGGAATAATATTAGCTAAAAACTTAACAATAGAACGTGGCTATTGTTTAGTTTTAAAACATTGTGTAGGAAGGTGCAGGTTATGCAAGGTAACGCAAAGCTTGACATTAGCTACGAGCGTAGCGTCCCGAGGGATCGTCATACCTCATACCCGATAAACAAAGCTAAAATATTATGATATTTCTACATTAAGTAAAACAGAGGATAATCCTATTAGAAGTAATTAATTAGTAAGAAATTAAATTACTTGTGACTAAAACGAAGTGGTATGTTTACGAATTCGTCTCACAAAATATCTCTATAGTTTTACTAATATAAATGATTGAACTGCTCAAATACAGAATCTACACGCGTTATATTTTTTGTTGAAACAGAATTTAATACTTACTGTATAAAATGTATAATACATAAAAAGTTTATCAATTCGGCCGATTTGATATTTTTCTGAGGGTCAGATTGTGTAAATAAAAATCATTTGGAACCACATTTCGATACACTACAAGTGAACGGCAGATTTAAAAATAAGCAATTTAAGTTCGTAATACTTGCGTAATCTTAGCTACGATGAATTACCATGTTACTGGAATTGGAAGTAAAACAAATATAGTTTTATTATGTTATTTTGTTTGTTAACGTTATAAGATAATCCGTATTATGTTGTAGGTTTTAAGTTGACTCGCTTACACGGTCTTAAAAATGTCGTAAATGTTCCTCTCTCGTCGAGCACAATTTTCCACTCGAGCGATCGCTGCGCCATCTAGACATGCAAACTTTTACTACCTCTGAGCCTTGTTAATATTTACGATACGTTTTTTTAAACCCATCTTTAGTACAGGTTTTTTGAGAACAATGCTGCCAAAGTCTGGCAAACATTTTAATTAAAGTTTTATCAATAGGTTATAAACTACGTTTCCAAATTATTGTCACTTATAACTATAACAAAATACATTACGTGAAGTTGGTAGAATACCTTTGAATTTAATGTAAATATTTGACATTTAAATCTTTTCACCAGATGTGGCTGGCATTCTATTTATGAATTTAATAAAACATTAACATTTGATATTAAAGAACTCGTCCCTTTTCCTGCAGACGTCTAGACGCACTGCGACCATGTCAAAGCCTTTGACTTTGCTTATTAGTGAAGGTTATTGCTTCCTCATCCCTATTCATATTGAAATTAGTAATCATTTAGTATCAATGTTGAAGATTAAATAGTTAGATAAAAACACTATAGAACTGTCTTTTGAGATATTGTTTTTCTTCCTAACATTTTCTACTTTGAATAATGCTATTTTTCAATACTTTTTAAATATTTATCTTTGCTGGCACTCTTAAAGTCGACTTCAACTAAAATTTAATTAAATATGTATAGCTTCAGCTTTAAATGGAGTAATAAATTAAACACAATATGAGTTCTATATTTTAAACATGTTAAATAAGCAATAATCGTGATAGAGTGAGCGCGGATGGCAAACAGCGCGGAGTCGACTCGGCGTCGGCGTCGACGCTACAGACAGCCGACATAAATCAAACGGCAGAGCATGGCATGGCGCAGATGGTTATCGTAAAACAGTATTCAATGCCCCCTGACATCTTGAACGGTCTTAATTGAATTTTCGAAAGAAAGAAATTTCAAAATGCTACACTACAGCATTCATATTTTTAAATTTAGTTTCAATGAATAAGAGTTCTCGGAACCCTTTCGATACCTTATGTATTTTTAACACCATACGGTAGTAAACGAAGAAGGTCACAAAAATTCATCAAAATAGCTAAACGAAAGCAACCCATATTTGGACATTTGTTGCTTAAATTTCATTGACAAAGCAGGGAGAACGCACAAACAGAGGATGTTTCCCCTTCTTAAAAAAAAGGGTGAGAAAGGGAAGATTAAAATTAGGCCTCCGACACGCAAAACTAGTATTACATTTACGACTAAATCTAATTTTCCTTTACAAGATTTGTGTTCAATGTTTTTATTATGTAATCTACAGTGATTTTATCACATTACATTTTCCTCTTGATAGAGTAAAATTTACCGCGACATTTGGCCCGAGTTTGTGCGTGTTTAAACATAAATTTACTCTTTATAGCACAATTAAAAGTGAAATATATCGAAAAAGATAACATTATCCGCTTAATAAGTTTGCTATCTCTTTTTACATTAAACTTAATTAATGAGACAACACATGTTTATTTCATAACTATGTATTTTAATACCAAATAATATGGTGTTGAAATATAAGTAATTTAAGAAAATAAATTAAATCTAAACCTTAAGGCTTACAAAACCAAGTTCATCGAACCCACGTGAGTGGAATGCCATGGAGATGATGAAATAATTATATAGAATTTCATAAAGAAATGTGATATTTTGGTAGTAGTGTTACCTAAACATGGGCTTACACTGATTTAACACTCATATAATTAATATAAGAAATGTATATTTTCCGTGTTATAAATATGTTTTAATATCGAGAGCCCCAAATGAAATGTTTCATTTTCATTTCTCTCTACGATATTCTACGTCCTTTATAAATATTGTGTTTTCAAGTCTTTGATCCTTTCCAAATAAATTATTGATTTAGTCTACCAAATTACCAAAATTCAAACAAAATATTCATAATATAAAAGGTACTTAAATATACTGATATGTATAAAGGTATTTTAAAAAAAAATATTTGATTTTTTACTTCAAACATAATTAACTGATAATTTAACTATTCTTTAAAGGTTAACAAATAATGAAACTGAATTGCACTTTCGTTAATTAAGATAAAACTCTTACCAAGATCTCAAAGAAATCTGCTTCTTAAAAAAAGCTATATGAAAGAGAGTGTAGTAGAGAGCAACATTCTCGTCAGACTGCTGGCTATGTAGACAACGTTAATTAAATTTGATTTTCTTTTTGTGGAACAGTAAATGCGGTTAAGTAATTTGTTTAGGGAATAGCGTCAGGGGCTTCAGAAGACTAACAAAACAAGCCGTATCTGAGTGGAATAATAATCGCCTTCTTTGTCCGCTTGTCTATACAATTAAGTGATAAGCTTGTTATTTTTTATTCCAACACAAAGAAAACTAACTCGACATAATATTCCATTACATTTAATACATTTTTCATTCCATTTATTCCTTAATTCGTATACGAGTTTATGGAGCCTTTTATTACATATTAATGATCGTCCCGTCCGTCAGATGTATCAAAACCAATTTGTTAGGTACTGGACAGTTTTAAAAAACTGTCGCTTGTAAAATCCTATCAATTAAAATATATTATTCTCATTAAATACAATAAAAATATGACGGATACACGCATGACATAACTGTTATAACATTTTCTCCTTTTCATTCTTATTAGAATTGCATATATAAAAATTGTAAACTACAATAATAAATGCCGATAATTGAGTGCATTGAGGACGTAGAGCACGTAGCGACGTAGCACGTCGTAGCCGCTACGCCGTAACCGCGACCCACCGGCTCGCCTGACGTAGCACAATGCCGTTCGTTCGACCACATTGTTACCAAACGAACCATACATCGACAACGGACTAGACTTTCTAATGCTAGTTTTGACATGAAATAAACTTTTGTGACAGTGTTAAGCTCGTACAGAGTTCAGTCACCAGCATCTTGCTTGGTACAGAACCTTGTATTTATAAAATGGTTTATTTATAATAAATAATTACGTTAAAATACTGTTTAAAAAATTATCAATATATATAAAAATCAATTGCCGTTCCTTAGTCTCCCATAAACTCGAGAACAGCTGAACGGATTTATCTTGTCTTGAAATGTTCGTGAAGGAGAAAAATTCGAATAATTGCTGGAAACTAATTGTGTAATCTTTTAATTTCGCCCTGACGGATTCGTGGGCGATAGCTAGTACATAAAATAAATTTAAAGATCATCACCATGTTTAGAGTTTCCTTGCATTATGGGGTAATAAATCCCAATTGGACTCAAACACATTTGAACATAACATTACTTCAAAGTCTTGCACATGTTAGTCTCAGATTGAAGCTATGCCACACAACATGTAGAGTAATGTCGTCATGATTCACACTTCACGGTACAGAGTTACTGTAATAAGTTAGGTATGCGGTCTATATTAGCTCGGCTGAAGGATATTACGTATAAGGGAAGATTGATGATTCACATTTCTTTATTTTATTTCCTCCAGATAATCTTACTGTCTCCGTCTAAAGGATAGGTAAGCCGGATATAAGACAGCAATTCCCTTTAACTACGCAAAAAATGTGGATCTTATATTGCTACGGCATCTCAAATACTTTCAGTTCTTTTTAAACGCACACACTTACATTCGTGCGTAGAGTTTTAACGTTAAATCAATACATTTAAATTTTTTGTATTGTTTGAAGTCACTGAAAAATTAAACGCTTTTTTTTTAATTTGAAAAAGATTTGATGAAAGAAATATCCCGCAAGGGATTTGTCAAACATTATACTGAAATAAAAATATTTTACTGTTATTATTTGGAAAATACTAAATTAATTAAATTAAAAATACTGAATTAATTAAAAAATAATATACAGCGTCGGTGGTTCAGGGGTTTAAGCACTTGACTTGTAATCTGCAGGTCCTGGGTTCGAATCCGACCGTGTACCAATGTGTTTTTCGATTTCCGATTTACATGTGTACATCGTGATGCAACCTGCACATATCTGAGAAGAAATTCAAACATATCTATGAAGTCAACCAACCCGCACTGGGCCAGCGTGGTTCAGTATGGCCTCATCACCCCTAACTTAGGGTGGGCTTCGAGCCCCTCGGTGGGAACGGGTAGTGAGCTGATGAAAGAAAAAACCAGAGCTAAATATATAATCAACTTCTATTGTCTCCAAAACAATTTTAAGTATTTTATTTTATAAAATTTTCAATTAATGCAAACCCCTTTGCATACAATTGTTAATAAGAAATTTCTTGAGTCAGTTTCATTCATTGAGACAGTCTCGACGTCGTCTAGAGATAATATTTAAAGTACATTAAATTTGCTTCGAACAATACTGCTTTCAGTATATTTCTAATAATTAAGGTTTGCGTTTGTTAAAAACTTTCCTTTAATTAATCCTAATTACTCGGTTTTTAATTAAACGTACGGCTACAATTTTACTATCTAAAACCATACTTTACTGTAAAATTATTTAATTTTCAATGTTTTAAGTATTTCTACAGTGCCCTTAAGTAAAAAAAAACAACTCATAACAGTCCCGACCGAGAAGGTCACGCCTACCCTAATATTGATGGCCTTAGTCTATCACGCTGACCCATTGTCAATTGGTTGACTTCAGACACATATTTAATTTCTTCACAAATGTTTCAAATGGCTGCTCCTTTATCATTTTAACGCCAAATCTCATTCTTAAGCAGTCTTGTATTTTTAACCTGTTATTTTTACAAACCCTTATACTGTACTCTAGATCTACGTGACATATTAAAAAAAATTATAAAACTCGACGCTACGATTACAATACTATTCGATTCGAAAAGTAAATTCAATTTATAGCATATTTTTACCACTTTTCCTTTTATTGCCGTCCTTTATTACGCTATGTTTGCAATATTGAATGCACTCTACCAGATGGTCCCATGCATTGGAAGCGGAATACCGGGTATTGTGTATAGTACAGGGATATTTTTCTGTCTTATTGTAAGAAGATATTGGAATTCCAATACTTACGGTGCGGGTATAAAACAGAATGCCGACTATAAGTGTCGTGAAATTTTTTATACGGAGTTTTACTTATAATGTATTTTTTTAACTCTAGCTGTAATATTACCTTTATTATTTCAGGGCGATACATATTTTATGTTTTTTTTATAAACTTAAGTATTAAGAAGACCTGTTAACGTGCAATAATGTTACTACAACTAGACGCTCACCACAAATATAATTGAGTTGTATTTATAATTTCAAGAAATGTATATTTTTTAATATCATCATACTCAGCCTAAACTTGTCCACTGCTGGACGTAGGCTTCCCCCATCGATTGCCACAATGCCCGGTCCTGTGCCGCCCGCATCCAGTGGACTCCCGAAACCTTGACCAGATCATTTTTTAATATGTATATATAGGTTACTTATTACTTTGTATAATATTAGATTGAGGAAAAAGTTTCATCGGTATATATTGTATATCTGTTATCAATATACGCTAGACATGCAATACAACAATTTAAATATTTCCGTCAAACTTTGTTATGCAATTAAAATAAACTCGAGAAGAGGCATTCTTGACTTGGGCGGACGCCAAAATTCATCGCAAAGGATTAACGAGGCACCTGGCTACCTGCCAGGATTTGAAAATTGCTAATAAACAACATAAATAAAAACAAGATATTGTATTTAACACTATTTTTTTACTTTCATAAAAGCGTTTCGTAGTTACATACGAAATCTTAAGATAATTCAACAGTTACTACGGTTAATATATAAATAATATAAAATACCGGGCAGTACACAACCCAGTACATAACAACAAAAATACAACTTATATGAAAACGGATTCAGAATATTGCATTGTATTACAGCTTGTAAAATTGTAATAGTAATAAAATTGTAGGACATATAAAAAGAGTTGGTTTTCAACAATGCTATATAAAATGTGAGTGCACTCGGTAAACTAGAGGGCGCTGCAAGGAACAATGCGGCTCAAATTACTTTCAACGTGACTTCATACGTGCGAGAGGCGCTCGAGCAGTTCCTCACCGCCTGACCTAAAATAAAAGTCTTCCGTGAAACTTTTCCGGTGTACAGACTTTTCTAATTGGATTTCATACGTAGTACACTTAAAACTTTCTATTTAAAGCCCAAAGTACAAGTTTTAATTTGGATAAAAACAAATCAGAATAAGGACATGGCCTAAAATGTTGTTACTCATATTCTAATAAACATTGAAACAAGCAATACATTTATAAGATTATATCTCGTCATATTTTACCTGTCCTTCTACAATTTTCTTGGTTATTAATTAAATTTTAGATTTATTATTTTTATATGTCAATAAAGTAGAAAAGATTGATAGGCTGGAACCTTACGAATCTCATTGGAAATTTATTATATTTTATTTTAATTCTCTAGAATCCAGAAGTCGTAACAGCAACCGTCAGCCTTCGAAGAGCTCCTTAGGATATAAAATTTTCTAAAACTTAAATTGGTTCCGCACTAAACATTCTAACTTCGACTTGAACTATAAATAAATCTGCCGTCTCGGGAGAGTGCTGTCAACAAGTTTTTCTATTTTATGTAAAAACTACAACAACAATGTTATGATAAACTCAACAACTACTTAGTTTTGAAGACGCATTACATTTCAAATACAACCATTTATTTAAAAAAAAAGAAATAAGCATTTATTTTCACACCAGTATTTTGTAGATTCACAGTACCTATATTTTTGTTGGAATCGCCCTTTTTACTAAAAAATCAGAACTCACATTACGTGTTTCTTATTCATAACTAGTTGTGTAAACTTTTTTGTTTATGCCAGTAATATAAGAAGAGTTATAAAACTTGGTCGATTATTAACAATTTCCTCTAATGCATGACTATCTAGTAAATCGTTTAAGTTAACAAGCCTAATAGCCGTTTACAGCACACACTTGCTCTAACCGCCCTAGATTTATTATCTGTGCAGTTTATTTACCCCGCGGCGTTAGTTATGGCGGCGGGAAGCTGCGTTATGATCGTCAATTACTTTTGTCGGATATTACTTTTACACATCCCTTGTTTTACCTCACACCTGTTGTTTTTACCTCATTTTATATGCAAGTTAATATACGAAAAACTCTGTTGTTTTGGCGTAAAACTACATACTGCATATAAAAACATATATATAAATTCTTAACTTTATCCCTTCTTGTCACACTACACATCCATCTTAACTAACGCATCGCTGCCACAATCTACTTTATCCTCTCCTCTTATCAATCGAAAGAAATAACTTCACTAATAAACTGAAAAGATTCGCAATATAAAAAACAAAGTGATATCCGGTATTCAATGAATAATTTATATTAATTAATTCACTTTTACTTTGAATTAATCAATGCATTAGTTATGTACAATCCAATAAATAAACAAGCGAAGGCACTTACTCTCTAATTAATGACGACGGTCAATTAACTTCCTTCGTCGCCAAAAGTAGGAAACTATTTCTTTACTTTTTTGTTTGCGGGTGGCTAATAACGCAATAAACAGAAGTTTTTGTACGATAAATGTTTCAAGAAAATGCTAATAAGTTCATACTAAAATCTATGAAGAAAATGCCACAATCTTTTTAAAATTAAAAAAAAATGTTCAAAATAATCATATTTTCAAGCTTCTTATTTTTGCTGAAGAATTCTTTGAAATTATTTCATGTTTGTATCTTTATTCCAATTACATTATGTACTTTATAAGGCGAACAATGAATATATATTTCAACAATTTTGAACGTCACTTAAATATCCACATACTACGATGAGTTTTATTTCAAAATGTTTAATTAAAAATATGGAAGGCAATAAGTAGTTGGGCCTTTAGCAAAGGTGACAACGTTGTTTGAAAACAAATTTAATTACCATGTCTGCCGTTTTGCTTTACGTAGTTAAAAGTCATAAACGTTGCAGCCACGGGGGAACTATTTACCAACATATGAAAACTACACATTTGTTACTGATGCATAAAAATAAGTAAAACAACACAAGATATACGTACCTACGCCTCATTATGACGTCATTCTGTCAGTTACGTTAGGTGGTCAGTATAATAGGTAATAATAACATCCGATTTAAAAACGATTTTTTTTGTATCAAGCAGTTAAAAAAATCTTAGTATTTTTTAATTTATAAGCCTATATTAAAAATACATAATAATTATCAATTAACATGATCCTAAAAATTAAAATTGCCGTAGTCTGGGTGACGAAAAGGCATTTAGTAAGTTTGCAAGGGTTCATTCGATAATGAATTTCAAATTAAGCTGAGCTTAAACTTATATATAATTAAAACTTCGTATCCCTTTGTATTGTTCGAGGATTAACTATTAAGAGATAGCGGTTAACATTATCTTTACAACGTCGGAGGGCTCGGTACAAGTTAGAAGTTTACAGAATCAATATCGTGGTCGTTTCTGTGCCGTCGACGAATCAAAGTTTTAATTGACTTGTAATAATTGTCTCTGTGGATAGCAATCCATTTGAATGCTCAATTCAATTAAAATTTATATCTCATTAATATTCTGATTGTTCAGCAAAAGCAGAAAGCAGTATTCTAAAATCCATTGTTATTTTGTATTCAGTGAAAAAGTATTTACGCGTCCAGCACGCACACGCGACAGCAAACCAGAACCCAAGTGAGATCTAAGTTTTATGGGGGTGTTGAATGGATTTGGTTTATTCCATCGAACTACTTAGCAGCCAATCTAACTAAACAATTGAACTTTTCTACTATGAACCGATATTTAAGTGTTTTTTCCATAACAAACTGGTCAGCTATATTGTTTTTCAAAACCCAACATGAGCAATTCATTTTTCTAAATATTTACTCTGTAAACTTTAAGTTCTGGCATTAATGAGTATTTCAAAGACCGCACACTTTTTATTTGATCGAGACCGGAAAAGGGTTGGAATTAATTAAGGCAGTTTATTTAACCTGTTCATTTAACAAATTGTTAATTTCAGCATTTCGGTAATTTCACCGGCCCTAAAGTTTGTTCAGACTTTGATCCTTTTTTTATAAATTCACGTAACGAACGACTTTCGATATGATTTAATGGATGTTATCCAGTGATAAAAGAAAAATGTACACTACAAAATTGCAGTTTAATATCAGTACGAGTCATGTTTCCTATTTTGTAATACACTTTACTGAGACATTATTACTCTTTCTGGGTGATAAAAATGAAGATTTTATTTCATTACAATTTTATTATATTTATATGTTAAATAAATAAAAACCAATAAGATATGAATAATAAGGTAAAAATCTTCCTAAATCCTAGCCTAATACTAAGTAAGCATACTAAAATAGGATGTGTAAAAGTTATTAAATAGGTACATTATTGTATATTTTAATTTCATTTTCACTTCAGTCTTTATATAAGTTATTTAATATAAACAAAAAATATGGTATAAATATGCCCTTTGTATCCACGCGAGCATTTTACTTTACAACAAGTAATATATTCGTGGTTGTTAAAACTTCCCCTCAGAAAGTTTACGAAGTGAAACCAATTTTCTTTACTTTGCGAATAATTTCAAGATACAATTTTATTTATTTAACCCTTTTTTGTTTATATATTCATTCAAGTTTCATTTAATTTAATTAACCTACGTTCAACATTGACTGTTTCACGATCAAATCGCCCTTTATTTTACTTTATTTTGACTAAAACGTGGACAATATTAGAACCATATTTCTAGATATGTAAATTTTTGACTTTTTAAATATAAATTAACATTACTTTATGTTTAATAATTCTTTCGAAAGACACTAAAATAATTGACTTTAACCTTTTCATAATCATTTTCTCTCCATTGAAAATGTCTCGTACATTGATTGTAATCAATCAACAGCTCATCCTTAGTCAGAAACACGCCCGTCAATGTACACCGTACAATGGATAAAGCTAAGATCAATGAGGTTTAACACAAAAGGTTTGAGAATCTCAATGAAGAGGACTTAAAATGCTGGTAACAAAAGGTTAATCAACGATTTAATTGAAAGAAAAAGCTAATAGAATAAAAATTGCCACTCCATGATGTAGATTTTTTATTAAAGCTATGATTTGGTAAAATAATTGTCTATAATTGACTTATTTATCATGCAAAATAAACACTTAAATTGAATAATATTAATAAAAGATTTGAATATATACAAAATACAAGGTTGAAATGTAATACGTGTGTATAAAATTTCAACCTTGTATTTCAACCTTGTATCCATCTTTGTAAAGTTTTCACCACACAAGCGGGGAACGTAAATCGTATCAAAATAAGGTCGTGATGTAACGAGTGAACAACATTTAACATGTAAATATGATAGTGCGGGCGTTTCTCTTCGTACATTCGTTAATCAGTTTAAAGGCACAGTTTCACCTCTATTATTTGCCGAGCTAATGTACCGTGTGAAGCGATGCGACGTCCGGTCACCGAATGATCCATTTAGAGAGGCTTGTTCCCAGACCTTTGTGCGACTCACAACATTATAATTTCCTTGTAAATGTTCTAAACTGATTTAAACTAACGCAATAAGCTAGAAGTAAAGGCTTGTAAATAAATAAAGTTATTAATTGAACCACTTTTTTCATCAGAAAATAGGTAATAGTATAGTAAGTTCGTTTGTCCGCTTTATTCTTGTCTGGAACGTAAGTTCAATCTGCAGCTCATGCGCGTCCACACTGAGGGACTTGGATCTTAGACAAGGTTAAGGGTTATAGGTCTGAGTAAACCACACTGAACCAGATCAGGTTGGTTGACTTCTCACACATCTTTGAATTTCTCTTCAGATGTATACCTACACAATGTATTTCTTCTTTAAGAATTAATTTATAATATCGTTTATTTCTTCCTTATTTGGAATTATTAGTTAACATTAATGTTTATCTGCGGCAATTCAGGTATTGACAGACTGTTTAGTATTCCAGTGACATTGTCCGCCTCAGCATCGTATCTCGAAGCGAGGATTTCCTTAACAAGTTACCTAAGCAGGTTTGTATCAACACAAACATGGGCAGACGTGTGAGACCAAACTTTATTCGCATTGTTTAGAAATTATACGGTTTTTGAATTTATGTAAATGTGTAGCTTTTAAATATTTTTACCTAATTACAACTGTTTTTACGCATTACAAAACTAAGTACATTGTACGCTTTGTTTAATTACGTATGCCAATTCTTAATAAAGTATCAATCCTTACTTTAAATATAAGCGAAGGTAACTCTGTGTCTGCCTGTCGCGCTTTAGTCGTCATGTCACGCCAAAACTACTGAACCGATTTAAATAAAATTAGGTACACATATAGTCTAGAGCCTAAGAAAGGACATAGGGTATTTTCAAATGCGAAAAAAGGGTTTTTCTTACTTTAAAATTCCACTGCCGTTACACTTATATCGATAGATGTTTCATTCTTTTAAACAGATTGAGTCGAACGACAATATAATATAGATGTGTTCAGACAGTCGAAATCCACGCTACGCTACAAATAATTTTAAAAAACATCTCGTATTGCTTTCCTAAACAAATATAGACATTTGCATTTGCTTGTTTAATCGCTTGTAAAATGCAAATAGCTACAGCGCAGCGTTGAGCCGCAAAAACACAAATCTCTGTAGCGTGCGAGCGTCGTGGTACATCTTGGGGAATAATCTTAACATTTAGATTGTATGTTATTTTCATCGCTCTTAGAATTTACAATTTTCAATGCTCTGAACTCAAATATTCTACACCACTGTCTTTAAAATCAGTCAAGAATTTTGCAAACATACCCGTAAAAAACATTAGCGTGTTAGTCGGGCAAAAAGAAAAAAAATAACGAATTTTATTTCAAAACGTGTACCAGTGCACTTAAGTCTAGGTGAAAGGCTTTTTATATTTTATATCGAAAATTCACGTTTGCATCGAGTAACGTCTTTATAAATTATTTTTATTAAGCTCTTAAATGCCATATAAAAGTTTCTTTAAAATATCAGCGGCGCAAACTGCCAATAACTTTTTTAATTTATCGGTACAGCTATAACGCTTAGTCATAGACAGGGGGCCCAAGTTTAGGATGTAATAAATGTCCAACTTGGTTTATAAACCTATTATTTTACTTCTAAAATTTCAAATTAAGTTAAAAAAACTTTTGAATTACATTAGAGTCATCGTACATTCATCGTACATCGTATAACATTGATTACATATTCAAATATGTCAATAACTAGTTGCTAAACGATTAAACGTTATTATCGTTGGATTCTGAGACCAAAATCTTTGTTTAAAGATATCGTCATCCCTGTCTTTCATCTTTGACAAAACAAAGATAACAATATGTTTTAAACGAGGCCAAAAACTTTGGCCTCAGAAACCCGATAGAATTTTTATGTACGGTTTAATTTTTTAGAGACCTAAATTAGTTGGAGTATTTTAAAGATACATAATTCCGTGGTTTCAAAATATTTTAAGGCATATTTGTACAAAAATTTAAAACACATTTCCCGGGAGAGATTTGCTGGCTTATGAATATTCAAAAGTAATTACCGCTGCGATATCGGGGGTATAAATTTTCAGCGGCGATGAGTTTCGTTAATCCCCGTACGGTTAGATTACACTGCATTTACACTCATATTAAAAATATGTAAAGAAAGAGACGAAAGCTAATAATAAAAGGGGAAAAAAAAACGTAAAAATAAATGTTGTAAAAAATAATTTCATAAAATAACTTATGATATGTTTTACTATATTTTTGTGCAAACGCAGTACAAAGGAAGACCCAGTAATATCAAACATTAAGTTAATTTTTAATCTACTATTTTAATGTTTTCACTGTCCTTTGCATTGATCTTTTACTGAAGGTAACCAAAGTCTAGAATCTACCATGGAAACATCATTTGCGAAGTCACAAACAAGGATGCGATAAAATATTGTTCACAAGCTGTTTCCCCCGTATAGCTCCGAGTAACAAGGGATCGGATAAACCTCATCTCGCGGTAACCAGCACAAAGCCGACAGACATGTCCGCCAAACTATATGTCACTGTGGATATCTTAAAGGAAGAAATCAATCACTCCGCACGAAATTGGAAGATCAAACGGATAAGAAAACGGAATTGTTGAGGCAATTCCTCTTTGATCATTACCCCACAACATTGAAATGGGGTGATATTGCCACATAGATAAAACTAACATAACTTTATAGGTACTAACTAGTCTTATATATAAAGTTCTCGTGTCACAATTTTCGTTCCCATACTCTTTTGAAACGGCTTGACCGATTCTCATGAAATTTTGTGAGTATATTGAGTAGGTCTGAGAATCTGCCAACATCTATTTTTAATCCCGCGCGGACGGAGTCCCGGGCGACAGCTAGTAAATTATATAAATTTATGTTTGTAACGCTTTATCGACCCTTGATGTCAATAAACTAAGCAATGGTAAAATGGCCGTCTAAAGGCTATAAATGAAGATAGTTCTAGTTGGATTTATTTTGATACTAACTTACAAAACCTTGTTACAAGCTTTACAGTGTATATGATAATTGTGGTTATTCATCATATTGTAGTTTATGTTTTAACTTTATACCCACTACCCTTCCACATCGCTGGCTAAATCATCCGCCATCCCAGTAATGGAAGTCCTATAAGCCACGTTAACCCACTAGGGATTTGCTGATTTTATTTAACTACGTACATTTAACTGTAGTAATTTTATTATTAGCTGGAGCAAAAACTTTACGAAGATTTCGAACAAAAATCTATAATAGGTCTTTTTAAATTGAAAAATAAAAATAATTAAGAATGAATTATATTCTACCTGATTCCAATATACTTGTTTTGAGAAATTCTCGTGTTCAGTAGACTTCTTGTATAAGGTTTGTCTAAGTTAGGCGTACCTAATCTCTTCTCTCTGCGGTAATTAAGACAATCCGGGTCTACGGCCTAGCGTAGCACCGCACCGCGTACCGAACACCAAGCCGTCTTATCTTGCCTTCTAAAGTACTTGAGTTTCATTTAATTGGCGAAGTTGTAAGCCTACCGATTCAAACTGCACAATCTTTGTAAAGAACTGAGTTTTACTGTATGTTAGTGTTTGTACTACTAATTAGGAAGATATGAAATAAATGTAGAAAGTTTAAATTTATTCCTTAGGATTATTACATTTTTTAACCGATATTAATAAATTGTGATTAATAATACTTTTTTATTATTACAAAATAAATTAAATGGACATACTGATAACATTACTGAACAGATTTTCATACGGTTACAAAAGACGGAATTATGAGGATGCTGGATTCATTCGTGTTCTATATAAATGGACTGTAATAGAATTATTATTATTTATTATATGAAAAATTATCTCTTTTGAAATCATTTAGACATATACTTTAATTAGAAAGATTAATTTACACTTAATAAAGTTAGACAATACAAAATTGAATTAACAATCGAATCAAAATTCAGTTTAATTTTATATCTGTCAGAAGATGTGCGCTTGTCGTAGAACTTGAATTTAACTTTTCATTTTAAAGTTTGAACGGATTCAAAGCCTGTATTGAAAACTTTCCTATTCCTGGCAACTGGTTATAATCAAATAGAAACTGTAATTTTGATTGATTCCACGACAGAAATGGTTCTGTGCAATAATTTTATGATCGAATTTTCTATACGAAACTTTACGAGCCTTTATATATTTATCAATTTTATGAGCCATATCGATAACTTCTAACTAACTAGTATAACTATTATTTTTTTAATATTACTACAAATGAAAAAATCAAGGTTTAATAATTTTAGTAAACTGATACTTACCGTCACTTCAATCTTTCACATAAGAAGGGTGAGTGAATCCGGGTGCATATGACAGTTAAATACATCAAATAACGTTGACAGCTTTGACTTTAACTAATGTGCCACTATATTATTTGTACAAGAAAACCATGTGTTTTGATTTATTATATAACTTTTGAATAGTGCGTTCAAACTTTGAAAATATCAGCCACAACCCCATGTTAAAAGATACCTTAATAAAATCACCTATTGTACGATAAATATCGTATCTTAAATATTTCTTAAACAAAAGTTAAGGTCCACTAAAATGAGCATAATCCTTAGGACCGTGAAAAGAAAATACCTAAATGCTAAGATATTGCTAAAAGTCAAACATCTTAGTTTGTTTTTTCGCGTACAATCTCATGGTAAAATAAACAAGGTATCCCGAGAATGTAGCTTTTAACAAACAAGGGAATAGTTCGATTCAATTCTATATGTACCTGTATGTAATAAAGTTGAAACTCGCTCGTAAATTCTGATTAAATGTTTTTAGGGGGGAGATATCGAGGGTGCGCGATGTAGAGAGAAACATAAAGAGGATTAAATCTTTACATAGACACGCCGCAAAGTGAAATGGGAGCTTGTTCCTTGAGTGAAACATGTAATCACATATTTTTTCAAAAAAAAATAATTGTCAGGAAAAAGATAAAAACAACAATAAAACACGTAATTTTGAACGAACGGTCAATAGATTAATAAACACTGCTATGGTTTTCACGCTATTCACGTTTAAAAATACTATGCTAATAAGTATGAAGTGATTTTTATATTCATCGCAGTCTTCAACAGACTTGTCAATTTTATCAGAACGCCCACACAAACTTAAAATATAGTAATCAGAGATCCTCCTTGAGAATCAGGAAATATACGTGCTTTCATAACATCCTTTATACAAAGCAGGGCAATTCTGTTTCCTTTCTAAACAAGAAGAATCTACAGTTTGTTTATTGATAACTGTAGCTTACTTTACTTAAATAGTTAGCGTCTGTACCAGTATAGAGAAAAAAACAACAAAACACGAATGCTGGAGCAATTTATTTCATTTACTGAATGCAGGAAAGTTCACTGATATATCCTCAACAAATGATACCGTAACTCCAATTGGATTTATCCCTTATCAAATTTCCACAGAGCGATCTGTTAAAGAATAGTTTTTTATCCTTCAGGGCAAGCGGTAAAGTATCTGAATAAGGTTAAATTTTATAAAAAGGATTTATAGGGGTAAATTTATAGTTTTCCCGAGAAAAAATCCTTCTGCTAAAACGTATGAAAAGTCGTGGAAAAATGTGATAGAAATTTTTATAGGGATAAAAATGAATTAACTTTAATCCACCTTATGAACCTATAATACATATCACATTTTTTTTTTTTAAATATAACAATTAAGTTATAAGATGTCAAAGCCTCAAACAAAACTCATAAATTTGACAAATACGTGTAATTTGCAAAAAAAATCTATTGCCGCGCGCATTATCCAGTACCGTTTTAAAAATCGTCTATTTAGGATTAACATTGTTAGACTTGTCAAATTGCATTTAGAGCACTCAGGAGATTACAATGAGTCAGTCGACAGAAAGCCGTTTGTGTCGTCCACGGGCGCGTAATTAACTCGAAAAGCTTTTATTCGTTTTCACTATAATTGATTTAAAGGATGCTAATACACTGATGTGAAACAATTTTAATTGTTTGTTATTACTACGAAACATTTGAACATATAAGGTCAAAATTAATCCTTCAAAAGACTTCAAATGTACACTTAGGGATTGCATAAGTAGTTATAAACTTCTCTAAGTGCGACAGAAAGATTATTAAACATTCTGTGCACAACTTTCTGAATGATATGAACTGGGCTATTTTTTCTTTATTTTTTATGCAAACGGTCCAACGTGTACACACCCGCAGAGCAAAAATGTCGACGGCTGAAGCCGATTCGACGTACGTTAAATTCAAAGGTTCGAACGTCATGTACTGGAGGTTTTATTTTTAATGCAAAGCGTGCGTGCTGCGTACTGCGTGCTCTCTGTTTTATATCACTACCAGACACCGCACTCTGACAAATTACGACAACCCCTCTTCTATCTATATTTTTTTCTGACGTACTGTGTTGTATACAAATTGCCAGCAATTCATTAAAATTTATCTCACAAAGAGATGGTGAGATAGCTCAGACGACACAGGTTTTAAAAGAAAAATCTAGATTACAAATCAATCAGCTCTGTTAATGTTGCACAGATATTGCAATCAGCACATACCCGACAAAATAAGATTTTTGGACGCTTTATTTGAATATCATATAAATAGAAAGTCCAGTTTACAATAAAACCGCGAAAATGAAAATATTTTTCGACACGCAATAAGTTGTTGCATTCGTTGTGGAGCACATTTAGTGAGGGTATTATTCAAAGCGGATGAGCAGGAAGGTGCGGGGAGGCACGGGGAAGCGCGTTGGGCAATTTGGCAGCGGGCAAGCCGCGTAGATACGACGATGTTTACTACTGTTAAGGACTGAGATATTCCTAACTTCAGCTTAAATAACCCTATAAAGCCATTCTTAAGTAAATCATTGCAGTTACACGCAATAAAATGATTATTTTTATTGTAAACATGAAACAGGTGAATTGCCCAAAAACATCGATTAAAGTGAATCGATACGAACTATAAACAAATTAGATGAATTCAATACAACGATTATGAAAAATAGATGTTTTTCGTTCTATTTTTTGTAACAAAACTTTTGTTTCATTAATAGTTGTTATGACAGATATTATAACTATGAATACGAATACTTTGTCTCGAATTTTGTCACTCATCAAACACTATTAATAAAAATAAATACATCAAAGCTCCACACCAAAATCCTTAACACGTGACGTTTCAAATTATCTAGCGGCTTAGAGTTGGCTTTCAGGGATTTAAGCTTATCCCCCTTATTAATATTCTACGGGCGCAAACATATTTTTCGCCTTAGCGGACTAACACACAGGTACAGCCAATATTAGCTCTTAGTTTCCTTCATATTGTTCAAGGCAAAAAATAGGCTTAGTATTATATTCGGAATGAAATACATTTCTATCACTTTTACGCAAAGAAAGTTTTTTGTTAAATGTTTATTTTATTAGTTGTGTGGTAATGCCGACATAAAAAGCGTGTATAATTAAACAGAAAACACGGAATATTACATTTTACTACTTACTATTAATAAATATTGAAATCTGTATACTCTAAATTACAAAACTTAATAAAATAATGTGGTATGAAAATCAAACTTTAGTTTGATCTTTAAAAAATGTTATATTTATACTCTGAGAGGACAAATTACAGATAGTTTTGTGAAAAGACTTTGATACTTTTGCTCCTAGGACAGAATAGCGGATAAAGCGGCGAGAAGTTCCAACAAATAAGAACAGTAAAGGAAAAGCTAAAATCGTTATGTATTGCTTTGGCTTCGTCTGAAGCGATTTACCAGATGTTGTATTGTTAGTAATAAAATACTTTTCTAACCATTGCTAGATCTAAATAATCCGATTGCTTTTTGACAAGATTGATTTATTACTAAATAAACATCTAAATATAGCTTTTATTCTATTATTTTTACGATTTTATTTCCTGCGATAATAAAATTAATTAAGTGTTTTTTTCTTTGTACCAAGTTAATGTTTTTTTTAATATATCTCGTAATATCTTATTAATATTACAAATGCGAAAGTTTCGATGGATGCCTGTAATATTATATTCCTTGTCCTTCTTGTAAAAAATAAGTGAGTGGGCGCCTAGGGAGCTTACGAATTGATTTTGTTTCAACATTCAAATTCTTGACATTGACAAATTAAACAAAGATGTTTTTCAATGTCACAATGATGACAATGATTGGTGTCCCGGTTGACAAATTAATACGAATCTCGAAGGGAAAAAATCAGTATTCTATAAAAAAAAACTTCCTACTCATAATTATTTCTGTATTTTATTATTATATAGAAATTTATAAAAAGAAGTTACTATTTTAAGCCTAAATGATTCCGTGATAAAACCCTTACTTTTATCACTTACTACGTAAAAAATAAATGCTTTAAATTTGTCAAAATTGGCATTAAATGAAAAAAAAAACAATACAACTAACTAACAAGCACATTAAGAAAAGTTTTGCAATGGGATGTAAACTAATGAAAAATTTTACATCAAACCGCTATTGCTTTCTTCAAGTGAGTTAAAAAAAGGTAAAATGAAATACGTGAAAAGAATAGAAATCTAAATCGTATATTATGTCGTATTTTATCTTCCCTATTATTTTAGATAAATAATTGTGTGTAGATTGCCCTTCTGAGGGTGAAATTCTCTTAACATTAGATAAGCACCCCTAACATTTTCCCCATTTTAATCGCACTTTACGAGGGCGTCTGGAGTTGCGCATGTTAATACCTTAAGACTTAACCTTTAGTGCCCTTTCAGTTTAACTACCTTAATTACAATATTAGGCTTAATTAGGTTTTATAAAAATATGATGTATCAACAATGTTAGACAAATCAAACGACCTGTAAAAAGATTTGGTGATTATAATAAAAGATGTTGGACATCACAAAAAAGTTAATCGCAGCATCATAGTATACGTTTAGTTTTTTACACAAGGGTATCCTATGTACACTGCTGTTCTTTATGTTACCAATCGACGTCCGAAAAAAAACCCTTTAAGAGGTTGCGGCCTATTAAAAATCCCTTTTATTCTATTTGCTTGCATCATTAATTTATTGAGATGAAAGCATAGAGTACCAGGTCATTAGAGAGTTTGATTATACTTTCGCTTCCAATCGAGCACACTACATACTTAACTTATCGATCAAGCTGAGTTAGAAATTAAAAGGGCGTTGAGTAGTGGCCCCTTTACTCGCTCCGCACTTCAATAAGTACTTATCGTGCCTCGTATCACCCCATTTTATTTTATTCATAGCTCTTATTCGTTTTAAGATTCATTCCCTCCGTGCCTATTAAACGATAAAGATTTGAAGACGTTTTTCCCTCTTATATATTAAACCTCAACACTATTCAGAATCACCGTCCATACAATCAATTTAAAAATTGACTTCATATATCTAGACATAGTACTAAACATAATGCACATTCGGATTAGAAGAAACATGTTATAAAGACCGATACTACTTCTGGCTATGTCCAACTAAAATGTCCAACAATGTAACTTAGTTTTGTTTTTTGGAAAGCAGTGATGTAACAGTGGAGGCTACAAGTTTAACATTAGAAACTGTTTCTAAAATATTTTGTGTTCTGCGGTCGCGTACGACTACTACTAAAAGAATTGTGTCAACGAGAAAAAATCCGACTTTCTTGTGATGTGACACAATATGCATGCTCTTAACACAGATTTGATTCTGTATCGCATCTGGTTTATGCAAAGACGCGACTTGCTTTTTTTTATTCTTACTAGATGTTGACGCGGTGACTTCGTGCGCGTAGCATTGAGACAGTATAAATTTCGGTATGGACATATCTCACGAACGATAAATGCTGCCAGGATAAAATAAATCCTATATGCCATTCCAGCTATTTATATCATCTACATATGTCAAATTTCATCCAGATCCGTATAGCCATTTTGGAGTTATTAGTGGACAGTCTTAGTAGTAAACGTAGGCGTAGACCTTGACGTAGTCGCAGCCGTAGATAAAGACTTAGACAGATTCTCAAGATTTCATGAGGAGTATTCGTATTATTTATTTGTCATATTGGGTAGTCGCGATTTCTCTTACTAAAACTTAAATTAGAACAACATAACTAATCGTACATTCTAACCAAAGTTAACTTAGTAAGGTAGACTTATTAAAAATTCCCTGTATACGTTAACGACTTATTTCCAAGTGTATAGGAGCTTATCTGAGCAGGGCATGTTATCTGGCAGGGCTTTCATTCAGCTCATTTGTATTCAACCGGTGCGGACCGAGGACACGACGAGGTGAGATTATATGTCGACGCATTTCTTGCGTCAGTTAACACTGCACCGGGGGAATTTGTGTTTCGTCAAATAACTAACCGTGACAATTATGTTAATCTACAACTAGTTAGTTAAATCTTTAAGCGGTTTTAATAACTTCATTGACCTTGGGTGCCTATTTGAAATAAATTTTAAAAAGTTAATGTTAGATATCTATAATTTGGTTTTAGATGTTCAGCTCAGGTGTTAGATATTGGAGAAATTAGTGATTAAAGAATATTTAGAGCAAAGACAATATTGATATTTATTTTCATTTGACTCAATATTAATAAAAAAGTTGTATTACAACCAACAAAGTTACTGTGACACTTTCAGAATTTCTACGACCTATTGCAATCACGTTGTTACTATGCTGGATGTTTATGATTATGATACAGCGGCAATATCAACAAAACTGGTCAGCTGTTGAACGCAGCCAACTATGAATATGAACTCAATCTATTCACTCTTGATATTTTATATCAATTCCATTTTAGTTCCGTTTTAGTTGCACTCTAAAATATTCGTGAAAATATCACCACGCTAACTGTTAAAGTTAAATATTCCATTCCAATTGCAAATATGTATAAATCTACTGGCAATATTTATAATTGGATTTCAAAAGCCAAACGTATATCTAATTGGTTAAGTTATGTTATGACGTAGGCGCTTTCAATATTAGAATACATGTACACAAACCGTTATTTTAAATATACTTTATCGCAATTTCTTTTGTATCCTAGTTTAAAAAATTGTTGTACAAGCAATCGCATAAGTGATAAAATCCAATAAAAACTTTAATCTCCGTAAATCCCTAACCAAATTAAACATGTTTAATCAGATGTAAATTGACAAAAGAAGTAAGTCACTCGGTTTATATTCATTGAACAAGTAACATAATCAATGAAATGTAAACGAATCGTTCACTGCATGCTTACATTCTGACAATTTTGAAATTAAATACACTCTAATAATTTCTGACATTGGCATAAATTCAAATATAATATCAATTCAACAGCTACATTGATTTGAAATGTTTGGAAATATTAATTATGTGATCCTAGTAAGGTCAAGTGAATGTTTTACCATAGATATTCCCAAATTTCAAAATGAATTTAAAACGAAGAACGTGAATGGATCGAATGTAATAAAACGAACAAATGAACGAGTTACCTTTGTTTTATTGAATTGAAACAATTTTTAATTACCGCAGTAAAATATCAAAAAATCGCAATACTTCTTTAGAACTGAACTACAATTTTCATAAATCCAATACGTGCTACTTTGCAGAGCGATGATATGGAACTTGTTTGTACATATTCTTGTTTTGGCATATTCTGACAAAAACTAGTCAGTTTTGAAATGAATAAGACCGCTCGGGAAATATATGTAGAATGTTTGACTTTCGAGAAAATAAAACTAGACGCAATAATCATAGCGCTTACTATATTGCACTATTTGGTATAATATTATTCAAAGAGAAATAGGCGAGGGCGTATCGGGCAATTTGGCAGCGTTCGCGGCGCTTCATTTCGCCGATAGTACGTTGTTTACTGCTATAGTTGGACTCTGAGACGTTTCTTTGCTCAAACTATACAACCTTCTTACATTTTCGCTCTTATTTATTCTATCATTCCCCCCTATACCAACAAAATGTAGATAAAATAAAATAATAATCTTTCAAAAAATTCAAAGTCAATTATAAAACCGGCAGGAAATAGAAATTCTAAAAGTAACATCAAAGTTCGCCACCGACAATATTACATTTGTAATGAATTCTTTGATGTAAACCCATTCCCACGTAAAGACAAATATTTTAAGGAAAATTTATTACGCTTTGATTCATATAACAGAAAATTTATTTATAAATTTACCTACGTACGTTAAAGAGAAAGAATTAATAATAAAAATTATATTCCTACACAAGTTTATACTATTCCAAATTAATCCAAAGCAACTAGATTTAATCAATGACTCGTATTTCAAAATCCAAATATCAAACAATAGCACAAGTCTGAAAATGATTTAGCTTCCAAGACCTTGCTCAACTTTTAATCCTTGAGAATTAGTAAAGGTTTCCATTTTGGTGACCATCAAAATTCAAGGATATTTTTTGACTCCATAGTTTTCAATCGTAATTTTTATTATTGATACCGTTTTCCTTCAATTTGTTATACAATAAAATGTTACTATTTCTAAAGCATTTTAACAACAAAGAATTAAAATTAAAAGTCGTTTCCGTCATGGCACCGAAACAAAAAAAAATAATCACCTTTTGAAATACAAATTGAGCACTTTAAAAATTCGTCACAAAGGCGAGAGAAATGAGAGTATTTCAACAAAAACATTAGAGTATCGCGCTTTGTCAAACAATTGGTAAGTGTATACAATAAAAGCCACTTCCCTTCTTATTTAACTGTCATTTTAACGTATTTGTTATTCCTTTCATAATACCCGGCGCGTGCTGAAAGAGAAAAATTGCATTTTAAAAATTTATACAGATAAGTGGCGCGACTGAGATAAAAAGCTTAGCGAGTGCTCCGTCACTTCAGGCGTTTCTTAAAAATTATAATAAGGGAAGAAATTTACTTACGAATGACGCATTCCCATGATGCCAGATATTTCTAAAGTGAGAAATGTAAGATACAATTATTTAAAAAAATATTCCATAAATGTGAGTGTGTGAGATATTGTATGGAGACATTTTCACTTCAAAGAAATTATTTAATTCACATGAACAGATAGGTTTTTTTAATACCGCGCGGACGGAGTCCAGAGCTACAGCTAGTATATATCAAAATGCACATATGAAAACTATAAGGGTACCGTATCCAACGAGGCTGCAGTTGTAAATTTATGGTTGTTAATAAAGCGGGAGGTGTCCGTATCGTGTGAAATGAAATTGTTATCTCTGCCTACCCACTCGATTTACGGCTTTATACTTCGTGCGCTTTGTCTGTGCAAGATGGTTGACGCATTCATATTGTCTATGGTCTATGCAATTGTATAAAGCTTTATCTAAAAAAGCAATAGCACTTTATTTCAGTTTTTTATACTATAATTAGAATAATATTTTGATTCACCGAGTTCTATTTCTGAAGGAATTTTGAATAAAGTGAAAAAAAAAACTTGGAAACTTTATATGCATTTATTAAGCAGGATAAAACTAATGATCCATTAAATATGTAGATTTAGTCAGAATCGTCATCAACAATGACTCTTGCTTTCTTTCGTTTCGTCACCACTATTTCTTCGTCTTCATTATCACTGTCGTCTAAAAAAAGAAAATTTAAAAAGAAAAATTTAATTGAAGAAAAAATAAAGCACCTGCTCGAAAAGAACGAAAAAAAGTGGTCTATTGGAATCAATAAAGTACTTACCAGAAATATGCTTTGGTATACTCTTTAAAATATCTTCTGTATCAGGCTCATCGTCACATTGAAGTGTCTTCTTTGCAAACGACAAAATATCTTCTTCATCACTCTTTTCTATTAATTCTTCTTCAATTCTCTGCAATTTTTCTTTTCCATTATCTTCATCATCAGAACTACGACTGCGTTTTCGAGTATTTGTTTTATTATTACTTTTATTAACGTATTCTTCTGTATTATTGTCGCGTAATTTACGTAAACTATCAAATAAATCTTCGTCATCACTAGATTCTTCTTTTTCGTTCTTTTCTGATTCTTCTGCTGTTATAGTATTAGATATTTCTGCGTCGTTTATAATAAGTTCTTTATTAATTGCCTTTAGAATAATTTCACGGCGTTTCCTAATTGTATTGAAGTGTAAGTGACTTGGTATTCTCCAGTATGTTTCCTACAATTCACATTCAAATATATTAGCAACAAAACAACAATATAACAGAACCAAACAAACAAACACACAAAAAAATAAGTATCACAGGAGTGCTTTCTTCTGATCTCTTCTCCTAAGTTCTTTTTTAATGCAACACTAGTTTTCAAACATTATTAAGTTAACTGCCGAAATCAATATTAAATTTTTGTGATCAATCAAAAAATTATTTAAATACTAGCTGCCGCCCGCGACTCCGTCCGTGCGGTATTAAAAATAGATGTTGGCCGATTCTCAGACCTACTCAATATGCTCACAAAATTTCATGAGAATCGGTCAAGCCGTTTCGGAGGAGTTTGGGACGAAAATTGTGATACGAGAATTTTATATATAAGATTAGGTATGAACATTATAATAAAAAATATTCAATCAAATTCAATCAAATCATGTTTTTTGTTAAAATTCTGCTGATAAGCAATATTATTTAGACATACATATAATATTGTGTTAGGTTATGTTAGGTTAGGATTTTTTCTTATTTATATATAAACTTACCTGTTCATCAGCTGGAGGTAATATACCAACACCCTTCAGAACTTTATGAAACATACGATTGTCCATAGCTTGTACAGAATCATCAGATATAGGTACAAGAGGCGTGCCCTCCGCGCTCGGGTCGTAGCCTTCTGCTTCTTGATCTAATGCTACTTCTTCTAAATTCTCTGCTACCCATTTCAATGCTTCGCTAAAACCTGGCAAAGTAATCTTACTAATATTATAAATGCGAATGTTTGGATGTATGGATAGATGTATGTTTGTTAGAAGTTATCACCAGAACGGTTGCATAGATCTCGTTGAAATTCTGCATAGATGTAGAACATGGTGGAAGAACAAGTAGGCTACTTATTTTATTTTTTATTAACGATATCGGAGGCGATAGCTAATTTTGGATATTTATATGTTCTTGTATTACTTAGTAAGGGTTTTTTTTATGATCTGATTATATTTTCTTTATAAAAACACTTAATAAGTGGCAAATATAAAAAAATAACAGATTGTTTATTTACGATATCTTAATCGAAATTCGTAAAGACGATTACTGAATCATCGAGTAACCAGCGGTTATTCAGGTTAGGGCCAAATATTCAACTGATTTTTTTGTTTAATATTTTCCAATGAATTTCCATTACGATAATTTATTACGTTACTCTTGGAAGTTTTTAAGCCTATAAAAGATTTATGCTAGGAATTTTTTGAATAGTGTACAAACAATATTATAAAAGAATTACTTTTTGGGAGGTTTTTTACATTAAAATTAAGAGTAATTATATTAAAAATAATAATTACCTTTATTAACTGCTTGCACCAATAACTTAGCAATTTCGTTTGCGCTAAGTTCAACAGTTTTATTCGCTTTTCTGTTACTGCTCGCATCTGTTCTCCTTTTATCTATTTTCTTAATATTTTTCTTGATTTTAGGCGAACGAACCCTTATATTACTATCTGAATCACTTTCATCTGATTCTGAACTTGATGAACTACCTATGGAACATTTTGATTTTACGGTGAGTCTCCAAGATCAAAATAATCTTTAAGTTCCAATCAAAATAATTTTTTTTTCATAAAAATGTTTGTAACAAACTAAATGGACACAGTATTTCGCGATGAAATATGTTTAATTGATATATTCTATAGAAATAAAAAATAAAAATTGTATAAATGAAAATATATATAATTTGACACAAGAGCACTTACTATCAGATCTGTCACTGTTATTTCCATCGCTTTTTGATTTCTGTTGTTTCTTTTGCCTGCATTGCCTCTTGTCTTGTATTAGATCCAACTCTAGGAGTCTTTCGACGAAACTACGCCTTGGCCGTTTACGTGGCATTCGGGGAATTATTATTCCCATGGGATCTGATTTATAATGTTTTTATTTTTATTTTCGTATATCGTAAAAGTATTGAGATTGAATGTGGATTGCTACAAAGGTAGAGGAAGACCAAAGAAAGTATGGACGGATTGTGTGAAAAAGGATATGCGTAGAAAGGAGGTATATTCAGATATGACGGCTGATAGAAATGTAGGGAGGAGTAGTACATACTGTGCCGACCCTCTTTAAGGATACGGACAGGTTGATGTTGGTAATGATAATCAAAAATTAAGTAAACATCCATAAAGTTAAACCATTTGTAACTGTGGCTAGCATAATCTAAGCAGTAATCGATTTAATTTATCTTGAGTTTCACAATACTGAACTATACGTATGGCGGTTTATATCAATAATTAATACTTATGGACGTAAGCGACAATCAGTTTGGTCCCTAACACTCCATTAAGCCTATTATAACGAGATTTCAGTTAGCGTACATCACTATGAGATAATATACGACTGGCATACATAGCGCTAGGGACTGAAATTTCGTATAAAGGTACATTTGTAGAATGAAATTGAATCCATTTAAAAAAAAAACTCTTCAACACTCATTATCATACTTAGAGTCTACATTAAGTGTCTGTTTTAGTAACATTAAAACTATTCCGACTGTTACAAGAAGTTAGTTTAAATTAGGGATTGTTATTAAATATACATACCAGACGAATCACCGTACTGTTTCCATAGCTCAATAAGTAATGAATCTTCTTCTTCTGAAAACTCTTTAGGGACTTTTTCCTTCAATCTCTCTTTGTTACTCCTTTTCGTTGGTGCTTTAAATATTAAGCCGAGTTCTTTTAACTTCTTGATAACCCCACGTCTAGTCCGAGTCTGATCGATCAAGTTATCCAAAATCCAATCAATAACATCTACATAATAAGATTAAATGTATAATTAATGCGGTAATTGTACAAACGAATCAAATAACGGTCCTTCGAGTCGGACGACTGCAATGGTGTCGTTTACCTTTCTCTGTTGTAGGATTAGTTTGATTCTCCATAAACAAGTTGCGTAGTTCATCCTCTTGTTCTTCACTCCAATGACCTTTGCCTACTTTGTCCCTAACAGACAATTTACTTCAATATTTAAATAAACAGTCTATTATTTGCTAGTTAAAGTATTCATAAAATAATCTTACTTCTTACTAATGTATGGATGGATGGATATTTATTTGAAGGTATCTCCAGAATGTCTGCATGGATCTCGCTGAAATTTAGTAGTTTGGAAGAACACATAGGCTACTTATTATGGTTTTTATTAATCTCGCGCGGACGCAACGTCGAGCGACAGCTAGTTTAATATAAAATTCCATTTAAAATTCCTACTATTCTAATAGTCCGCATGCAATTTAAAGCCAATATCTATTTCGAGCAGTTCTGACGATAGCGATAATAGTCTCATTAATTTTGTATAAAGAGATATAACAGGTCAATTAAATATTTAATTAAACATATTTCCACGGGTCTTTTAAGCCAAATATGGAATAGCTTTTATATGTAAATGTTAATTTAATTGAAATATTAGAGCTATTCAACATTCGGATGTATAATATACTAACTGTAGCCCACGACTCCGTCTGCGCGAAGTTAAAAAGAGTATGGTCTACTTATGGCGAATTTCATCGTGATCCATGCTGCCGTTTTGGAGAAACCTTTAAACAAACAAACATTCATCCATCCATATAAATATTTGCATTTATATTATTAGTAAGATATAAGGTATGTATATTTTAGAAGAAAAAGGCTGAAATGGAAAGTTAGTGGAGTAAAGGTATTGGCATAAATCTGAAGTTAAATAGACTTACTTTTGGTCGCTGTAGAGGTCGTAGCCGTGCTCTATATCAATGGCGTCCTTAGACGACTTCCAAAACAAAAGTTCTATAAACACTTTTGTATTTTTCAAGGCGACCTCTGAAAACTTTCTGAACACGAACAGGCCGAACTTTTCCAACTCCTGAGCGAAAGGAGATCATTTGAAATTCAGCGAGAGAACAACTTTATAACAACCTATTGAATCGAAGGCTACGCTTAAACAACAAATCTATCTTTTATTAATTTCAGAATACAAACTTTACCCAGCATTTTTAAATAATATAAAAAATTTAATCATTTGTTTGTTTATCATGTTTTGTTTTAGATTTACAACAAACTAAGTGATAAGAATTTCTAAAAGCAAACTCGTGTGGTAAAGATTTCAAATTTTGATACTTTTAACATAAAATTAAAAAATAAAAACTAAAAAAAAATGTATTTTTAAACTTGAAATTTGATCTTAATAAATCAATAGTTATGTCATAATGTTCACTGTTAAAGGACGTACCTTAAAATGTGGCAAAGGGTTATGGAATATCTTCTGGAAGGTGAGGAACATGGAAGCCTGGAACATCATGGAAGGTCGCTTGCAGTCCCAAGCGATGCGATGCAGCATCTTGATGATGCAGTGGTTAGTATACGCGGAGTTCTTCTCGTATCTTTCTAGGAGATACGCGCACGCGCTCACCACGCGAGGTTGACAGAACCTATGAATTTTAACGGTTATAAGGTCATAATAGGAAAATAAATATGTCAAATTTCAAAATAAACATTTTACCTTTGTACGAAATCTTGAAAATCGAAGTCAGTTTCCACAACAGATGTGGTGTTCGCCTCCTCTTCTTCATCTTCAAATAAAAAAAAGTGTTCGTATATATCTAGATTAAAATAACTACTGTTCTATAATAAATATTATTTATATTAAAATATTTTATATATTACCGTCTTCTTCATTATCGTAACCATCTTGTGACTCATCTTCTACTTCTGGAACTTCTGTAAACCAAGATAACTATGAGGTCATCAGCCAGCATCATTCAATTTTATTAATATATATATATAAATCAATTTCTGTTCGTTAGTCTCGCTAAAACTCGAGAACAGCTGAACGGATGCATATTATCTTGGTCTTGAAATGTTCATGGAGATCTTAGAAAGATTTATAAAGATGAGAAAAATTCGAATAAGATCCGGGAAAACCCTCTAGGAACTTTTGTATTTAATCCCGCGCGAACGGAGTCGCGGGCCACAGGTTGTTTGATAGATTACAGTAGTATCTGTGGCCACGTCTTCGTCTTTGGGTAGCGTTAACACCCTGAATAGTAAAACTAATAAATTTAAATTTCTTATTTATTCGCATCGAATCAATACACGGAAAAATAAATTTCAAGCTTCGACCTCTAAAATGATGATACTTCCATACAACTTTTCATCCCCCTTTCAACCCCATACAATCCTTTTTTCCCATTAAAAAGTAGCCTATCACACAGGATCTAGACTATATGTGTATCAAATTTCATTTAAATCTAGTAGTTTTGCTGTGGAAGCGAGACAGACAGAGTTACGTACGAGTATTAGATATTAGGAAGGATTATACAATACTTGCCGTTTACTTCTACGCCTAAGTCAGTATTATAAATGGTTTGCAACATCTCCAATTCTTCGTCTTCAGCGATGCCACTTACACCAAAAATTCCTTCCTCTGGCCACACCTCTCTACACGAGTTATATATTTACTATTATATACTAAACTATTTACATACAGAAGTTATATAAGAAGATTTCTTAATACTTATTTCGCTTAAATCAAAGTATTTAACATAAATACCTGGCCGCTCTAAATGTGCCGATAGCATCCTCAAATTTGGATTCCCTCATTAACTTTTGGATTTTCTTCATACAATCCTCCCTAAAATAATTAAATTTCATTTTATGAAATTGTCACATCCTTTATAAAGGTATAAAAAATAACATCTCTATATGAGAGTATGAAAGTGGTTAGAATTTAAAGGTAAAAATAAAAGGTAAGAAGGAAGACGAGCCTAATAAAATCAAGATAAGAAGACACGTATAGTAGAATTAAATGGAAATGACAAATTATATTAACAAATATTTACTATTTATGATAATGTAATTTATTATCTACAAGCTGTCGCCCGCGACTCCGTCCGCCAGGAATTAAAAAAATAATTAGTAGCGTATCTGTTTTTCCAGACTATGTTCTACATCTATACCAAATTACAGTGAGATCTATGCAGATCTATGGATACCTAGTGACATTCATCCATACATCCAAACATTTAAGTAAGATTTATGTATTTACTTTTGTTGATCTATAGGTATATCGGAGGCGGCATCGAATGGCGGCGGATACTCGTTCACTCCGGCGCTAAGAACGCAAGCAATCTGTGGACACAGCACATCCCATGCAGGCACTTCTACGGCCACCTGCTTTGCTTTTTGCAAGTGTAGTTTCTTTTCTATTTAGTAAAAAAAAAAAACTTTTTTTATACTTGTATATATTTTTTTTTATATCATAAGGTGGCAAACGAGCGAGCGGCCACCTGAAATCGCTGAAATAGCGAAGCGACCGTTGCCCATAAACATACGCAATTGCATATGCGTTGCCTACCTTTAATCGCCGGAGAAGGGTATGCACAGAAATAAAATATTTTCCCTTCCTATGCATCCTCTCATCCGGAAAGTCCACGTCCACTTCCCATCCTTTCCTTATAAGAAAAAGGGTGGGACTAAATGAGGCCTCCGGGACGCACACTCATCAGACTTCACGCGGAATTGCTTCCACTTCACGCCTGTCTTCTGTGTGGTCGTGGTATTTCACCGGGCGAGCCGGGACAATTCGTGTGAAGACGTTAATGCTTCTACCACTGTTAAATAGAATAATATGTAATAGGATTGTTTAAGCGTGGATTTCCACTAATTAAACAAATATAAGGAATGATGTACAAAAACTATTGTCGTAAACCATATCCTAGCACAAGCCTAGAACTTAGTTGGAATGGTAAAAGAAATATTAGTAAATTTTCAAAAAAAATTGCTAAATATATATATATCATATAATACATTTTCTAAGTAATATTATTGTTAGGATTTACTTAAAAGATTATTTTCGCTTTTTCCCTCTGAGCAGATATCAAGTATATATATACAATAAAATTACTTAGAAAATGTATTATATGAAAACGAGATAGTTCCGATCCGTTTCGTTTCGTAAATCACCATCAACATCTCGCTATACAATTGCAATAAAATTTCAAGTTAGTGAGGAAGTCATAGTAACGTGTATCGAAAATGCTTCGCCCAACTTACTTTTCGATTTGGACTTCTTCCGAACTTTCTTTTGTACGACTAAGCCGGTCTTCTTGCAATAGTACTCCAGCATTTTCAGAAATAGATGTACGGTTTCAACCAAATCCACTAAATACGATCTAAAATTGATATATACATAAATATTTCTCAATTAAAAAAAACTTAGAATTATTTTAATTAAACCTCATCACTGTGGTGTTATTATTGGTTTTCTAAATTTTACGCGTATTTGAATATTTTCAAACTAAATTGTTATTTTTTTTAATGTAAATATCCCAAAAATATACTTACCTCGGCATCTTATTATCGTCGTAGTTCAGAAATGTATAGAGAATAAACTCTCTATATTCTAGTACATAAAATATATTACTTTTTAACACTTTAGCAGACTCCTTGACTGTAGGGTCGCTACTCTTGTCCATAGCTAGTAGTGTATTCAACAATTCCTTATAAGCTCTCAGAGAGAGATGCAAACGTCGGACCCATGCTGGGAATTTCTTCTTCTCAACTTTTATCATATCGTAGTATTTCTCCATTTGTTGTTGGACATAGTGAAACATCGGTACTGACATCGTTTCACTAAAAATTAAAAAGATAAATCTAGTTTTTACGACATTTTTGGTACAGTCAGCTGCATAAATATGTATTTATAAAGCTTAAGAAACTTGCATATGCCTTTGATTACAAAAATACACATATGTGTATATGTATTTATTTTTGTACGTTGCGTACGTATTCTTCCGAAATATATATATATATAATGTATGGCAATGGTGAATACGTGCACACGTATTTTTGGAACCGAAGCACTTTATAAATTTCTATTGTACATGTTTACATATTTATGCAGCTGACTGTACTTAGACATAATCATTATTATGTTTTACTCGTGTGGGGTATGATTGTTATGAATCAAAGTCATGTTATTTTTTTTTATAGCAGTAGGGGGCAAACGAGCAGCGGGAACACCGAGGTGTTCAACGACGCCCATGGACATCAGCAATACCAGAGGTACCGCAGATGCGTTGCCGGCCTTTTAGGTGGTGATAAGCTCGCTTCTTGAAGGACCCTAAGTCGTAGCGGTTTGGAAATACCGCCGAGGACAGACCATTCCACAACGCTACTGTGCGAGGCAGGAAGTTTCTCGCAAACCGCACGGTTGTAGATTGCCAGCCATCGAGATGGTGTGGATGGAACCTGGCGGTCTGTCGTGTCTTCCGATGACGGAACTCGGCGGCAGGGATCGTTCCAAACAATTCTTCAGAGCACTCCCCGTGCTATATGCGGTAGAAAATGCAGAGGGAACAATACTTGTAAGTATGCACCTCTTAAAGTTTGTTTTATTATTGAATTCTAGTTTTGTTAGAAACATTTAGAGATATTTGGTAGAAATATAATTCAAAATTCTTATTGTGCTCTTGCACATGACTTCGATGCTGTAATTAAAATAAAACGAATAACTGTTTTCCCTTGTTACCTCGGTCGAAGCATTGTGTAACAAAAACTAAATTTATTGTTTTGACAAAAAATAGAAAACAAATAGTTCGGAGAGATTTAGAGAGCGATTTTTTATATAAAAAAAGAAGTTGAGTGAAAAAATAGGATATGTGGCTGAATGTTTTTTATCTGTCGTATATATGTTTCATTTATGGTAATACGTTACAGTCAAAGCGCCGTTCGCTTTAATCCTTTGTGTGGTTTTTAGAGATTTTTCTGCAGAGCTTAGCGTCGGATTAAAACCGTATACGTATCTGTTTTGTTTACACACTAAATAAAAAATAAGCTAAAATAAATTGAGAGAAAAGGTCTCTGTCATACCGAATGAATTATGAAACTTAGAACCAATTTTTTTTATTAACGTAACACTTGAAAAAAACATTGTCTTTATTTTTGTAAACAGAACGAGAAGTCAATATTTCTGTAAAATGCTTTTGGGAGGTGAAAATCTACGTTTAAAATTACATAATGAAATAATTATAGAGGTTCTATCTTTGTACTGAAATAACAAGCAGGAACTTGTCAAATTTCCTGTTTCCCAACTCATCAGCTTGTCAGCAACGCTCAATTACAAGGGGCGCCGATGAGATGGGCCAAGTTACCGCGTACTATTGTTATAGTTGGCTAACTTAGATACCTACACAATATCTACAGGTAATAAATTACTTTAAAACACCCTGTTAAATGCTATTAAAACTCATAGTTTTGACACAATTATCTGTTTTTTCTTATTAGCATTTCAAAAAAGTTAGATTTTTTAGAAAAATGTAATACTAAAATGTTATACAAATACGCTGATTTAATCAATTAACAAAAAATCCAACAAAAAAAAAACTGTTTTTTTTTCTTAATTAAAAGACGCGGCATGTAAACACCGACGTAGAATTTAAAAAGTTTACGTTAATTAACAACAATTTTGTGACATTACCTGACAAGGCCCACTTGAAAATGATGACCCCGATTGAACTCCATGAAAAATTTGACAGCCCATAAATAATAAGACTCGTCATTTTGTTGTGCTCTCGACCTCACCAGCACATCTTTCACATAATGCATTAATGGATTGTACGAACTATTCAAAAACTCTATACAAAATTCTTTGAGAAATAACCTGCAAAATAAAGCCATTGTATTACTACATATAAAGTTTAATAAAGAAATTAGATCATGTTACAATTTGTTTTTTTTTATTTTTTTTCCCTCAATACATTTTTTATTTGTATATTTAAAATTAACATCAAAAGTTAGTAAATATGACAATCTTGAATATGTAACTTATTAAAAATGACAAAAATAATTTCAGTCACCTCACGGCAAATGCAGATCGCCTTTCCAAAGTACCACTTTCTACAGGTCTTCTATTTTTAGGCTTAACCAATCTGCTTTTCTTACTTCCATTGAAGTCTAAACTTGATATATTATTCAAAGGTTTCAAAGATATGATTTCATTTTCCGATATAGATTTCATATTCTGGACAACATATGTACCTCCAAATCTAGAATGCCTAAATTAAAAAATATATTTACACTCTTATTGTATTTAACCATACAATTTTTAACAGTAGGACATGGCAGCTACAAGATCCATTGCACAAGTGGGCTACAAAAAACAGGCATTGTCCAAGCATTGTGGGTGACGGAGGCCAAATTTAAGTTCCATTCCCCTTCTGACCCGTTTCTTATAGGAAAAGATGGTAAGGGGAGATGGGGAGGCAGTGGGCACTTAGGAAGAGAAAATACTTAATACTTCCTAAATGTTCCCCATCCTCTCTTTCTGTTGTTTAAAGGTAGGCAATGTATCTGCAGTTGTGAATGTCTATGGGCCGTGGTAATTTCCCTATTTTGGTAAATTTAAGTAGCCACTAGCTTATTTGCCTGCACATGTAAAAAAAATTACAAGAAAATTTAACAAACCTTGTACCAGAAAATTGTCTTATCTTATTTTGTCTTTCTTTTGTTTCCGTCATCCTTATAGTTAAAAGTTCCTGTTCATCTCTTACTTTCTCATCCATACTTCTCTGCAAGGCTGCACTAGCTAAGCTCGTTGGGTTCTGTTCTCTCAATAAATGTGATATTATCTCTAGTATATGCATAAAATACTGCTTTTCATTTTCCGATGACATGTAGAGTATTATATCCAAAATTCCTGATTGATTTAAAGCCCATAATACCTAAAAAGTATAAAATTCAATTAATCATTATTAGTTCATAATTTAAGAGTATTTCTAATATTAAAATGTGATAAAAAGTTCTATTTATTCATGATATATTAATTTTATAGTCCTACCTGGTCATGAACACTGGCATCATTCTCAGGTCTCCTTTCCTTGTCCAAATCGGCTGGTACATGTAATACATTTCTTATCAGAATTAGGATCCTTTCAATAATCAGACCTGTATCTTCATCTCTTTCCGACCAATCCTGCATATAATTTTAAAAATTTAATTTGTTAAACATCATGTCCACACATATGACAGTTGTAAAGTTATGGTAATTCCACATTTTGTACGGTGTTTGTGGTGCATGAAGGCATCTTCAACTCCCTTTCCCTTTTCCACCATTTTTTTATTTTATTTGAAGGAAAATATGGAATGGGATGAATTGAAGGAGGAAACATCTCTTTTCTGTTTTCAGTAGACAATGCACATTAACCTGTTAATTTGTTGTAGATGTCTTTCAGTGGGAGTTAATTTCTTTTAACTAGCGGTTAAAGTTTTATTTCATGAAGGTTAAAATTCAAAGTTACATTACTTACTATTTCTAAAACTTTAGCTAATTTTTTAGAAAACATTTGCCAAACATCAACTTTAGTAAAAGCTTCTTCTTTATAGTTTTGCAAGTGAGATAATATTTGCAAATAATTATGCCGAGCAGTACGCTCCACAGGAACTTCCTCTCTATACAGTAGCAGAGCTGGGTTTGTTAAATTAACAATTAACCTGTGAGTATTAAAAAAAAATGCAAATTAGAAAATAACATTTAAATTATAATGTATCATAGAATTGGGTGATTACCAAATATTACATCAGTACTTGCTAAAGCATTTGTATAAAACATATACAAAAAATTGTATATTTTTATAGATTTCTGAAATTTCAAATTAATATTTTACCTCAGAGTGACGTCAAATAGTTCACTATTTTCCCAGTGATCAATAAGCATAGGCAATAGATCCGTTTGTAGAACTTTTGTTTGTCCAAAGTGTCTGCGTATTTCGTGGTCTTCTCCATCTCGTCTCAAATATCTAATCAAATCTTTAACTGTATTAAGAGTAAAATCATCTATCATATACTTTCCAGTTTTCTTATTCAATGTTCCCAAAGCATTGCAGGTCGCAGAGAGTTCCGCGGATAAAAGAGAACTCATGATTTATACAAACGGATTCACTTTAACTTTAAACGCAAAAATTACATTTAACATAGATATTAAGACCAAACTTCTAGAGAACAAAGTAT
Source organism: Papilio xuthus (assembly GCF_000836235.2). NCBI lineage: Eukaryota > Metazoa > Arthropoda > Insecta > Lepidoptera > Papilionidae > Papilio > Papilio xuthus. The sequence continues at coordinate 4,952,880 of NW_013530872.1, forward strand.
TTCGAGAATTGTTATTTGTAGTCGTATGTAATAATGCAGGAATAACTTCATTATTTGACAACCAAAAGCCCGCGAAAAAGTTTGGTATCTTTAGGGATGTACTTTTCTACTCGGAATCACATGTTATCGATTCATTTCTTGTCATGGTATATCGATTCGATTTTATTAGCCGACTTCAAAAAGAAGGAGGTTATGAATTCGTCTGTATGTTCTTTTTTTTACATTTGCAACAAAATGCAGTAAGCATGATATTACATCGATCCATATGATTTACTGAATAATTGTTAGACTTATCACTTTCGCTTCTTCATTGACTATAGAAAATGTAGGATTGTAATTTCGTCACGAAGCGATCAGTAAAATACTTGACCGCAATAAAGTCCAAGATTCGACGAATTCGTTTGGCACAAATGAAAAGATAATTCCGATGGTTTCAAATCCACAGTGGTGAAAACAATGAATCAATTAAAACTTATTATAAAATCGTCTGATGGTGCGACAAACTTTGCAAAGTTGTTCGGAAAGATAAGTTTTCGAACAAGATATATTATTTCACAACGTGATCTTAACTGTTATTTAATTGGAACATTATAAATGGTAAGTAAGACATAACAACAAAAGACAAACAATCAAACTATTACACAGAAACGTTATATAAAACTTTTTGGTGTCATTCCCATACATATCTATTTATAAGCCAACGATGTAAATTGTGTAACCATAACTCCTCTAAAAAGTATGAAAAGAATAAGAGAAATTTATTTAAAGTCTTGCCCTGTCTCGTCCCGTAAAGTATGAAATTTAACAGAGCACCGCTCTTTCAGAGTAATTTATTTAAGCTTCGGATAAGAAGCCGAGTGTAATTAGTGTCTGCAGCGCCATTTGGCTGCGCTGCATATTTTCCTGTGTCGTCGTTAATTTAAGCACAGATAATGATGCTTAATTTTTAAATGAAAACAATTAATTTTAAAAAAATATAATTTCGTTTTGTACTACAGATAGTTTAAATTATTCAAACTTTCGTGAGAAATTATACTAAACTGAAATAGGTAGGTAGGTTCAAGGTAGTTTGTTTTAGTCTTATCCTTGCTATTTTTTCACTAGCGCGGCTACTGCGCGATTCCGGCTATTTCGTTTTTAACTGACGATTGAATATTTATGCGAACAATGTGGCAAATAACAGTTAATCGCTATCGAAAGAGAAATAATTTTTTTTGACTATATAGCATGAGTAGATGCCAGCAACAATATCTGTTACAGGAATACTACGACCACATAGAAGACAGGTGTGATATGGAGGTCTGTAATTAGCGGTCGCCTCGCTATTTCGGCGAATTCAGGTGCAGCCATGCTTGCTCGTTTTCCACCCCACAAAATACAAAAAAGCACCTATTGTCAGAATTTTTTTTACGAAATAGTTTGCTGTACCAATTATATTTTTTTATCCCTTTTAAATTAAGTTTTTTTTTTAAGTTTTAAATAAAGAACCCTTTTAATATCTACTATACTAATAATATCAATAACTATTTATTTAATAAGGATACTTGAAAATATAAAGTTAAATAACTGTTAACATATTGTAAGGTAGTTTAGAAAGCAGTTCGCAACAGAGTACCGGCATCGGCTGAGACGCGCAGAACAAATTTGTCCGCGACAGCCACGCTTCATATCACTCAATTAAAACTTTTCCAAGTGCAGAATACTTGCATAATGTTGCAGGTATGTTACAAATTTATATTTTATCGGCCATTTACTCATTTATAAGGAATAATTAAACGTTTCAGTGCCTCTTATTTGGAATAGTAGAAACTAACTAGTAGCACTTCAACTCTACATTATGGGATTAGCTTACACTTTTTTTTACTACCACAAAAATATTTATGTAACTATAACATAACATTTACCTATCCACAATAAATCTGACACTTGAAACATCAAAAGAACTTGGAAATAGAAAGATAAATATAAAACAAAAATGTTCTGAATAAAATTGCACGATATCAGTCGGGTAGTTTCTTTGAGGGAAATTCCTTTACGTATAAAAGAAAACAAAACGTTCCTCTTTGAAATTATTCGTCAAGAGTTCGTTTAACGTTAAAAAAGATAAAGTAGTAAGTTGACTTTATAGTAAGCTGGAGGCGTCAGCTGCCTATTTAGTATTCAGGGCCATAGACAACTACTTACGTCTGAGACTAGGTCTCACACTTAACTTCGCCACGGGTGCAGACCTGTGTGAGCTATTTTTATCACCTTGCTTGACACTCTTGACACACTCGTAACAAAATGACCCAGTTAAATGAAGAAAAGAATCCCATTATCACTCAACAAAGAATGGTTGTATGTAGAGATTCAACATAACTTTTTAAGAGAGCGTTGGTAAGAAATTTTATAAATTTGAAAATTTATTGTTTAACTGTTTATCTCCTTTGTTTAGTTGACGAAGGAAATGTGAACAAAGAATCTGAGAGGTAGAATTTTTTTGTACAAATATTTCAGTAGTGGATACCGAACAACAACAATCGGCTAAACTTAACAACTTACCTAGGTAAATTACAAATATATAAACTCCTAAGTCGGTTAGTAAATAATTGAAATAAGATTACTATGTCTTAATCTTTATTAATAGTGATAAAGTGTAACAGTATGTCCTGTCGTATAATTAAGTAATGTGGTGTACTGGAGGATTAATGTCGGCAATACATATTACTTTGTGCGGAACGTAAACAGTGGACCGGAACTAGGGCATTGAGTCCGGCGTTGCATAACAGTTTATCACTTGTCGAAACCAATTTAAATTTATCATGTTTCATTCGATATTTTAATTACGTACAATCGGTAATGTTAATGCTTATATTCAAAGAGCATATAAAACACTTTTAAAAGATAGCTTACCAATAATTTTGTTAAAGCATTTCAGTTTATTTAAGTTTATACCATCGGTTGTTTCTGAGATTACGTCTTACATTTTGTAATAGTGAAATTGTAAATACAACAACCTCTTTTTTTTACTTTTTAGAAAATATGTTTTTATTTTGAGATTGTTTAAAAACCTGTGAAAAAAGTTTTTCTTATATATATTGATTTTCTACTAACATACATGTGTATGAATAAAAGCCTACGCTCTTTGAATTCCCTTTACCAATGTCATGCAATAGATAAAGCATAAAATGTAACAAAGCTATTCAATTCACTTTGCAAATCGAATACGTGATTTCTATACAATGCGCAGATATTATCATTCGTAGCAACTCACATGTTCGGAATGTAGATATTTTTCATTACAACTAAAAGACGTAACTCTCAACCATATGGTCTGGTTTCTGGTATTTTAGTTTTCGGTGTAGTAGTAAAACTAGTGCACACTAAAATTGATGCATTTTAAAAAACACGAGTGAAAAGTTTGTTCCAAAGTTAAGATACGTAAAGCTAAAATTACACTCCGGCGTCCCAACTTTGATTAAAACTAGAAACGTATCTTTGAGCTTTTGGCGAATGATTTATGTACATGTTTTTTTATCCAATATTTTGAAGGTTTATTTCTATTTTATTGATTTAAACAATATAATATTATACTTTAGCCTAGAACTATTGTATGGTGAAACCGCTTTCGACAAATAAGTGTTTGTCGTTCTATAGAATGAAGACTATGTAGTACGGATTCGGTTCGAAGGTGAAAGTTGGTACGGAGCATCGGTAAATTGAATTGTTAATTGCCTAAAACCATAAACGCTCTCTGTAGCATAGCAGATAACAATTAAATTACATCCTCCCTCTTCCTCAGAGCGGCTGCAAAGAGCCCGCGCGACTCCAAGACGCAGCCCTAATGAAACAAACTGGCAAAGCAATTATCTAGCAATATGCCTGCATCTACATCAGCTATAGAGTATAGCTTAGAATATATGTGGGTTGGTAGATAAAACGGGCTGATTGTCAAAATATTTCAATGAGTTTAATTTGCAAAATGATGAGTTTTTAGTAAAAATTCATTATGTAATAAAATTTTACTATACCTATCATATAGTTGGACTTTGTAGTTAGAAAACGTATGAAAGCTAAAACTTTTAATGTTAGCCCGCTATAACTTCTACTGAAGTTTCTTTTTGTTCGTCCTCGCATTTATTCAGCGAATGTATATTTATGTGTTTGTTTATTTGTACTACAAAAGTATATAAGTCACAACGAAGTAATATACATTACAAAGGAGTTTATACGAACGTTTCAGGGACGCGTAAGCTATCTCATGTCTGTTTTTCCAATATAATCCAGACCTAAAAAGAGATAAAGCAAAAATAGAAAGGCTTGAAATAGAAGTAAGAATATAAAAGGTTGTTCTAAACTCTTTAAATTATGATAAGTGTGACATAGCGTATTGTAATTAGTTTTATAAATCTAAAGTTCATACTTACATTTTAATTGTGTTCATTATATCTCAAACATAAACAATCGGAGGTCTATATTTATGCAAAATATTACGATGTTACGATTGCTATCGTAAAGCCGTCCTCAGTAACTTATTGATTTTCGCGAATAGCGGATTGTGGACCAATAAATTTATTTAAAAAATCCTCAGTAATTCCGAACAATGTATCACGTAGGTTTAGCAAAACAAACGACCATTGTAACTTAGTAGGCAGGCGTTCAGTTTGTAAGCGAAATAAAACGAGCCAGTGATCCCTTGCCCCATACGTCTTTATTTCAATGATCATTTGTTTAGGATCGGCGCGGTCATCAGAGAGCCGCAAAGGATTCAAGCAAATTAATGGCCTACGATTCGTTGTTAACGTTCAATTGATCGAAATATGTTATACTAACAAAATTTTGTATTGTTTGGACAACTTTATGCTATTCTTTCGTTCACAGATTACCTACTAAAAACATAAGTCGCCTGTAACTCGCTCGGATAGGCAGACATAAAAAAATATACAATACAAATTTGCCACACATATTGTGAAGTCTTTTATTTTTTTAACATTTATTTCTGGCATACTTCTATGATTAAATTGAATAATTTTTATTAAATTTATATAAGAAAAACATAATCCGTATTTGTATAGAGGGATGACTATTCACCAACATAGCAAAACCTTTTGCGTCGTATTCGTATAAAGAGTATTATGAAAACCCAACTGCTGCTTTTTCGTCAGCAAACAAGCGAGATATTATTTTTTAATCCGGACATATTGCCAGCGACTTATTTTTTGGTATGTTGCTATTTCGTACTTTATACATACAAAAATACGATGGTGTTAAAAATACAACGAAAGTATCCTTTTCATTAAGTTGGAATTAATCTACGAGGAAAACAGACTAGCAGCTATACTTAGAATTGCTAAATGCTTAGTGTAGATTATTCATATTAAATACAATACTAAAATACACGTTTAGTGACCCTTACGTGGTTATTATTCAGTCAATACGAGTCAATGCCTAAGTAAATGTATTATTAATCCATTCTTGTGGTAAGTAGTGTCGATATTGTCTGGCGACGGAGTTGTTTTTTCAAACTATACTTAAATTTTCACTAATTCTAACGAAATACATTATTTACTATTATATTTTTATAGGTATGTGAAGAGGCGATTACATCACGTCTATCCATCATTGAAGCCTAATTCAAGTTCAGCAGAATCAAAAGATCTTCAAAATTGCGGAAAGATGCTGTATTCTAAGCTTTAAAACGAAGCTTCGCGTGTTTACGTATTTAATAACCAAAAGATGGCGCTTTATCAAACTGTTTAATCTCTGTCTCATATTCTCTCTATCAGGAAGACAGAGATAACACTGTTTTAATATATTTTTTTGGTAATTCTGGCCAAATAATTCCTATTATTGCTTTTATATAGAGGATTATATAAGGAAACATAAATAAAACAGGTACATTTTATTGAAAAAAAATTATGTACACAGCAAAACAAATAAATAATCTTATATTGTATATTAGTCTATAAAACATTAATTTCATTGAAATAAAATACTATACATAACTACAGTTAGATTATTTACATAATACCATCTCACAGGGAAGTGCTATTCGTTTTATTTTATAAACAATATCCATTTAACATTTAATATTATGTTGATATCGGGAGTGACATTTATCATTTAGGAAAATTAAGTTCAATCCCTAAGATTAAAATACGTTAATACAAAAACAGTAATCTATGATATATTATCCGGACTCTCGTACTCAAAGATCACATAAATTAATTTCACACATCGATAATATTACCTAACAATGACTGTAGTAACAAATTACCTAACAAAATGTATTTATGTAATGAACTATAATTAACATTCTACCTACAGAGTTTTAGAAATTTTTTTACCTAAATATTATCTGCATATTGTGATTAAAAATCATTTTAGAAATGTTTTAAAATAATCTCCCTTGTACCATAATCGAAAACTTATTTAATCGACACTTATAGTGAAAAATCTTAATTTTAAATATTAAAACGTAAAAAAAAAGGTACTGAAATGTGATGCACAAAATATCAGCTTACAACTTAAATTAAAAAAATAAATCTCGAATGTCTTCAATAATTCATTTTATATTTATCACAATAAAAATATTTTTTGTTCAAACTCTTACAATATTTTGGCCGTAGGAACCTTGACAATCAGATTTATACAGATATCAATGTTTTTTAATCTGTTGTAATTTTTTTATAGTTGTTTATACACAAGGAATGTTATAGTTTCGGTACCATTACAACAAAATGTAAAATAGTTAAAGATTTTATTATAATATTTATATTTTCTACAAACATTTAATATAATAGTATCAAAGGTTTGTTATTAATTTTAACGAAAAAAAAATTGGTGATAGACGTCAAGGTTCTGGTTAGACAAAAATTTTGTATAATTTTGAAATTGTAAAAAAGTGACAGCTGTCATCGTTACCCGAAACCTAACCGTCAGTTTCCACTGCTAAAAAACCCGTACAAAGATATATTGTTATCTCACTTTACTCAAATAGAAGGAAAGAGATGATAATATTTTTTCGTGCGAATGTTTTAACAATGAAAGTTACGGTAATACTAAAATCTTATATTAAATTCATAGCAACCTATGTAACTATTGCATTATAAAAAAAAATACTAACATTGTTAAAATTACAGTTGCAAAAAAATTACCACAACGTCGAAAGTAATAAATATAATGTACACGTAATGTACTTATAAGATAATGTTGACAGGTCGCCAGGCCAGTGTTATTGTCAATTACTTCGTCCGTAATATCTACACTTTAATATGCTCAATATTTTGACTAGAAATCATTTTTTTTTTACTTTCTAACAAAACAAAATGTACACGATATATAGCGATTTCTTCTTATCAATTTACAGTTCAATAAAAATTGTACAAACATCGATGAAATGTATTAAAACTGGGACGCCGAAGCAAATTGTTAAAACTAATCACACATATATATAAATACAGATATTTCTATGTACGATTTATTATCGTGCAATAACATTTATTATGTTCATATTATTATTTATTTTATCATCTAATTGCTCGTAGGCACGTAGATTTAACAATTTGTCTGACGTCCCATAAACTTTAGATAAATAGACAGACCTATTTCACATTAAAATCTCTTAAATCTATAAAATTATAGTGGAACAACAGTGATTCAAAACCACATATGCTACACATAAACACTACATTGTATCTATAATATAAATCTATGATGATTATCGATAAATTGTAAATCATTCATTACTACACCACTTTAATAATTTCATCAAATCAATATCAAATTAATCGACGCAAGTCCAAATAAAAACGGAATGCCTTAGTAAGTGCGCTTCTGTACATTATACATCGATATCATAAACCATCTTAAATCATAACACAACGCAATTGTCCTAATAGACATTCCACTATCATTTCATTTTTAAATATGAATCAAATATATATTTATATAAAATTCTGCTGTTTTAGTCCTCGATAGCACCCCAAATCTTCAAGAAACAAACACATTGAAATTTGCTCACAAATAAAAAAAACTCTGGCATCCCTGCAACCAACACACAACTGTCATTTCAAATGTCATCGCGAACTTCTCAACCTCGTCCCGTCGACCCTCGCTGGGGCTTTCCTATATCTGTCTTTGCTTCTGATCTTGTCATGTTTCTTGTTTCTTTTAGGCGTGTCCGTTATTGATGTGCCCACATCCGAATCTTCATTAACTCTGCTTGCCCCAGACCTATCGCATTTCTTATCGAGTTCCGCCATTGCCTCTTGGATAGCGTTTTCAAGCAACGCATTCAATTTTCTACTCCTGCATAATATAGAATAGCTATGAGCATAGACATCGGGAAACCATAGAAACCTGACAGCTAACTAATTTATACAAATCTTTGGGTTGGGTTAATATCACATCGTTTTTCATAATAAATATCCATGAATAAGTAAGAATAAAAATAACAATTTGGGAAACCAATGACTATATTTGTTTAAACTAGCAATATGCAGTAACGTTTTTTTGATTATAGAGACGATATACGAGATGATATTGGGTAGGCAAGACGAAATACAAAATATCAACAAATCCAAGTCAACTATGATTATCCAAATATTTTTTACAGAAAACCAAGACACTAACTTAACTGCGACGGATGACAAGATGATTTTAAATAAGAATGAATTTAAATCGATACGAAAGCAATTTTTCTTAATGCTGGACATTTTTCCGATGCTAAAAATTTCTTTGGAAGAAATAATGGTCTGTCTGTTGTAATGTTCACGGCCTTAGCACACCTCCGCCGCGAAATACAAGTAGCGGTGCCGCTGGATAAATTCTGCTGCGTACAGATGTAGATTAACTAGTGGAATTTGAGTAGCAGAACTAGACGTCCAAAGAATATTACTTTATAAAACCGATACCCATTGCATGATAAAATGTAATTTCGCTTTTGTTTGTATCGTTTGCCACAAACACGTGAGGAAATAATTGCGGAGCCGCAAAGAAGCGAGGAGGTGTGGCTGGCGTCGGAGCAGATCGACCGCGCGAGGAAAGAGATAGAATTATAGTGAAACGTCTATGATACATATTGAGAAATCCGCAGCGGAGGTGTGGTACAGGGTTCAAACTCACTTCCTGTGCTTGGTGCGCGCGGCGTGATGCGCCTCGAGGCCCTCGCTGAGCGTGAGCAGGCGGGAGTGGTCGACGCAGCCGAGCGTCTTGTCGGCGCCGAACCAGCGCACACTCCACCTGCCGTCGGCGCCGCGAGCCTCCAGCTTCCCCGGCCACGACGCGTAACCCTTCACAGGCCCCCACACGAGGTCCCCCACATCGAACTTGTGCGCGCACTCGCTAACCTCGCCCCCCTTCCCGTCGGACTCGTCTCCGCTCTTCGAATCTACACCACAATCGTTTACATGTATCTTTTATACTCCAATTTAAAAGCATGCCGTCACCAGCCGACACCGAAGGGAAGCGAATGGCGCGATTTGTTTTAATAAAAGCTTAGAAGTAGTTACATTGCCGTTTTTTGCGCTCGTATCAACGTATAATAAGGTTTTACAATCATAGCACGCAAAGGCGAGACAGTTTTTATTAATTTAGTTAAATGGGCAGTGAAAAATTACAACGAATTATAACACTGAATGTTAAATGAGATTGAAGCAAAACGTAGTATCGTATGTGTAGTTTCTCCCGTGCCCAAGAAGGAAGATACATTAAAAATGAAAATGTGCTTTACTTACAACGATGAACAGATGAAATGATGGCTTTACAATGATGCGTTAGTAATGGGATCCCAATTTGTGAGCCAATTTTGTTACTTCGTGTGGTGCAATGGAAAGCGACAGAAAGCCGTAGTGGGGGGCGTTCGCACGCCGCATCGCTACACTCTCATCAGTTTTCCAGTACACCATTTATTAACAGCTGTATCTTGTATTAACCCAACCAAAAGAAAACCAATGACCGATAGTATCGCATTACGTGGAAGCTGAAATATACGACAATGATCAGTTTGTGCGCAACGGTTGCTTTTACTTTATATCTCCGGAAACAATTTGGTGCAACCGCATTTATAACGATCAATCCAAAACCAATACAAGACACAACATTTTAATAGATAATTTAGAATTTTGTTAGCTGTGACGAAAGCGTGAGATGGTTTCGGTTATTAGTTTACGACAGAGGATATTTTTTTTCTAACTGGCAACATTTGCTATGCTGTAACGGAAGACTCAATATTAACAAGCTTTTTGAAACACAAATAGGACTATCGAGATTTAGTTGTACAAAATTTGAAGAAAAGAAAGTAATTTTATATATATACAAGTAAAATGTTATACATTTTATTACTAAACAGTATTTACAAAATTGTATAGTTTATATAGTACAGTCAGCACAACAAGCTGAACAGCGGATAGATTTATTTAAAAAAAGAATGTTAGTAAGTCTATACAATATTACTAACATTCTCACCACTCCAATTATCAAGCGTTTATGGTTTAATCATCAGACAAATGATTTAAACCTACATTTTATTCGCATATTTGAATTAGGAGGCGAAGTTTTCCAAAGCGTTATAGTGAAAGGTGTTTAAGCTATTGTAATACAGTACTCACCATCTCCGGAACCTAAATTATGTCTATCGAATACTTTTTGCATGGGCGCAGTCGAGCTGGACCCCGAAGTGGGGTAATGTCTTTGAGATTTCTCCGGAGAGGTCCTCACAAGATCATACTCGGAGTCCTTGGGTAAGCCGTGCACCATGTTATAGTTGGACCTCATTATTTTATCAGTTCTGTACGAGGAACCGTCACCGAATTCGTTCTTCCGTTTGTAATTTTGTTGCCTGTCGTAGTAGTTCGACGTCATAGGCATAACGTGCTGGTGACTGAGTGGAGTGGTCATATTTTGATTGTAATGCATTTCTGATGTTTCTACAGGATGCGACCGATTCTGTCTCATCATCGGTACATTTGAGATCATATCTGTGGAAATGTTTAAAATTGATCGTTATCATATAAAATATAATTTAGCTTAAAGAAATATAATACGTAAATAGTGCAATCGAAAGCGGCTATTAGGGTAAACGATTCATGTTTAATCATCCTGAGTACGATTGAAATATTATTTTGCAACAAGTTTACTATAAAGTCTAAAACAATGGTAATTTGAAAGGTAGTTTGACTATCATGATAAGTAACACTATTACTAGTTGCTTCTATATGTTTTTACTGCTAAATTAAAGTAACTCACTAGTATTGTCCGTGTCGGAATTGATATCTTGTCTGGGCGTGGGCCAGGCGCGTTCTCTGGACTCCGCTATGTCTTGTTCGCTGCTCGACACACATTGAACCATGCCCTGGAATTGTTCAGTTAAACACAATTGAAATTTGACGTTTTACTAAATGTTCAAATGTAAATAAAAAAATTAAAGAGCGATATAAAATAGACACAAATATCTAGTTATTCTTTATCAAGATGAACATACCGATGAGTTAATATCCGCGGGCTCCGGGGACTTTGTGGTGGTGTCTGCGTAGTTGCCCTGTGTGGACATGCAGCGCGCGCCATACACTCTCGGGCTGGAGGCGGTCTCCAGAGCGCCCAGCGGACTGTGCGTCGTGGTATCTGGCGGGCTGCTGCCTGACACCGCCTGGTTGTTCGGAGATTTACCCCGTTGCTGGTTCACCAACGTCTGTGTCGACACGGAGTGACGCACGTGACTGTTGAATGTCCCTTGTCCCAGTAGCGGATTGAACTCGTTCATGAATCTAACGTATCCATCGTTGTCCATCTTGGCCTCGGGCTCGTTCGGCAATTGACCGAAAGCGGCCGATACATGTTTGTCCTCTTTTATTTCTTCGATTTGACTATTTTCTGTTCCTATTTGGACAAAACTTCTCCCCTTTTGGTTTATTTGCTTATGCGCAAGAAGCAAACTCGGGTCAATGCTGAGACGCGACGAGTTGCCTCCGTGTAAATTAGTTTGACACGACATTTGACCGTTGTGGGAATTCGAAACTAGAGTGGTTTGCTGCTGAACGATCGTCGTATTTTGTTGCACGAACGTCGAGTTGCTTCTGTTGTTCGATGCGGAAACTAGTGACGCCTGCTTATTAGGCGATAACGGAACCATTAACGTTTGACCCATCTGGTTGGTCTGGATGAATTCTTGTGTTTGCACATTTCCCGTCCTCACCTGGTGCGGACTCGTATTGAATGTTACATTTGTCGGACTTAAATTTGCAAGGAGGGGACTGAGCTGGCCGTTAAAGTTGGGACTGCTCATCATGACCTGGTTGTTGGGAGAGAGGAACTGTGCGCCGGGGCTGTGCTGCGACTGAATCAGCTTTCCCTGCTGGTTCTGCGCGCGGAGCACGACGCCGCTGTTGCCGCCCGCGGCGAACACGCCCGTGTTCTGCACCGGCGTCAGCACGTTTTGTCCGTTTACCGTCTGCAGCTGCAACTGCATCGGCATTCCCGTAGAATTGTCTTGAATGATCGTCGTGCCGTCCGCAGTCATCACCATACCGCCGAGATTAGGCACGATGAATTGCTGGAAGGCGGGGAAGTTCGACATGACACTGGTCGTGTTGTTGATTAAATTGACAGGTTGCAGGAGGTTGATTTGTTGCGATGGCGACGTATTCGCTATTATCTGTTGCGATCCAAAGTTATTAGTATTTCCCTGTCCGTTCATAACGATATGCGCCGGCGTTCCTGACTTCCCGGGTACTATAGTTAAGGCTTGCAACATCGGAGTGGGAGAAATATTATTCGTCGGGGACAGCTGGAAGCCGCGGGGCGAGAACTGTGGACTGGAGTTGTGCTGCGGAGACGAGTGCACCATTATGTTACTAGGATTCTGCTGCGGCGCCGTTATTTGTAACACGTTTGTTATGTTAGCGGATTGGTTCTTCTTCTTTTTGCTTCTTTTCTTTAAACTCTCCGGCGACAGCATCGCCATACCTTGAACGAAACTCTGTCCATTCTTGACCTCTATCTGTCGATGATTGTCAGGCGACTGTCCGGGTACGATTCCTCCGGTTACTATTTGAGGTATCACCGTGTTGGGTTGCATCACTTGTCCGTCGACAGCCATCATCGGTGGCTGGAGAACAAACGGAGCCGGCAACGTGTTGACAACGACCGTGGGCTGGTTGACGATCGGCTGCACGTTGCCCACGGCGGGCACGACTTGCGACACAGAAGTGGTCACGTTGGTGACGGCACTGGAAACTTGTATGGGAGATACTGCCGTCGTAGTTTTTGGCGGAGGTGGGGGCATGTGGTTGCTGGAGACAATTATTTGACCCGTAGATGATATCAATATATGTCCCGGCGTCGTCGGACCCGTTCTTCTTCCGATTTGTGTCAATGTTGTAGATTGTGAGTTGCTCGCCTCTGATTTTGAAGGCAAACTGCTGATAACATTCTGGACCATCTCCAAGGGCGTCTTCGATATCATATTCTGCGCGGTGGTACCGGCGATGTGCAAGGGATAGCTCGTAGGTAAATTGACCGAATTAATGAACGGATCCGGTTGATTGGTAGGAATGGCGTACGTGGTCGCCAGGTTGACGCTGGGAGGCGGTGGAGGTCGGACAAAGTTTGCCTGCGAGGCATTGATCGACGTCGTTGCGGTATTCGCTTTCCCAGCTAAAACGGAGGTGACCGTATCTCTGGTGACAGAGAATCCACTAGCCATTGTAGTAACAAAAGTCTGGACGTAGCACGCTTGTATTAGAGAATGCGCCGGTCCTCCGCCCAAGTGAGGGGGCGGGCAATAGCCCGGCATCGAGTTCTCCAAACGCTTGCGAGGTTCCAACCTGTAGAGGTCCTGCTGGCTCCGTAAGTTCGGCTTGACCCCCACCATTGATATGTTATCGACCTCCATGAGGTTCTTGTTAACATTGTGGTTAGATATGAAGTGCATCATCTGCGTGCCGAGCGCGGAGTTGCCGGTGGGCGGTCCGGGTGAATTATAGGAATAGGCGTTGCTACTGCTAGGTGTGGAGGGGTTGCTATTGGCGCTGTCCCTGCAGGAGCCTGGGTATGCGGGGCTCGGCATCGGGAACGTGCAGTTGTTCTGCATCTGAGCGCTACTGACTCCACTATGCGGCGTGTCAGTACTTCTAGAGCTGTTGGAGAGCGTCGGCGAGGGCTCCGGCGGCTGAAGCGTCTCGGTGGGTGACACGTTGCTAGTACTGACTACGCCGGCTTGAATCGGCCCGCTATGTTCATTTATAATCAAATTCCGCTCCATAAAAGTCGAAGACGTTACTGGGTTATCATCGAATCCATGTTTAGGACTAGAAGTACTCGGATCTAACTCCATCGAGGACATATTATTCTTTATATATTTCGCCCTCATATTATTTTCGTGATAGTCTGAGCAATTACCCTTATAGGGATTATTACATCCTTTACAACACTGTGACATTGTGTTCTCTGTAGCCTTTTCCGGTATTAAGCTGCTGTCCGGTGTGTTGTTCGGCGAAGGTGATGAATTTGTCACCATATTATTTTTGAATAGGTTAATCATTTCACACGACTTATTGACTGGTTTTCCATGCTTATCGTTTTGGCTGTGAGAACTGTACGAATTTGTTGAATTCTCATATTGAGAACTATCATAAGATGAACTAATGCCTACTTGTTTTGAAATAGTATTGTTCAGTAGAACAGTTTGCTGCGCTAAATATCCGTTGGGATCGTCCATGAAGGAAGGAACATTGTTCATTGCTACATCTTCACAAGTTTTTCCTTTTGAATCTTGAATATATCTAACGCCGTTGTTACCGTACATCGTTTTGTTTTCAGTTGCGGTAAATTTCTTTTTAGGCGCTTTACTGTTGCCTTTCGCCTTTTTCTTAGTGAGTTCAACGCCCGGCCATTGCTGGCTCATCATATTGTAGTGCTGAGGCAGTGGCGGCACGCGCGGGCACATTGTCTGGGACATATTCTCTTGACTTGAAAATGAATTGAAAGTTTTTGACGATTCATCGACAGGGTTTGCGCTTTGCTCGTCGTATTCTATATTGTCCATCTTTTGAGGTTTAGGACTGGGACTCGTCATCGATGTGTTTGGTTCATTTCTCTTCACTTGCCAGGGCGGTGTCTTGGCTGAATTAGTTTTTACTACCGCTCCGTTCTGTATCACCAGTTGGCTTTGTTGAACGTACTGTCCTTGTTGTTTGTTGGTGCCATTATCGGCTAGTTGTGGTTTGAATCCTTTCATGGCCATCTCTATTTGCTTCTGATTCTGTTGTATGAATATCTGCTGTTGCTCATTTATTTTCTGCATCACTTCTGGCGTTAACGCTTGATTCAAACCGCAAAAAACTTGCGAGTCGTCATCTTTGTTTTGTTGCCTCACTTGATGCATATGCGAGTACATATCCTTCTTATCATCTTTATGATCTTGTTCTATCATATTCTGCGATGGAATACTAATGATATTTTTCGGATTAGTTGTTTGTTTATTGAATCCTGTATTTACTCCTATTATTTGTCCATTAGTGCCTAATACTGGTAGTCCAACATTTATAGAATTATTGATAGAATTCTGGTTGTGTTTATGAGGTTCGCCGTTGTCCGACTGTTGTGTTATCCAGCCGTTGTTAACGGTGAGGTAGTGTAGGCTCCTTTGTATGAGTGTTTCCTGCTTGTACTCGCCCTCTTGTCCGACTACATTGAGCATATTCTGCTGCATATATCCGGGCGGGCACTGCTGCACGCTGCAGTTGCCGCGCTGCACCATTGTGCCTGGAGACACAGTACGCTTTTGCTCGATCTCTTGATTCTGTAACAGGAAAATATTATTTAAATTAATGAATATTTAGTATAGGTATTAGAGCCACTATCGAAAGTGTCCCAATAGTAAGTAAAATAAATAAATAAAAATTACAATAGAATTCTGAATTAAAATACTTTCAAAAAATTATTTTGCTTTCGTTCGGTAATACAAATGTTTTCTTATAGCATTTGAAGATTTAAGTATAACACATCCTAAGTATATTTGAAATGCATGATGACAATCTATATAAATAAAAAATCCGTTTGCTGTTAACGGTGTTGGCAACGAGTCAACCCTTATCAGGGCTATGAATACGTAATGTTGAGGCATAACGTACCTTAAAGTCGCCGGGGGGTTTATCCTTTTGAACCAGTAGCGGGGAAATGTTTATGTTAGATATGTAACCGGCTCTTTTCTTCATCTTCTTCTTACCTCCTAATTCTGCACCTGAAATTGATATAAGAAAAATTTGAAACATGGAACTTTACGTTCCTATATCTAAAAACGAGTTAGTTCAAAAGTTCTTACAAAAAAATGACACACATTTGATGTAACATTACAAATTGCTCCAAAATAGTACTAACTTGTAATAAATGAATTCGCATATTATTTGCAAGTAATAAGTATTATAAGTAATTTGTCTCGTGTTGGAAAAAGAAGTATTTTCCAATATCCAATACTTCCAATTCTATCTTCCGATCCTCTAGTCCATTGATATAAATATCTGTCGCAACATTAAATAGTATAACCACTCGGCTTTATATAATAAATTAAAACGTACGACTGCAATCATACCATAAGTATACATAGCCTTTATTTATTTAAAAACAACTCTACAATTTCCATAAAATAAAGCGCCCAATCTATCGAGGATTAATTAAAACAAAACACAATTAGTTCGTTCAAACAGAACAGCGGACTGACATTAAACCCGCTTCAATTCACACACGTTATTTAAATGGATGCTGTGCTGTAGGGCTGCGAGATTTTACATTTAATAGTTACTACACTTTCTACACAAGTATTCTCTTAACAAAATTAAGCAAAAGCTTAAGCTTAATTATAAATCTTAACCAATCATAATAACAATAAGTCATATAATTAAAAAAAAAAATAATGATACAACCAGCACAAAAGACCTTGTTTTCTTGCTTCAGAAATGTTAATGTGGTTACTTAACAAGCAATTTGTATGAAAAGGGGCCGCGTAAAATGACTGTACTTATACAATAAATATGGTTGCGGTTAATCTTTGAACGACGGAAATATTCGGTAAATACGTTTTAAAAAGTACGAAAAATAAGTAGCAGTAAAGAAAACAAATTAAGAAATCATACAACTAAGTAGTACCATTTTAGTAAATACAAAGGATACCTCGATAAAGTTTATTAATCTTCTAAAATCTTGTTCGGAATTAACGTAAAACTTTTCTATTCAAATAAATTGCAAAGTAAAATTGAAAACAATCATTTACTTTGAGAGGTTTCGGATTTCAACGAACAAAGTAAAAATTTGTGAAAGAGTTGGCTAATAAAGTATTCGATTAGTAAAACAAAAGGTTAAGGGTCGGTCTTCGTGACTTTGCTTTGCTCTCCAGACGTCCTTATTACCGAAGCGCTCAGAGATATTTTTCATTGGAGTCTGAGAGGAGCTTAGCCCGATGTCATCAATTCAGTGTTCAGACTTAACTGCTTTGATATTGCTCAACTTTTATATTAAATGTAATAGAATTGCAAATGTATATAAAAGATTGAAACGAATAAAACTTTTGCTCTAAGCTAATAAACATTTCTTTTAAAGACAACATCGATTTTACAATGAGATGATAACATAAAAACGACGAGATACCGAATCTACTAAATGAGCTGCAAAAAGAAACTATTTTTTTAATCATCTTACAATAACGTAAGTATTGAGAAATAAATGTATGCGGTATTTCGTTTCCCATTATTTCTAAAAACAAAAACGTTTAACATATTTCTACAAAGTGAAAGTAAGTATTAAGTGATTATGTTATAAACCTTAAGAATAAAAATACACAACGACCTAAAATAGGTTGAAAAGCTATTAAATGAAATTGACCGCGGCGTATCAACATCAATATTAATTGCGGATAATATTGTTACACCCCCGCTTTATAGAGGCGAGCGACGGAATTTTCTGTAAATAGGTCATGTCGAACAAAGGCCCGAAACGAGAGCAAGGAACAAATTAAATTATATTGTTTATTTAATTATACATTTATAAAGTTTTCAAACGCCAATTTCATAGTTAGTATTAATCTTTTAGATAAGATATTAAATGGAAATTTCTTAATTAATCATAATTAATTTATTACAGTTTAAATGAGTTAAAGAATCACTGTATTAATATAGATATTAAATAATTTACCGCTATCAGTAACAGTCAAGCACAATTGAACAATTGCCAACAAATATAACTTTATAATTCACAAACACAAACGTATCCATTGCTTGCTCGTAACAGTATCGTTTATCAACGGTTCTCGTTCGAACAGTTGGGTACGTAAAGAAGGTTGTAAGACTCGAAAGCACACCGAGCCTTAATTTCATAGCGCTCCATAATTAGTTAGAGAGCCGAGTATAATGCCGTTATCTATTTGCACATTATCTGGCAGATTTGCAATTAAAATACTGGTTGTGCGAGCCAGGGGTGGTCTCCGAGGCACCGGGATGGCAGGGGGTGAGTGTGGGTGTCGCCGGGCGGGGAGGGAGGAGCGCCGGGGGTGCACGGCCGCGACTCGTCAGATCAATAGTCGTCGGGGTGCGCGCCCGAGCCCGCTCCACGCCGCCGATTGTTTCAAATTACGCCCGCCCTTTGTTCCCGCCGCTGATCGAGTCGCCAGCGTTTTGTTTGCTCTAAACGTTCGACTTCCTTTACGGTAATTACGCAATACTGCGGCCGCTAGAGCTCCCCGACCAGCCGCTGCGTCCACTCTCAGCCGCTTAATCTTCTTTGCGGGCATTATCTTCTTATCGAAACTCCCCACTGCTCCCCCATACTTAGAGTTGTTATGACCGTTGCTTAACGTAGAGAATTTAAAAATGTTAACTCGATGATGCGCAATGTGTATGTCTATTATTAAAATTTTAGATAGTGTCATGGCAACTCGATACTATCAAATTTTTGGGCACATATATTTTGATTTCTTGATTATTTGTTCCGATAAGGGACTTTTTTTAAAGTTTAGCTTCCATCATATTTAAGGCCAAAAGACAGACCAAATTGTAATTTTATTATATGTACAGTTCCTTTAGTTCAATGTAGTTTTTTCGTATCAACGTAATGAGAAAGTTTTTAGTATAACCGGCGCGTGAGCCAGAAATTTTAAAAAATAACGGTCTGAATAAGCGTCAATCTGGGAATTCTTTACCAAACGCAATCATTTAATGAATCGTGGAAACTGTAAATTAGCAGTACAACAAGTGTTCTGTAGTAAAATCCTCTACTGTATGTAATCCAAATTATCAAAACTTGGCAGAAAAGGTTATCAAAAACGGTTAACCTATGTAACGTTGAACTGAGCTAAAAAATCTCAAATGAGATTGAATGATTAATTTATTCATTGTTAACATAAACATATTTTTTTCAAAACTATTAATAACTATTTTCATTATCTATACTGCCAGAAGACGTTTAACAACATTAAAAATACATAGAAACTAACCATATGTTTATAATGTTGATGTACATTGTCAGTAAATGATATCAGATGGCCCTTTTCCATTTCGTCTCAGTAATGAGTAAATCGGCGTGGAGCAATCAGTGAGTGGCCTAGGTTTATTAGCCGACTAATTGAGCAAAGTGGCGCGATTGCAATCGGCCGACACGATGCCAGCCATTACAAGCAACGCTGAATACAAATTGTACTTGCAGTGCAATAAGTACGTGGGGTTATTACAAGTATGGATATCTCATACGTGGCGAGGTGCAATAGTGGCAATCATTTCTAAACGATTTTATTGCTACAATTTAAAAAGAGGGGGCTTTTTACATCAGCTCAGTATTCAAGTTGCAATCAGATTTGCCTACTTTTTAAGATGCCACTAAATTAAATATCTTTTTTTAATGTATATTTTCCTAAATTTTAACAAGTTTTGTAGTATGATACATATGTTTTATACTACAAAAGCAAAGTAAAAATAATCTCAGCGGTAAGATATGCAAGTTCCAAATTACGTCACCGAAACGTAAAAAAAGTGTTTTGAAGCGAGGCGAGGCAAGGTAGAGAGCGGGCAGTGCATATGAAGTCGTGTCACAGTTCAAGTGGACCGTGTTTGCGTTGTGTTACAAGGGGTAATGCAAGGTAAAGCACGCGAAACGTGAACCGATTTGCATATTAAAAACTGTTATTGCTAGCGGGGGTGGCGAGTAGGATTGCGAGGCGGCCGCGGGCGAGCAGCGGGGTGGCCCAGGTTGTTACTCCCGCACTGACGAAGTGCAGTTGCAAGCTATTCATGCCGCACTAAATGCACCCCAGTCCCCGCGCCGCCCCCGCTGCCACTCAACAACAAAGAGGCCGACTCTACCCCTCTTTGTTATAAGAAACAACTCGCTCTTCCAAGCGACCACTTTTCAGTGCTCCTTAGAAATAGATAGCAACAATTTAACTTGCCGAGAGTTCTCCCTATTAATTTATTTCCTTAAGTTTATCTTACTCCATTATTATCGTCAAGTTACCTATGAGAGCCTGTAAATGGAAAAGCACAATATATAGGTATAAATAACTTTTCTTTAATAAATTACAAATTTGTGTGTATATTTACCTGCTCCGTTTGAACTTAGAAAAAGTTTAAATTTTATTAAAATTTCAGTTTACGTTGATGCATAATTGCTTATGACTTAACTCTTTGCACTATATCTTTGAAGAACATCAATTCGGTCTTTAGCTTCAAATAAAACTAATGGCATGTTAGGAGATAGAATAGGTGTCAGAGTTCATTCAATCTAAAGCATATTAGGGGCGGCGTGGAAAACCCCGGATCGCATCGGTCCGTCGTCGGGATCGGTCCGGGGCATTTCCCGGCGCTTGCCGACGCTTCCCGGCGCTCGCCGGCTAATAGCGTCGGGTTCACACTCGGGTAATTGGATGAAGGCGAGGGCCGGAGCGGAGATTGCGCTCGGAACACCCGCCCGCTAATCGGATAATAATACTCCCTCTAGCAGCGGACGCGATGGACTGCGGACACCGACTTTAACAAACTTTAAAATTACACAACGCTCGCTGAGATGCACCACTTGCTTTGATGGTGCCTAACTTCGCGGAATCTACGGCTATAATTTGAAATTACTATGTCACTGTGCTACTTTATTAAAAATCCTCTGTCTACATTGCTAAGTCGGTGTTAGTATCATGATTTAGTATTACTAAAGTAAACTTTCCAATTACTATATCTCAAACAAAAGACTAACTACATTGCAACATATTCAATACCAATTTACATAAGATGAAAACATCGTTCAAAGGTTCGTGTATTCGAAATAAAGCGATATAAAAGTACATGCATGAAGTTTCTAGTATGCAATATTGTAGGGTGTTAAAGTACGCTTTAGTTGTTGTCTGAATATAGAATATCTTCGCGCTCCGGGGCGTCGAGAGCAGTCGCGCGAAGAAATCACTTACATTTCTCCAACAACGTCTTACCAATTTAAAATAAACATCTTGAAGAATAAACAAGGAACAGTAAATATACTGAAAGAATAAAGAATGACAAGAGAATGAAATGAAACGTTGAATTTGAATAAATAAGAGCTAAATACGACTTTCAAATCAAAGGTAAAGATAATCCTAAACCTAAGCTATGATACAACTATCATTAAGCACAAATCTTTCGAAGTGTAATTTGGATGCCCAATCAAAAGACGTAATTATAATCCATCATTGTAAAATTCTTTAAAAATGTTTCTAGTATCTACGTAAATAAAGTATTTATAAAAAAGCAGGCAAGATAACTACATAGTAAAAAAAATCAGAATCGAGGAAAAATACATGTAAAACAAACGTAAGCGGCACCATCTCGAATCACAATGCTACATCCGAAAGGTTGACGTTAGCTGAAAGGAAATAAGGTTAAGAATCCGTCCCGTGACGTATAAAAGCCTTCGGGACGCTATTTGTGCGACCACTAAACGCAATTTACTCAGCCCCTCGTTACGTCGCCTACAATTTTGCTCTCATTCCTCCCTTCCTTACTCATTACATGAATAATAATTTGTTTATTGTTATCTCATTTCGCCTTGTTTATGTTACAAATTGAAGATTGAGTTTCCTTCGGTAATTTATTAATAAAGATCCATCTACACGACTATATTGATGTGTTTAATTACATTTGTCATAGTTATCGTATAATTCGTCGTTACGTCACAAGTTAAAGTAAAGATACAGCTGCTTAATGAAATGCCAACAATGAAAATCCAATTAGAACGCCATTAATCTTAAATTTCTAGTGCAATCTAACATCATAAAAGTGAATATGTGTATTATCACGGTTTCGTACCATAAAGACATAATTAAACGTCACAAAATTTTGCGCACAAATTGTCCAAATACAAAAAGCAAAGTACTTCTAACTGCTACCCAGAGTTTATAGTCACTGAAAAAGACCCTTAGTGTAGATTTAGTATAAAAGGTCTACACTACGGGAGGGCTTAAATTACCATTAAAAGACACGGCGCGCGATAATAGACGAAAGGAATTCAACGCGATAGTTGATAAAAAGAAAACATTACTGACAGGTTAACTTTTTTGGTTCTAAATAATAAAAGCTAGTAATGCTCAGTTTTCAATATTACAGTCTAACCGTCAAATCCAGTGATGGTTTAGATTGCTGTACTGGAACAACGTAAACAACACAAAATGGCTATGACTATTTACCTTTCTTTTGTTCCACGTTGTGGTGGGGTTGTGGCGGGTGCGGCGGGTGCGGCGGCGGCGTGGCGGGAGAGTGCGCGCGCGTCTGCAGCGTCGCCAGCAGTTTCCGCTTGTGGTTGCACAGCTTCGTCAACTCCGCTCCCGAAGCCGGCTGATACTGCTTGCTCACCACCTGTACCAAAAAATAAATAATTATCATCAAAAATATTAGCTAATACTGAATCCAAAAGCCCTTATTGACCTCTTAATAATTAGTTATTATATTTAATGTATACATGTTTTTAATCATTTCTCACCTTTATTAAAGTAGACCTATGTAGTCAAGAGTACGAGGTAAAAAAAAATTAAACCGCATAAACAAGAGGTGCTTAATTAGTATCGAATAATTAAAACTTCTGTAAAACTATTTATGAAATCTGAGATAGCATTATGCAGTATATAATACGCAATACCCAATAAGAAATTGTGTCAATTTTACTTCATTACATAACTATAATACTAATAAAAGGTTCATTAACAAAACAAACATAAAAAAAAAGTTTTACATGTTTCACAACCTTGTAGGCAGTTACGTTAACATAAAATAAAGTAAACACCTTTAATTAAACGGATAAATTCTACATAAATAATTAAAGCAAATTAACAAGCAATGTATGGCCTTTGTGTAGGGGCAGGTGTATATTTTATGAACAAAAAACTAAAATACATGTACCTGACACCAATGGATGTTGTCAGCGTACAAGAGGGCATATATTATTTTTGTTTCTTCACAACTTAAACGATTATTTTATATTCATTGAAAAAACTTAAATAATTGAATAATGTAAATAACAACAATAAATGGCGATGGCTAGATTAAGAAATAAATTGAGAAACAACTGAGTACGTACTTTAAACGGAATACCTAAGTTACAACTGTCAGTCGTGACAGACTTTAAATCCAAAATACCAGATTGTAACGTTATTCACCAAAAAAACTTCAACTATACATGAGTTCTTGAAAATTTTATTAAAGTAGTGTAATAAATTACATAGAGGTAAGAGGACTTATTATATATATATATTAGAGGAGGTTATTTTTCTAATATAAGTAAACAACGATCTCAAATTATCTATGGGCTATGAGATAAATAGAAAGTCTAGAAAGTAGTGAAGTTTAACTTTCTCTATTCATGTTGTTCTATTTCGTTGGCGATAGGTCATTGTAGTCGTGGGTTTCCACTGAGGAAACATTCGTAGAGAAACATATTGTTATCTCAGTTTTTAAAAGATAATGAGAGAGATGGCCATATACATTTAATGAGTGCATCTGAAACTCAGTTTGTACCACAGACTCCAGGTATTCATATTTGACTAAAAGACATCCCACTGATATCCTACTTGAAAACAAAAAAAAACACAAAAAATATATAAGATGTAAAAGATTCTGCGAAATTTACAAATTTAAAATAAACATTAAACCTCTAAACATCCATATTAATTTAAACGATGTCAATACCTCATTATTCAGTTCCAAATTCAAATCCTAACGTAGTTATGCAAATGTGCAAAATTAAATTGGCATTAGTACAAGGGTAATTTATTATAATCATACAATACATATAATCCCCATACATTAGTTGGGTGTCATGAACGCATGATTGATAAGTGACATGTTATCCACACGACGGGCGGACGGGCTAAATTAATGCGAGCCAGACGGCAATAGTGTTGTACTGTGTCAGTAAACATAGACATCGATTTAACGAACATGCTATTGCCTTGTACGCAGTTTATGCAATGTGACTGGCTGTTTAGACTTCGTGATTTTTCAATCTATTTAAAAAAAAGGAGGTTCTTATTTCGTCTGCACTTTTCATAAATATCTTTTAGAAAACACAATGTTATAAACCTCTGGATTCGGTTAGGTTACTAATCTAATGACGATAATATATAAATCGTGAGTTCAAAAACTTAACTCTTTAACAACCATCAGTCATGACGTTTAAAATATTTTTTAATCAATAGAATTTACTTTTATATCATCCACTTCTATTACTAATATTTAAAATTGAACGCAATGTACAAGGAATTCGAAAACTTGAAACAGAAATAAAATATCGATAAAATTAAAATCGTTAATAGTTTCGGGAACATAAGTAGACAACCCTATGCCATCGTGTTTGGACAAAACGAGGAAATAGCCGTACGGCTTGCACTAAGTAACTGGTGCGTTAGCGCGCCCCTGGTAATAGACGCTCAATTTACAGCCGGTGAGTACATTATCACATGTCAATAAGCAAACCTTCCCCTTTTCAAAATATATCGCTGTCAATACGTATTTGCTAATTTATGTCTTTGCAAACATGATCTGTTACAAGTTTGTTGAACTTAATGACCATTTTATTAGTCTTCCACGCCAACTTAAAAAGTAAACGTAATTATTACAACTTGAAAGAAAGCGTTAATAAAGACGATGATGATTCACTTATCTTCAGAATTAATATGTAAAGTTAACTATTTCGTAAGTTGTATAAACGAATACGACAATCACAATACTGATTTTATCTATATAACGTACTGTAATCAACAAACAACAACCCTACGTACGTTAGTCAGATAACATATTATTTTCTATGCACCATGAAACATATACGTAATCAAACCCTTTGTATTGAATGTGTGTGTGTTTTTTTTAAGTGATACATGGCCACGCGCCACGCTAACTATTGGCCTTGTGCCACTCGGCGTGCAATCACATTAGCACTCAAACGTCAAATTATGACAAGCATTGCAACATGCAGTACGACACTAAAAAATACACCAGAATATAACACCTTAAATTAATAAGTTTAAAAATAGTTAAGGTTATTTAAATGGAAAGATCATATGCTATTTTCATATATTTTTAATAAATAAGAAGGTTTATTTGGCACGCGCCGCGTCTTCTACCGTCTTTAGCGAAGCGAACAATACTAAGGCGTAATACTTCGTCATGTTTGAAAGAAGGTCGAGAGCTAACCTAGTCTAGTGTATACAAAAGCTTTAAGATTAAAAAGAACAATGAAAAATCTTTCGTCTTTTTTCTCGATTGTAAAGTAAAGACTTTCAGTTCATTCTGGTAACTAGTGCTACAATTTAGTAGATTAATCTGGCATTTTCTTTTTACTATAATTTTCACTTCTGAAACAGTATCTTATTTTGTGTTTAAGAAGCTTTCAACAGATTAAAAATTTCCTTAATTAATTTGAAGGACTCCTGTTGAAACTTTTGGTGACCTAATTCAGAGCACGGAAAACAAACAATCGCTTTTATAAATTGCTTGTCGTTCAATTGCGCGATGGTTTCATCACGTGCACATCGCATTGTTCCGACCGGCTGCGCGTATGCTAATCACTACGATAACTTTCGCCACAGCTGTCTGTTTAACGTAATAATGCTGTTCTTTTAATTACATATTTAAATTTTACGTGCCATTTAAATATGTAATTTTAACCTAAATTAAAAGAGACCTCGTAACCTATACAAAACACATTAACTACCGATCACTTATGATGCGAAAGAAACTATAATCTACTCAAGTATTGTAACCGTGCGATTTCACTACCATACAACTAAAAAAAAATATTTTAATCCCCTTCAATAATTTCTGTGATAATCCACACATAACAGAATCTAGTGGAAACTCAAGCTTAGAAATTTTTATTTTGTGACATAGGTTACGTACTATTAAAAATTGGTGAATTAAAGAACCATTGAGATTAAATGATGACCTGGTATAAAAACACGACGAATGAAAGCAATCGAGTTGATGGAGACCTCCGCGGACACGCCCGCGCCTCTACTGTATTATAAGCGCCGGATTAACTAATGACTTTCCGATAACTAAAAACAATACCATCTTACAATACAAACAATAACCAATTCTAGGTGTAGTATTTTCAATAAATATAGACTACTTTATGCATAGGTAAAAGTAGTCTGTGTAGACGAATTATTTTATTTACAATTTTTTTACTGACAATCAGGCAATGATTGATGATTTTATTGCTTATTTGTGTTAACTAATATTAGCAACAAACATCAGTTTCGGATGTTAATCGCAAGCAATCGTTTGCATGTATCAATATGCAAAAACGAAGGTTCAATTCGTTTTATTCTCACTTTGCTGAATGTAGTGCAATTTGTCGTCGCAGTGTCGCTACTCGTTTTCCCGCCACTAATTAACGTAGACATCGGCTCCCGAACCTGTAGCCCACCTCCCCACCCCCGCTCCTCATTTATCTCCCTTCAGCCCTAAGCGACCGCGGCTTGATATGCATTCGGAAATAACCAATAGCGTTCTTCTCTAACGTAGTTTTTATGTTATCAACTTATCATAATTATTTTACATAAGACTGTTAAATAATTATAAGCTATCTATTCCAATGATCAATAGTTTAAAGTCTACGAAAGATTTAACAAGTTTTGTAAGAGAATTTAAATTATGAGAATCATACTCTGATTATGTTTGTACATAGTTGTGTAAAACTAGGCGATTTGTTCGTTTATAAATTGGTATCTCATGAGACTTTTAATATAACTGACATTGTATCATATGTCAGCTTCATAGCGAATGACAGTCTCATTCTGCTGTCAATCAATACATGTGCTGTATAAAAGATACATAATTAAAACTGTAGCAGCTATAAGTAAACAACTTTACAAAGGAACTTGTCTGTTTTTGCGTCTCATTTTAACGTGTTCATTAAAACATCTTGTTATAAGAGGCGATGTCAATATGATACATAAGAAGCTGGAAGGACATCGATGAACATTTTAATTATGCTAAAAAATATGAGTCAGCCAAACGTCAAACTAACCATTACAGCATTAACAAAACGTGTAGGTATGCGCTATGTGATTTAATAACACGAAATAGTCAAATAAAATACAATACTGCTAGTTTCACACGAGGTCAGAACAATGAGGTAGTGTAGTAGATAGTGCAGTATGCACACAACAAGACAGAACTACACTGTTGACAATGTCCTTCTTTTCGCGACAAGCACCTTCGTATCATCATCGCCAATTACGTCTAAATTAGTCTGAAAGTTGTGGTGTACTTTTAATAAAATTGTTGCCGATGAAGATACGATGGCGCTTGTCAAATACTGGTGCTAGGCTCACAGTTCAATGCTCTGTCCTCGTGTGCAATATTACTAAACATGTATCATTCGTCAACTTCATCTACGTGTTGTCCGCTTCAATGTACGCCACGTCACATCACATCGATATAGTACGAACAATAGTCAATAAACAATATCTACGAGATATAGGATATTGAACCCTCGCGCTATGTCACAAGGGACGAGTTCAAGTTTTAGAGCTATTAAGACACAAATAAATATATATTTATACATATTTCGTGACATAAAAGTACGTACTAGTAATAACAATAGTCCGGGAGTACTCAAATGCCTATAATACACATACCACTTTACGAGTGTATTAAAAACCCATCATAATAATATTTACTACATCAAAACACATTAACAAAGTTATAAATCTTACAGTTCCGTTTTTATCAAGCACACTACTGTTCGTTAAGTATCGAGTGTGCGAATAGTTGTGTATGTGCTTATAGTCAACATGTGTTCTGAGAGAGTTAATATAATTTTAGTGCTAATAGAATACTTTTATACTATTTATACAACTAAATAACACATGGTGTTAAGATACTAAAATACACGAATTATTCAAAAATAATTTAAGAACTACACTTTTTGATATCAGTAAGTTTTTTCTAACGACCATCAAAACCTTATTTTTAATCTAATAGTAATAATAGAGATAAAGAAAATTGGATTACTATGTTCTGGATTAATCCAAAAACTACTGAACCCATTTACAAATTTCATTTACGAGGAGATAGATCGTCTATTCGTTTATTTCTCAAACTTAGTAAAAAATATTAAACTAAATATAAACGGAAAATAGATTAAGATCCTAAAAATAGCAAATAATAAAAGTGGGCGATATTAAGAGAGTCTGAGAGGAAAAGTTATTTTTGCGATCTATTTCTGGAATATAATGAGACAATTTCTTCAATATAGATGGCGTAGCTTTATAAAATAAACATCCAAAATAGGCATCATTAGCCGGGGTTTAATGCCAAAAATAATTCTTGGGCGAATTTATAAGCAATCTTGTTTTTCGCAGCGGTACATTATGAATTAATAAACAATAGAGCGAGCGGCGTGTAATTCGAGATGGTATCAGTACGAGCTACACAGACGTTGCCAAAGCGATGGGCCGGTACGTATTCCGGGAATGGAATGTAAAAGGGCCTCGTGATTTATCGCGAGGCGCACAATAATCTCGTACATAATATTCTAAGCGGGCCCGCTATCAGGACGGAATGTTACAGCCCCGGGCCCCGGGCGGTCGCCACTTTCACCTCGCACTGAGAAAGTTGCCAGCGCTTAGAATCTAACTCAACGTTTGTCGTATCACAAGACATTTCGTCGGTGACCGACTAGTTCATAATGCACACTAACTTAAAGCGGAACATCGATTTTTTAAGGTTTTATGTAATTAACTTCCATCTTACGAGCAGTGTGTATTTTTAAAAACTTTAAAAGAAATATGTTATTAAGATTTATAAGCATTACCTAAGAAATTTAGATATTATAAAAATGTATTAAAACGGTTATTATAAATCAGCTTCGAAAAGAAAAAATTTCATCGACAAATTGATCGCATTAAAAAGAAAAAACTGCTACATTATCCCTTTCATTCGGCCTCGGACGTGGTGAAGTAAACTTAGTCGATGTGAACGCAGATAATTGAAACTCTCGAGACCTTGGTATGTTTAAATGTCAGTCACAGAAGAGGGTTGCCAGTTGGTGGTTGCGACGCGGAAACGCCGCACCTTTGTTCTGCGAAAGTCGACACACAATGAGCTCCCATGACAACAATGCGAGATCCTTTCGCATTGATTTGCAACGCAATGTAAAACCTCGAAGCTGAATAACAAACTTGTACATATTAAATCGCAATCACTTGTACGTCTTCGTAAAAGACGAATATATTATCGTTTCTTTTATTGAAATCAAAGTCAACGGATGCCATATAATTTTATTGTATATTTGTAAACATTACGTTGCTGATACGCTTTAAATACTAAAGAATGTGATTATCAATACCTACAGGTAAAAAGAAATACCTTCAAAGATAAATTAAAAAAATCATTTGCATATTACATAAAACAACATTTTGCAATTGTTTAAAAAGTGATGTTTCTATAAAATTACAAAATGTCAGGAATATATCACGGTTAGAGTCTATCTGAGGCAATAGCAGTATAAATTAATACTAAATAAATCAGAAGTTACTTAAAGACGACTCAATTTATAAAACCTTCGCCATCTTAATGATCAATCTAAGATTAAAAAAATACATACAAGAATTATACGATTTCTAATAAGTTATTAATTTTGAAAATGCATGATAACTCATAAGAGAAGCTAAATATATATAAACTGAGTCGGTTGAAATACACTTCTATTCGAATAATTTGTAACGTATAATCTAATTTATAAGGACTTAATGCTCACAACTGTTGCGCCATATTTTAATTTCCATTAAAAAAAAAACAATTAACTTCACCTTAACTGATGCATGACAAGTAAAACACGCCTCAATTTAATACAGCGCGCAACTGCGCTATCTATAGTATTAGTTTGGATTAAAAGAGGTGAATAAAAATACAAGTTTATTATTATAAAATGACAACAGATAACTTTGCGAAAGTAAGATAAAAAACACAAGTCTTCGAATTAATAAACATTGTAAAGAATCAGTTAATAATTCTGACTTAAATGTCCCGTGTTTCTGTCAAGAACTTTCTTTGTGAGTCATTCCGCGTGTATAGGAGGGGGAAATTCAATCCGTTTGTTTTCAATAAGGCAGAAAACTTTCTCTTTTTACTTTATGGATAAAACAAGTTAAGATTTATCTTATCTTAATCAAAACGTAACATTCTTTTTTACATTAATTTATTTATACTTAATTATTATTTTTAATTATACTTGATTTTGTAAGAAACACTTACAAAATAATTTACGTAATATAATTACACAAAGGTAATTAATTTTATATACGTTCTTCGAACTTAATAAACCCGAGAAGCAAGATGTTAATTAAAATTTATTATTGACAATTACCATTTCCTTATAATAGTCGTAAGCAACTATTGTACAATTGACATAAAATAACAAAGGACCTCAAAGGGTTCGAGATCGTGAACCGAGCGATGCAGATCCGTCAAAGTCGTAAATAGTGTTGTAATGGTCTATAAACGTCCAGTTGGCAGCTAAAAGTGTGGCTGGGATGATATCGCGATTTGTGCTAGAGGGGTTACGATACTACGAGCTCAAGACAACGCGACGCCTGTAGTCTTCACGACCGATATCAAAATTATATAGGTGTTTTTAAGATAATAAAACTTGAAAGTTCGCGAAAAATATTGTTTTGGCAAACAAAAGTACGTATTAAAATTATGTCACCCTTTAATAATTGAAAATAAAATATTCGAAACTACATAATGATTTCGTTTTATAACTAATTGCGCAAAATAATAACTAAACGTGAATGTAATGAAACAGTTACATCCACCTAAGTCTTATTCAAGCCAATCACTTTAGAAACACAGACTCAATTAGCTGGGTGTTAAACAGCTACATAATCCTTGGCAGTAGGAAGCGACCGCACCGCAATGCAACGTAGACAGCTATTATTTATTATTTATAGTTTAGATCGTTAGTTCCGCCTGGCCGGCGACCTCGCTGTTACGTAGCCACAAGTTTCCTACGATATATCTTGATACTTGAATAGATATCAAAATAATTACATTATTTGGTGCCATATCTATATACTTTTTAATTAAATTTGGGGGCTTTTATCACTATAGGGTATTTGAGTATACAAAGTTTCAATTGCATAAGTTTAAAGTTTTAAATAACCCTTGCTTCTTTAGGAATTACCTAGTAGCGAAAGATTTGCTGTATGTAAATATTTATTGCAATAATATATGTATGTGTTCACTTACTACAAAGTAATGGTATACAGTAGAGTAGTGATGAGAAAAGACGGACCATTTGGCATTAAGGTCACGTTTCATGAATGACTGATCTTATGACGGATTACGAGACTACATCAAAGCAATGTCTGTTATATAGAAAATGTGTCATCCACACATTTCAAAATTATATTTAAATAAAATATAACTAGTATTCAATTCTATCTCCTGTACATGGAATCGATACCCTTTTTGATAATTGAATACAAATAAATTGTAATAATTATTATTTACTCAAGTAATAACAGAGTAGGAACATTTAGCCGACTCAGGCCTATTGCGGCTAAGAATCCTTTTGTTACATGAATACGATTCCACCGACCGCAATTATACAACCCTTTGCTCTTTTGTTCATGTTTCGTTTTGAAAACCGCAAACCAATTACTTGCACCGCGTTGCGAAAAACTCGACGTGCCAAATATTTCAAATCTTACGTAAGGGTACGGATAACTCTTGAATATAATTACGGCTACGGAATTCTTTTGCATATTTAATATTGTACAAAAGTATCATTATTATGTGATAATTTCACAATATTATTATTAACCAGCTTTTATCGGATTCACATAAATCTTCACTGAAGAACTGCTGCTATAATACGATGCTACTATCGTGGGTTTCTGACACCCAACTCTATTTAAATCATATTGTTATCTCTATTTTGTCAAAAATGCCAGACAGGGATTACAATAAATTTATACAGAGATTTGGGGGTCAGAAACTAACGGTAAGTGCGTACTCTTACTGAAATTAACTTTATACAGTTAGTATAATTTGTATTAATCCTATGTACAAGTAATATAGATCTTATCTTAACATATCTCACGTCCACGTGTTCTTAATCAAATATCAAAGTACATACACACTCAGTGAATTATAAATGCAACAACTTTGACCGGGTATTATTTTGTACCACCGTGAACTTCGAATAACACAGTTGTCTATATCATAATTGCTACATATTTACATATTATGCTAATTTATACATCAACGTGTAAATCCATAATAATTTATTTCAACAAATTACAACTATTTAACTTATTCTCTCCTCTAAATGGGCAATTGAATATTCAAGTCCTGTATGTTGGTAGTTAGTGGTCTAAAAGCAGAAGGCAATTAATAATAAAACAGTTAATTTAGATGTTGGAATTGATAATTTGTAGCGCAAGTCATGTACCGGCTTTCGGAGCGAGATATCGCGTGTACAATAAATCATTTAAATACCATGTTTCCTTTTTTATCTACATTGAACATTTTGACTGTTGATTTACATTTTAATATATTTTTATATAAAAACCATAAGCACTAAACTTGAATGATGTAAATAATATTATTGTGTTTAACTTTATTTTGAATTACTACCATAAGATGTTTGTTGACACTTTTAATTTCCTAATTGAAATTCGGTATCTAAATTAAAAGCCGAAATAAATTTTGTCTAATTATCTTAGACATGTCACAACATTCTTAATGCGATATAATTGAAATATGTTTAGAAGAAAAGCTTTTCTCTTTATCTCTGCTCAAGACAGGTTTTTACGTAAGGCTAATTAAATAATATCGATATTATTGAAATGAAAAGATTTAATCTATGGTATCAAAGAACGATTAAAATTGTAATAAGATAGATACAGAGAAGAATGCGAACAGTATAATAATTTATCACAGGATAACTATAAATAAAAATAAAACAACAAATAGACAACGTTACAGTTGCACGAAGCATCTGACTGTAATTCCATTCCGCGACGTCGGATCCGCGGGCAAAAACTAGCGCAGCACTTAAGGCCCGCCTGTCTATTCTGCTAACCTTGATGAGCGTGAAACGAGTTTTATACTTATAAATATGATTAATTTTCTTTATCCAACCATTTAATTATGTACATAAATGTTTTATAAAATGTGAAAAGAGGTAAACAGCGCGTTTATTACATTAAAAACACACAAAGACTGTTTGAGTTCTAAATAGATCCGAAGTTTCATTACTTTCTAGGGGTTTAGAAAAGAATACGAAGAAACAACAATTTTTTTTTTTTTTATAGGAGAAGGGGGCAAACGAGCAACGAATCGCCTAATATAGCAGCTAAAACTTCTATATCAATATTGGTAACATGAGAATAAAGTCTCAAGTTTTTTTACATGTGTAATCTTTTCTATGCGTCATTTGAAAGAACGAATCTTTTCAGATATTAGGACATTCCTGAAAGTCGGCATTGCGAGCTTGAATGCTCATGGCGTAGTAATTCCCTCACAACAAGCGATCTCCCGACCGCATTGCATTGATGACGTGGTTACGGGGTGTGGCATGCGGTGAGCTTCTTTGTAATAACAGTTATTGATATTAAATTATAAATAACAAGTTGTTGTGCATTCTCGGAATGTTTGACACAAATTAGTGGCTGCTTTCATTGTCCATCGCTAATTTTCCTTTTCTTTCTTTTCCCCCTATGTTTAATTTTAGCTAGTAAAGTTTCTGAACTGTCGACAGTTACGGAGAGTGAGACTTGATACCTACAGGAAGCGGTTGACACATAATATAGGCTCTTTACTAATATAGAACGAATAAAAATAAGCACACTGTAATAGAGTAATATCTTTTCAGAAGTAATTGTTATCCTTCCTACGTACCGCAATTTTTTTTCGAGTTTCAACTGAGAGCGCATTATGACAGGTCGATGATTTAAAGGGTCATTAATATAAGTCAGCGTTTCAAAGCTCAGCTAATGTGTGAGTTATCCCTTTTGTAACAAGCACTGGACAACTTTTCTACTTCGAAGACTGATGATAGTGTATTGGTAAATTTTGCTAAAATTTTCAACAGGGGTTCTTTTGGTGTATACTCTAAGAGTGATATAGGAAACATAAGCGTGATAAGCGATAAACCAAAAAAAAATAGTTAAAAGGCTTCTTTAAAATAATCTTGTGCCATTAAATCAAATTACAAGTACATATATAATTCTGATGCCTCCTACATTTTCTTAATCGAATATTTGTAGTACGATAGATTTAATGATATAACGTCCATGAATGTAAGCCATAGATAAATGCTACAGTGAAAAAAAAACTAGAGGTGGCAGGAATGTGCGCTCGCATTTCGTACGTTCCCCAACAATAGACTTTATAAATACATCATAATGAAACGGCGTAGCCGGCGAATAACATTATTTCTTATTCTAGTCCCGTCCCACGGCGTATCACGGCGACAGCGACGCTCGAGAACTAGTTACGTCCATGGAATCTCATCCATCGCCGACGACGGCGCAGATACGAGTGGATCGATGCGCCGCTTACGCTGAATGTGAAATCGAGATCTCGCAGGCGCCGAGTGCATCTCAAGACGAATGCCCGCCGCGAGGAGGAATCGATGAGCGGGCTCCGCGGGGGACGGGTGCGGAGGAGCGGGGCACGGGGGACGAGGAGGACGAGTGCAGCGACCTCCCCCGGCGGCCGCGATGCAATTTGTACATTTCAAGTGCGCACAAAGGCAAGCGAGGTCGCTGTGAGCTTTGACAGAATTAACTTGTCCGTCGCACAACTGTTACCCGACGAGTCTCACCTTTATTGAATTACACAGACGGATAGGGCCCGCATTTAAAGGCATATTTCAACGCTTTGTGGTTGCAATTCTGTAGCGCGCGGCCCTTGTGTACGCTTTTGTGTAATAATTGTATGTGTGACTCACTTGTGATAATCGTTACTTGCTTTATGTGAAAAATTAAGTTATCCAAAGCAATTTTCGCAAGTTGTTAACTTGTTAGCAACATCAACTTTAGTGTAAAGAAATTGTACGATATGGTAATTGCAAATACAAAGATTATTCTGGGTTTATTTAAAAGAAGTAATAATCACTTGTTGGGACCTTAGCCTCAACAAATAACACACAAAACAGTCGACACACAAGATTGATTGACAAGAGGAAAATAAGAAATCCTTGACTGCCCTTACATAGCCCTAAAAAGAATAACAAACAAAAGGCATCGCGAGCAGGTGTAGTTAGTTGGCTTCGCTCCAAATATAAACCAACTTAACTTTGCGAACGAAATGCAATCCCTGATACATCATTATTATTTAAATTACATACGTATAGACACTTACAAAAAATACTGTCGCATTGTCACATTTATTTCTTGCTTTAATATAAAAGCAAGAACGTATACTTTTATTGAAAGTAAACTATTTTTATCATAAGATTGTTGATTCATTCATGTAGAAGAATCCAACGCATTAACATTCATATCGTACACTATATTTCTGAAACAATAACATACCAACAACTAAAGAGAACACAATAAAAACACGTATAAATTGTAAACATATTGATGTACGATTAGTGTAGCTTAGGCGGGTAAATAAAGCGCGCCAACCGTCGGCTTGCACAGTGAGATCATTGTAAACACGGGCTAGAGTAAAGTGGGGCACACTATAACGATTCACTTGTTAGGCAACGCTCGTGTGTACTGAATAACCATGTAACGGTAGGAAAACCATGCGTGCACAAAAAATTACAGGACAACGGTTCCGAGTCGCATTAAACTAATACTGAAACATGTATTCCTAATAAACTCCTTATTAAAATGTACAAAATGACTTAATAATTTCAAAACACAATTCTTTATCTGAAGTACGATTCCAAAGTTTAGTGTTTTTCCCCATAGCAAGTAGTCTAGGTAATCCAACCCATATTGAATCTACATCTTTTTCCAAATTTCTTGTAGAAACCGTCAGACGAAATGTTGTAACAGAATCTGTGACATACGTTGTAATTGGGAACGAGAAAGGCTATCATAATTAAGATTTATACTCAATTTTCTATGTTATACAATACAGGTAAAATATCTCAAAAAGACTTTCCATGAACATACAATTAACTTGGTGACCGTCAAGCGAAGCCCATAGGAGCAGAGGTTCGCAGCGTCCGTACAATGCTCCTGCTGTTATCAACAACACGTGGGCCCCTAGGCACTAGGTACGGTTAACTTAAAGATAAGGGGAATACATTAAAAACCTCCTGTAGTTCACTCCTGTTCACACTACGATGGAGTACCGAGTACGGTAATTTTGTAACAAACAGTCTAAGTGTTTTCTTTTTTCGAGAAACTGGTCATTTGGTTTAACGCTACTATTTACTATTTACAAAATGTCTACACTGCAAAATACTCTGTGTCAATTAAATGAGATTTTCTTTTCTTTTAAATGTTTAGCAAGTTAGTATTCAAAGCACGTCATTTATAAACGCATGCTAAGTCGTGAACAAGACACGCGTATCATCTTACATTAGTCTCCTCCTATAAGGGCATTATTCAAGCTCGCGAACTAGCCACAAGTAAATGAATGTCGCATGTTTCAAACCCACTCCATACAACTCTATAAAAGCTCTACAGTAGAAAAACATAAAACTAGAAAACATCAATTGGATCAATGAAAAAATATCAATAAATAAAAAAATATTCACAAAGAAATTCTAGATAAGAATATTTTGTTGGAATTCTCTTTTTAATTTTTAACTTTAATGTAACTTTTAAACGGGGATATGTGAAACTTTAGCCGGTGTCAATAATGGTTAAAATAAACTCTTCATCACAATCCGAAAATAAATATTTCACAACTTTTCAACAGGCTATCGAATTTAACAGTCTTTTAACTGTCGTGGTAATTTTATAACAGATTATCTTTACGTTACACATTAAATACAATTAAGTTAAATATAATTAGCGAAATTGTAAACAAGGACATAAATATAAATTTAAGATGATATGTAGTTTATATAAACATTTTATATTCATACAAGCAACCGACTAGAAACGAAAAAGAATCATGATAAAAATCTTTAATCTGTCTGCATTTTTGTTACATTGCAACACTATTATAAAAATATTTTAACAAAATAATAATTACGTAGATCTCCGATACGAGATATAAATGTGCAGTTAATTCTTCTTTCACATGCCTTATCTTATATTTTTACATACAGAACTTGTTAAACAGGATCTCCTAATATATAGATTCATAAATATGCATTAACTTGGTCATATTTATCGAAAATGGTTGGTGAGAGATAAATTCTTATCAAGATGTTATCTTAATGATACTTGTTTTTATTGTTCAATCGAGCGACATTTATTGCTTCTTATTGATCACACATTCGACTATAAAGTAGTCAAAGACGAGACGAATGATTCTTTTTTATCGCACGAAGGCTAACATTATTTACCTATCGACAGAGAATAACCGGTATAAAAAATAAAAATACAGCAGAACAAATAAAAAAATCTAGAGCGTATCATACTCCATAGCACCATAGATAATATTGAAACTTGTTGATTATAATTAAAAAAAAACTATACATAGAGGTTTATACACATTTTAGAAGATAAAATATAGTGTCAAATAACCCAGCATTTGACGTCGTCACGTCAAATGCTGGGCACGTCGGAAACAAGAATACTCTTCAGTTCGACGTAGCAACGTCTAGTGCAATTGTAATAAACAAAACTTACCTTTGGATCAAAACTGAAAGCGGTCTCAGGTCTGAGCGGACAAGGCAGTCCGCACTTACACGTCCCCGCTGTTTGTAGGTACTCTCGGAGTTGAGAGAGAGCACTCAGCACTGTACCGCTAGGACTGGAACAATAAACATTTCGTAAACATATATCCGAGTACATTCTCTACAAACTTATACAAATATAACGTTCATTGTAACAAAGGTTACTATAGAAATACATCTATAATTATCAAATCATAATTTACATCTAAATAAGTTGACTCATATTTTATATACAAAATTGAGCTTTCAGTTTCTATTGGGAATTTCGCTATTCTAAAGTAAGGTCTTTCTAAGTGCATTACAATTTAACAAAAGGGAAGAAGCAGAGTGCATGATCAATGAACAAGCTGTCTGTTCAGCAATGTTCAGCGATGGGGGCAGTGTTCAGTGAGTCGTGTGAGCGGCATGTTCAGTGAGAGGTGCGGCAAAAGCCACCAGTCAGCCGTGCCCTCTCTGACTCCGTTTAACTGCAACCGACGGTCAATCAATATTTAATTAATCTACTACGTTTATTGACTGCTCCGACCACTAATCGCTATTCGAGCGACTACCGACATTTGACCGTATCAAAATATTTAAGAGGGCTTGTCTGTATCATAATTTTTTATTTCGATAAGCTGTTATTGCGTAATAATTTATGATACAGTTTTTATTTATGTTTTTCTAAATGAAAGTAGAGTCAGTAGCAGAAATGTGAACCACAATGAAGCAACAGAATTAATATTTATCAGTCTATCCAGTAAACTTAGCACAGATAAGTTATTTTCGTTATTAGAAGTACGAATATCTATTCAGACTGTAATGAATAGATTAGTGATCAACAATGTTCTATTAATTAGCATTGAATGTAACAAATTGATTTATATACAAAGCTAATTATAGTAATGATCATATTAATAAATGTTATCCAAATATCATTATACTGTAGGCTTTGATTATAACGACCTTGGCTCGTATACGACTTAAATTGCGTTATTTAATACGCGACGAGCATACTTGCATTGCGACAGACATTGACGTTAAACGTCGTATTTTGCAACTTGAACACACCAAATTGTATAATTCCAAGGCGAGATATCATCGCAGCATTCCTTAATGGACTGTTAAGAATAATTTGCAAACAACACAATCCGTTTAAGAGGATGGAACGGAGCGAACAACATACCAAGCATACATTATTACACCCCGGTTCGCTTTACAAACAGCCTCTCTCATAAACGCTCCACATGATAATTCGCGGTGATCGTTCACAGTCTGCTGCACACGGCAAAGGTGAGCCGCGACCGCAGAAAAAACATTTTTTTCGTTCGCTTTTATTCGTGCCTACGGGTTTGCAGCTTCGACCACTACGATACGGGGTGTTTGTACAACACTAGGAAATCGAAAAAGAGCGCTTTTTTACAATCACATGCGAGTTTTAGAGGGGGCATGTTTGACGGCAGCTGGCGATGTCGATTATTTAGCACGCGAACCCTTTCGCACCTTGCCCACCTACTACTAGCCCGATACTGGTATTCGGTCACTCACTACAGACAACGTGGTATTATTAATGTACTATTTACCTTGCAGACACATGGCATACATGATTTAACGTACAATCACTAAACAAGCAATTCGATAACCAATATTTTCAGTCAAAACGGTATAAAAAAAAGAAATCTATATAACCATCAAAAGAATTTACGTATTTTGTTAAGCAACGAAACAGATATTTCACTTGGTGTTTTTTTTATTCATAAATTCAAGTTAATAATCAAACATGAATGTAATTCGACACGTCGACTTCAACACATGAATACGTAAGACTGTCATCACACACAAATATATCAGGAATGCATTGCAGATATTAGTTCAATAGCGCTAACCGGGAATTATTCCTGTCGTGGCGCCGCTTTGATCTGTTTTGCCACATGTCGTGTGTCGCACAACACACATGACACTGCGGCGAATCAAAGACGACCACTGTAATACGTGGAAATGCAATCAGACTACACAGCTCATCAAATTACCAGAAACAGAGTAAACTTGTATTAATTAAATAGATTTAATTATAGAATGAATAATATTGGATATGGATTTTTTTGTTTCAATTATTGATTTTGATATCAAAGTTTGAGTACCTTGGCCACATAATTCGCGGCAAAATACGAACTGTTACGGTTAATGAACCTGTGGAAGATACAGCTAAAAAGAAATCCTGGAAGAAGACTTACATAATGGACGAAAAATCTGCGTCATTTCCTAATTAGAACAGCGTCATAGTTTTAAGTTGCCATGATGGTCGTCAATCTCTTTTTTCCATTTTACAATAAACTTACAAAGTAGTGACTATAATACGATAAAAACAGAAGTAACACATTTACTTCTAAAGAGAACATAGGTATGAGTTTTATTATCAAAGAAATTACACCAAGCCTTTCACACTCTCAAGCCAAAGACTTTTTATATTTATTATAAGGAATTATCGTTAATATTAATATAATTACAATCAAACGAAGACTCACGACCTCAGGGTTTAAGAGTAACTCTCGTAAGCTAAGTGTACTTATCACGAGAACACGAATACAAGAGAAGTGTGAACGTCTCTTTAAGTGGAGAATAAAATTAATTAGGCAAACAACACTCAATCGTAGTACAGGCGTCTTCTCTATCATCGTTTTAATCGAACCAATTATGAGGAAAATATTAAGTAATTTTAAAAATATTTTAATCGATTCAGAAATCGTTAAGCTCAACGATGCATGACGAATAAGGAAATGTGATCGTTAAGGAGTCGTGAGTCAGTCGGATAATTTCATGGAAGCCATGTCTTGAGAATCGGTCGGAACTGATACAAGCTACACGCACCCTTACGAGCTTGTCGCATTGACTAATAAACTGCGGCTTTATCCTTATTGATACGCAAAAGCTTTGAAAAAATCGTTAAAAAAATGACGCTTTATAATAATTTAATTTTTGTGGCAAAAATTACATTTTGCTTAATATACATAATACTCATAATAATAATAAGCTGGCATAAATTTAAGATACTTCACTAATATCTGTGTTTACTATTACACATCCGAAAAACTTAAATATTTTTGGTTGATTATTAAACTAACGGCAAGAAACAGTGGACAATGCAATCTAGTTATAAATCGTATCTAAACCAAAATTGACTTTAATCACAATTTTAACCATAAATCCTGACATAACATTCTCAACTCAATCATCAAAGCGATTCGCGAACATTGTAAACGATCACAAAGGTGTCAGTACTCACATTAATGATGTGTTCGATGCACGAATTCGCAACGTTTGTATAAATAAAGGGTGTGTTTAGCGACAGGTATTACTGGGCGTTCGGTGATCGATCTAGTTTCCTGTGATCGCGACCGGCCATTGTAATACACGGAATAGTTTGGCGCCTCGCCAGCGCGAACCGGCCGACATGACGATTGTTTTCTATATAGTCCAACACCGAAACCAATTGGAATCTTGTTTTCGCTACTATTTATCGATATAGAAAACAATCAAATTTGCCTATTTCTTATCTATTTAATATTCTTCGAGATATTTAATTAATATTATCAATTAGCTCAATTGCTACTTTTGAAGGTTGTGACGTCATAATTTTTAGTAAATTTGCATAATCATTATTATTAGGCACTATATTAAATACAACGTAATTCGTGTCTATCGAGGCATATCACCTATTAAATCAAACTTTATTATTTAATGATATTATCAAAACAAATACATTGATAAATATTTCAATCCCCACTATGTCATCTTGAAACACTATAATCTTCAAATAACATCCCGCAGCAATAAAAAACAAGACGCCTACGGTACATGGTTCAAAGGAAC
Organism: Papilio xuthus; assembly: GCF_000836235.2. Lineage (NCBI taxonomy): Eukaryota > Metazoa > Arthropoda > Insecta > Lepidoptera > Papilionidae > Papilio > Papilio xuthus. The sequence goes on from NW_013530872.1 coordinate 4,995,036, forward strand.
CCTCTTTGAATAAATTTACGTCAAGTGAGTAAACATTCTTGAAGCCGCAAGTCATCATTTATAACACAAAGATAAATTGTACGATATTCAGATTGAGGAAGTGAGAACAAGGAAATTTTATGTATATTACTAATTGCTTTACTTACACCCAATATCTTACTGAATACAATAAATTATTCCGTACCCCGCAAGCCATACATCCCCACGAAGTCAAAGTGATCATAAAAGACAAACAAAACAATGGTTATAGAACTTCAAATATGCTTTTATGAAATGTCTCCATATCTGATATACGTTTTCTTGTGATCATTAAAAATGTTTACACAAATATTTTTCTTAAACGTTTAAAATGTTTTAATCAAAAATAATACAAGAACATCTTACAAGTTCTCGTTTAGCATAATAATACGCATTTAAATTCAGAAAAGAATAAACAATACGAAATGGAACAAACGCGTGTTCCATATTACACAAACATTTACATATGGCCTTGTACCACAAATCAATAAGTGACTTGAAATGTCACAGCACAGAATTATACAAGTCGCGGTACGAGTTCAACTAAGTGTATTCAGTCAATTGATACTTTGGCAAGGAATAATAAAAACAAGGCCCTGTGAATCGTTTGACGGGCGGCGGACCAACAGTGGCCTTTATCGGCCGACCCCGACCCATATCAACCTCCCCTCGCATGAATAAATAAAAGCTCAATTTGTTGCTCACGCGTTTAGCCGACGCGACTCGACGCAACGCATCGACATAAACATCTCCGTTCTAAAATGAACTTCCCCAAATACCTCTCAACTTTCAGATGTAGTTTTAGGGTTACTGTAAGTTTTATTGATTTATTAGGTTAATATTCATCATATCTAACCAGTTTTGGTTATTTTATAATAGTTCGTCGTTTATTAGACGCCTGTAGACAACTGATTCTATGATTGAATTATGGTTTCCCGTAAGGGTCAAGTCGATATGGCTCATATATTGTGTAGGGTGTTCCATGTATTCGATAAATAGATACTGTTGGTTACAATTTTTAATCTTTCAATTTCTGAAATAATCAGCCCTATTATATCTACTGGTGTTTTCTTTATGTGTGTTGTTTGTGTTGTACGTGTGAGTATTTAAAAAAAAAACTTTTTTTAATAAAGACATTTATTTTGCCTTTTTTCTTATGAGCACATTTATTTTGATTAAATAAAGACAACCCTATCGATAGCGTGTTACACGTCGAATGTATATTTAAAATGGTTGCGCTGTCAACGAGTTATGTTAAAACCAATCGCACACAAAAGCTGGCCGCTCTTGTTCGGGGCCCTTTATTGAATTGAGTGGGGACAGCATTGCCTTTATTATGAATGCTGTTTAATATTTAGTAGGAAATTACGTTCCATATAAACAGGTCATTCGCTTTTTCTTCATGATTTCTTTATCAAATCTCTTTCAAAATGGGAATGCATGTGAATAAATTTTAAACATTTTAAGTAAATTTATAAAGAAATCAAGTATTATTGTTATTTTCCAATTTTTTACACTTTTAAACTATGATTAATGGTCGCACAGAAACCAGACCTAGACCCAGTACTTTCAGCTATACGTTGATAGTTGAGTTAGTCAGTTTCAAAAACATAAGTAGTAAAATTATTAGAGAATTACACCATACATTCACGAATTAAACTATATTTTATTTGTAGTAGTCTTTTTACAAGCTGTGTTTATACGGAGAACTCAAATTCTTTTCCTCCATTACACGGCTGTCTGACATTGTTACAATAAAGAAGTAGCTCCCATTTCCTCGCAAACTCTAAGCCAGTGCGAGGAGCGGAAACACGATCTGGAGATTTTATTTGCTACGTATGCGTCGGCAAAAAAGATCGCGATCGTAAAATACAATGCCGCAAATACATTTTGCTTTACACAAAAATTTAGCATCATTTTATATTTCTTTTATTGTTGGTCGTTAAGGGTTTATTTATTACCTTTACAGGGTTTTTTTACTAATACGCAGCTGTACAATGCTTTATTTAAAGATGTTAAAGTTATGTGTCTCCAATAATAATACACAGTGTTTTAACAGTGGTAGAGCCCGCTTTAACATCTTCGCACGAATCGGCCCGGCTCGCCCGGTGAAATACCACGACCACACAGAAGACAGGCGTGAAGTGGAAGCAATTCCGCGTTTCGTCTGATGAGTGTGCGTCCCGGAGGCCAAAATTTGTCCTCTTTCCCTTCCTATCCTATTTCTTATAAGGAATGAATGGGAAGAGGAAGTGGACTTTCCGGATGAGAGGATGCATGGAAAGGGAAAATATTTTATTTCTGTGCATCCTCTCCTCCGTCGATTAAAGGTAGGCAACGCATATGCAATGGCGTATGTCTATGGGCAACGGTCACTTCGCTATTTCAGCGATTTCAGGTGGCCGCTCGCTCGTTTGCCACCTTGTGATATAGAAAAAAAAAAAACATTGTGAACTTTACTTGACATAACTTATGACTTTTATGAACAACTATTTTCGCCGAAATATAAATGCGCAACTATTTGAGATTCGATCCCAGACCCATAAATTTCTATAAAGAGACCTTGTACTATCATGAAAGACAACAGTTCGCTTGCCTCTGGCCAACAAATTGAAATGACAAAAATTGCCAAATACAACCATAGTATAACTAAAAATCGATTAAGTGCGACTTAACACCGAGTGCGCACAACTAGGGTTTACTATGTCGTAAACATATTCGATACGTAGTAACTCGAGTACGTTGGCTCGGCACAAATATATCATTTGTTTGCGGCGGGATTACTCGGCCCGCTACCTAGAGTGACTCAGTAAGGGAAACCCTTTCGTGACTCGATTCGTTATCGCGCCGCGACATCGAAAATAGTCCGTCCGTTTATATTGTTATTTTCACTCATGCGAAAAGCCGGCCATTTCATATAATCAAAGGGTTTTGAAGCAATACGTTTTTAGCAGTTAGAACTCTTACAAAATTACGTTGAATTGTAATAAAAGTACCTATTTTAAGTATATTTTTTTCAATATATATTTTTCTTATTGGAATCTTTTAAAGGTCTTTGTTCCAAAGCCGACTAAAAGTTGGCACAAGTCACATAATTTGTATTTGATTGAAACTACATGACTTATTATACTTCACATTATTAAAAGACAAATTACATTTGTTACCTAGTCCTCTATAAATTAGAATAGATTAAGGCTCTTCATGTGTATGAAGAGCCTTGTGCGTGTGCATCAACGCAAATCTTTGAAACTAATTGTATATCCTTGCTTCGCGAGCATCGAAACGTAGACGACTCGTGCATGACTCGTAGACGACTGTAGAAACCTCTATAACATTGAGTTGCGTAAGTCGCCTAGAGATTTAAATCGCCAGAATACGAAAATTTACATTTCCTTGTGCACAAAGAGTCTAACTCTGACAATGTAATCTACATCGGCAGCTCACCTTGAGAACAAGTTGCATTAATCAAAACAAACAATGTTAATAGTTCGACCTTGCTTCATTTAGCTGAAAGATAATTGTAGTTATGAATAATGTCAATTCTCTTTATTTTAACGAGTTTAATAGATATTTAGATGTTGAAGCATCACAAACTGGTTACAAAGTGCTAGAAAACTAAAAGCATTTCATATTTCAGTCTCATTAACTTTCTAGTGTTATGAAATCTTTAATTTAATCTTATATATTCATTGAAAATTTACATATACCTATAATTTTAATTACTTGTTCAAATCTTACCTTCATTAAATAATAAGATCTAGTTAATATCAATAAGTAGTTAAGAATCATAACTTGTAAACAACGCCAAAAGTAATATAGTCGTAAAATTTTCAAAACATAACATGATCACTTATTTAAATTACCAACACGATGTTTTCATAAACATAGTCGAGGCCTCAATCACACCGTTAGTTAAGCGTAGCCGTGTTTACTTACAATGTGTAACAATATTATTGTACGTGGCAACAACGAGCGCGTATACATCGTAAGTTCGACTACAAGAGCCCGGCAGTGAGAGTCAGTAAACAGCGGGACGTGTGAACCATTAGCGCCGCGTTTTAAATTAATCTATTTTCAATGGTCCATGTTTGTTCAGGTTCTATACTTCGTTACGTATAAGTGTTATGGCATTGGATTAACAAACATAGAAAAATTTGTGTTAAATACCAATATCCCAAAAATCCTAATATGAAATTCTTTTAATATATAGGTGTTAGTGATTTAAACCGATTTTCATAAATGAAAGGAGTGAGAAACAGACTCCAGTAGCTTAAGTCAAAGAACAAAATACTTGAGTGGCAATAGACAGGCCCCACAAGTTGGATCAGTGATAAGCGATAGAATAGAAAGGTTTTCAAGTGGTGTTCCCATAATATTATTGGACCTCCCACAATCAGAGAGAGATACAGAAAAAAATCTCAGTAACGAGATATTATTTAGATGTCATATTTAGACTAACATCAAATCTATGATTCATGGAATAGTAACTAACGCAAACATTTTTATACAACATTTTATATTAAACCTTTTACACTTGCGTGGTTTTATTGAGGGTATTGTTTATCTATACTAATTCTATACCTCAGCTAGGTCTGCCCTTGGTTTTACCCAAGCCGGACGTAAACCGATACAACATCCTGTTTGGACGCAATTTTATAGTTTCCCAGGTGCCTTCGAATAACTGTAATGGTTAAAAAATAAAACGATTTCGTACAAAGTTTAGGTAATACTATCTTGATCCTGGTATCAAAAGCTTTACGGCACTACAAAACGTGCAATCAGGTTTCCTTGTACGGAATAACAATACGTCCCCAAAACCTCTACACACCTATCTGTGTTAACACGAAACAATGAAAAGAACTTGATTACTCACATTGTTCCGACGTAGAAACATTCCTCTAAATTACCATAAGTGAAATATTTTCGTGTGCAAAATAAAATCAAAAGTCTACAAAACCATTGCCAATTTATAGTCGAGGAATGGTTCGTAAAATACCTATAAAAAGTTGTTATTTAAAAGTTGCCATATTTAGTGTACATGTATATCGTATTCAGTTTTTTATCTTACTAATATTATAAGAATGTTTGGTTGGATGAAAGTTTCTTAGAAGGTATTTAAAAAACAGCACAAAGGATCTCGCTGAAATTTAAAATAGATGTAAAAATATCCTGGAAGAATACATAGGCTCCTAATTCAGTTTTTTTCCAATACTGGACAGATGGAGTCGCGGGCGACAACTAGTTTAAGATAAATGTTCTAATCAAACTGCTGTTTTTCAACTTTTGAATATTAAACATCTTGACCGCAATAAATCTCGGTGTCGTAATACGGGTAACGTAAGCTATGTCGTACTAATACTAATAAAATGCAAACCCAGATGACCAATGTGACTTAAATTGATCATTAATTAACATCGAACTAGATTAAACAGGGTCAGTTTCTAAACCAAAACTTTTACATTAAACAACGCGACCTTCGAGATACGATCAATAAATTCATTTAGCCGTCCTATTTTTTTAAAATAAAAAATGGCTTGGTTGTCCGATGTGCCTTATTTTAGTTTAAATTAACACAATACCTTTAATAACTCATAATAATAGATAACAGATAGACGAATTCGCGGCAAAAGCTAGTAATCGTAGTATATATATATATATATATATATATATATATATATATATGGCTGTTCGTTAGCTTCGCTAAACCTCGAGAACGGCTGAACGGATTTATCTTATCTTGGTCTTGAAATTTTTGTGGAGGTCTAGGGAAGATTTAAAAGGTGAGAAATATTCGAATAATTTCCGGGAACTCATTTTCTTTTCACTCCACGCGGACGGAGTCGCGGACGACAGCTAGTTCAATATATTAAATGCTTTTTTGTTTGCAAGGCACTTTGGTCGTTCGTAGAGTAGGTATTACTAATTAGCAAAAGTAAAATCTATCTAATCTATGTTTTTATGTATTATATAATACTTATATTAATTTCAAACAATTATCCATTGCAAAATAAGGAAGAGAAGGGGGTTAATACTATCTCACAGAAATATCACGCTTTCTCCGCCTTTCGACAAATAATTTACGAGCACGTTATACAAAACGATTACTAAATTATATAAGATTTCGCTGAAGTAAACTAGATTGGATCTCTAACACGTTACGACACAAGCAACAGGAAATTAGTTTAGCGCCCACGACACTCGTGTTGTGAACCAGTTATTAAGTTTTTGGCCTTCAGATTACATCGGAATATTAATTTAATATTAAAATCACAAACGTTATATTTCTTACAATCATAGTTGACCCGGTTTATTTTACCTTCTTGTTATGTAGAAACATGTACAAAAATAAGATTGGATTTTTAATAATTTTATTTCAGCAATGCAATCTGACCGTGAAATTTCACTAATGCAACACTGAATAAAAGATATTGTTGTCGCAGTTATTTCAAACGAAATAAAAGGGATGTCATTACATTTTGATATAAGTGTTTCAATAGGTAAAACACATCAATGTCATATAAGAATAGATTTATATTGAATGTCACATTATTATAAATAAAATTATAAGAAATTAATGTACATTTATTTAAAACAATGATCTTATTATAGGTCGATGGTAATCGTTTCATTGTTCGAAACAACAAAATGTCAAGTATTAAATTAAACGACAGCCAAACGAGTAATCGATCACAATCTCAACCAAGGTTAACCACAATTTTTAAGCATGCGAACAAGGCGTAATGACTAGATACTTTTTAGGAATCGTAATAAATGACACTCACTTTAAATGTTTTTAAGAAACATTAATAATATTGAACAGACTAAGATTTATCTTACAAGAATCTCATCAACTGAAACAGGAAAGCAAATATATTTCCCTTGGTAACACATTTTACCGTTCTCAAAAGGATTGGATTAATTGTTATTTCGATTCATGCCTAAAACAGACAGTCCACCCCTAATAATGACCCACCTACCCATTACGTCATAAGGGCTAAAGAGCGCGGTCTCACACATACAAATATTTCGATCTATTCCCTATCTCTTTATTATTTCATTAAATGAGTCGTAAAAAATTATATTTATTTTAGTTAACTTCGCAGCGTATACAAGTGTCGTGCAGCAATAGAATGAGGCAGGTGAACGGCCGCAGAGCCGCGGTAACTACGTAGCCTTCGCCGATTTGCGAATGACCATGTAAAACCTTACGATACAACTTATCGACAACTGCACAAACAAGGTCGGCCTTATACAAACATGATTAATACAGATAATATTCATATTTTAGTTCCAACCGTTTTTGATCTGTGAGCACGATTAGATTATGTTTGTAAGTAGAGATATTTATATTTGATAGTAAAGCGTATTATTCTTAAACCATTTATGACGACTAGACACAAATTTAGTCACGTTGAACTCAACAATAAGGGCGCAGTTTCATTATAATTTCATTGAAACGACCAAGTTATCAACTAATGAAACTCCACCCTCGGGGGCGGTTGGCTAATCAAACTTCTTAAAACATCTCCTTCGTAGTATATGCGTATCACAAAGATACAGTCGCGTAAAAAAGTAGACATGTTTTTACTATTAAAACTGTACGAATCAAAGTCATGCTTAAATTATTTACTTTTTAATAACCGCATGCGACGGTAAGTCACTGAGTGTATGCATATCTTACTCACACGTCAAAATATACAAAAAACTTGCCTTTTACATTATAGCAAAAACGACAGCCAGTAGTTTTTAGTCACCAGAATCGTTGAGGGGATTCAAACTCCTTATAAAGATTAATCTCTCACTAATTATGCACATCAAGCATCATCTTAAATGAATAAACAATTTTTTGCATGACGCAATCTGTCCGGTATATAAATAAACATTGAAACATTAATCACAATTATTAAAGAGGTTTAATCTAATACGAACTACAAGGTTAAACACCAAGTCAGGCCTTAATTATACAATCATTTTGCATCTGTTTGTTATGATAAAATATCTACATCATCAACATATTACTGTTTGAAGTGTACTTTGCGAACCTGTGTTTTCAACAAAGTCTAATGTAGGATAATGTTCTACTTCATACAAAGTACTTCTTGCAAAGTTCCACAAACATCAAGTAACGTATGAGTACAATATAAGCATTTCATATAAGTATATCTAAATCATAAATTGTCTGAATAACAGACAGAGAACAATTTGTCTTCATTAAACCAGTGAATTAGTTCATCCTTCATCATGTCTTAAAAGTTATTTCCACATCAACGATCGTGAATTCAATTTAGAGGTTATAAGAATAAATGCTTTTCATCCTTTATAGACAACTGTTCCCATGGTAATTCTATTTATAATATAATTCAATAGAAACATTTTCCTATTTATTATACGACGAGTCAAGTAATACACGTATCTATTTTTGGATATTCGACGTACTACCATTTTAAAGATCGTATTATATTAAAATATACAGTTATAATATCACATTCACATGGTTATACTAAATGTTGCTACACTACTTTTTCAACACTATAGCAAAATATTTACAAAAGTATTCTGAATACATTGAAACCATTTATGAGTTAAATGGATAAAAAAGTAAACAAAATGTTGCCTAGACAAGTTAACTAAGCACCTGCCATACAGTTAAACGGGGCATCGCTAAACGATTTCAAAGCGTAATATACCTGGAGCCTAGTTTACTAACCACTTTATATTCCAACTTTGTTACACATATGAACCATTTTATTCTACTGACATAGACACGTCCATGTTTTTATGATATAAATACAGATTTTTTTGTTTTCTATTACATAAATACAGCGACTCAAACAACATCGCAAGTACAACATAAACATTTGTTCACGATTATCACTAACATGCGAATGAGATATAAATGCATTGTTATGCATGAGCTAACACAGCGTGCGTCGTTTAGTTTAAAATTCAGATTTAATAACCAATCTATCTAATCCTCTAACTAATTATTGGATTTTTATACATCAGACATGCTAACAACTCATTCAATTGGCTTAATCATTACTCGTATTTTATAATTTTCATTTTAAATAACCGAAAATAATGTCTACGATAAATATTGAAAAAACAATAGATATTTATTAAGAACCGCCATAATTAAGACAGATAAATTACTAAGAAATTATTACATACAAATATTGTAAATGTTGTTGAAATTACATGTAACTAACATTTGTTTAATAAAATTCATTAACATAACATAATTCCGTTTTCAATCACAGTCCTTAAAGAGGATTTAAAGTTATATGTCTGTAAAGTATTTAAAGTCTGATTGTAGCCAGACGACATTTTACAGCTATTGTAGTCTGGCATATAATATTATAACTATGCTGAGTCAGACACAATTATTTGCCTCGCCTTCTTAGGAAAAAATATGCATTTGCTTTATCACGACACAACATAAATTACTGCATGCAAAAAATAACTATGCAACTATTTAATAATAAAAGGAATGCCAATATATTAGGATTTAGAAGAGTAGATAATTTATAATTATTGTATGATAGTGTCATGAAACTTATATTTACAACATGTTTTGTTGTAACTCAACCAATTTATTTCCTGCGTAACATGATAAAAGTGCAGCGTAGCAACAAGATACATTCACATGTTTGGTTGCCGCAAAAATTATCGCAATCAAGTTCTTGAGATTTGCGCAAGAGTTTTTGTGAGGTTGGCAACCTTGAGTGTTCCCGAGCAACTGTGGGAACGGCGGGCGCGGGACTCGTCTGGAGCCCATGTGAGCCGAGCAGACGTGCTACATCCGCCCGAAAGCGCTGTACGTAGGGACGCCAAGCAGTTGACTTTTATAAGACACTTTATTTGTTTGTATGTCGTATTAAACTTTATGTAAATATGTCATGCAAGTTAAGATTATGTTATTTTAACACAATTATGCATTGATATTTTTTTCAAAAAGGATTCAAACATTTTAGGTATCTCGAAGGAGGTTTATTTATAAAATTTAGTGTTCAAAATTGTACTCTGATAATAAAAAAAAATCAGACATTATTTTATGGTAATTACACCGATTTCCGGTATTGATATGTAAAGCAAAATTGATAGTTACATTTTATAACAGCTAAGCAAACCCGCGACTCCATAATTACAAACTTTTTAGCAGTTGTGGTCGCCCCAGCTGTACACAACTTGACGTCGCGATTTAAGTGTTTATTTATCAGCCTTTGTTACAATCAAAAGATTAACGATAGCGTCGCACGCACTTACAAAATGCTGCCGGCTTTTTTTACATAATGTCTTTGTAATTCGCTATAAACAACTCTGTTGGCCTTGGCATTTTCATTTAAATAAGCAACGAGACCTCAATGGCTAAGCGTCGAAGACTCGTGCAGGTTTGATTCCCAGTTTGTCAATAATGGTGTGTGCGAAGAATCGAAGTCAAAATTTAAATTTTGCTGTTCTTGCACTAATTCAAACATTGTTATTTTAATTTCCAACTAATATCATATAGAGAGGATAGACCACAAAGGAACAATGGTGTCAAACGTCTTACATCTTTATTGTTCAAGAACTATTTAACTGTTTGTTGAATTTGGATCGATTGAGTCCGTACGAGTGTGTGTATCAGTCATTAATCAAGTTTATTGTACATTGGCATTCATTTGTGGATCAATTGCTCGAATAAAATGCCGCGGCCGACTTTGTTATCCGTCTCTAATGCTGCGCACGTTCGTTCATCGGCCATTTCGGAATGTCTTCAACGCTCTTAGAAAAGAAGTGGATAAAAACGATCTTATTTCTTAAATCAATGGAAGAACACAGAAATAGCAACTGATATTTTTCCTTATAAGCTTCCATAAAATAATTTTACAAAATATTGATGTTTTGACTTTGTTTTGATGGATTTATCATATTTAATCTTATCTTTAAATCTGGGTTAAGCCAGCATATCCGAACTGGAGTATAAAAGTAAGTAAAATAAAAAACAAGTACTATACATATGTATGTATAGTACTTGTTTTTTTTTGTTGCGTCATCTGTGTACACACATATGGTAATAGTTAGCTCATGTTGATTCCATGAACTAATATAAATAATTCTCATCTCACATAAAATATTTTCGTAAACAACATAGCAGTAGAGTTTTCAGCAGAGCTAGTAAAGATAAATTTTGCAAGACACTAGATTCTCATTTTCTCATAGTTCATTTTATGGACAGTTTTTTTTAATACATATTTTTAAATGTCAAGTGTAATAAAAATCGTCGCAGAATTTCATTAGAAAAAACCAGACAGTGTACACTAGCTCTTATATTATTTTTATCAATGTTTACACCAAAACTGCTTCGCCGATTAAAAAGATAAATAGTTAACTGCGCAGCAATTCAAATCTACTATCAAATTATTACGTCGATGTTAAACCTATGTCTTCAAAAATCAATACAATCTGTTCGTGGATTTAAAAGGAAATGAACAATAAATTATGCATAGTGAAGTTACCCGCAAGGATGTTTACTTGTGTTCAGGATTACAACCATGGGTTCCCCCTCTTACAAGGATAACTCACACTCAGGCGGTAATAAACTATAGTAACTTTAAGGGCAGTTTTGAAAACATTTTAGAAAATAAATTGCTGGACTTAGAATCTTGTGTTCCTTTTTTAACGTTTGGAATACATGTTCATGGTATTTTTATTTATTCGTATGAAAATCAAGTTGTAAAGGATGAACGTTTTTATATCTTTTGACTAAGATTAACTTTAAATATAAATTTTCATAAGATCTGCGTCTATCACAAGTCCGTATTGGGGTTACAATGTATACATATTTTTTTACGACGACAGTTAATTTTCTTATTCATACGAGATCCCTCAAAATACTGCGCGATTTTTCGCTGGGCTTCAACAAAGACTTTTAATCCTAAAAACGAGCACAACATGCGTTTAAAAATGTTCCCGGATGAAAAAAAAACTAATACCACTTCCATATACTCCTGAAAAGAAAGTAAAACGAAAACATCGAATTAACAGGTATAAAATGAAAGGAGAAACGTTAACCGTACAGATTAAATTCGAAACGTTGGCCATTGAAAAAGAAAAATTTTCTTTTCAAGCCAGTCACATTTTCCCTCAATATTTAGTCCTGATATACAAAAGCAGTGTGGTGTGTAGAATTGTTATTTTTGGTAGAAAAGTAGCATTTTACGTAACAGCCGGTGACAGTTATAGGTAGGTAAATGCGCAATTAACAAAAGACAAGCTGTGGCGATGTGAACGCGATTTGTAGCGAGTTGATTCGCCGTCGAGACTTACCACCCGGTGTGGGCGGTGTGTGCCTCATTTAATGGAGCAATAAAAAATCTTCGACTGCGCTTACGTAATCCATATTATTTCCGCATCGAGACGGCGTCGGAGGTCAACGCGCGTGTGATTTTATCTTTCGACGGTAAACTTGTTATTTTTAAATATTTAAACAATACATACAATTAACGCTATTTTATTTCTCCTCTAACACGATTAGAACAGAAGAAAACTTGTCAGAATTATCAGAGCTAGTATAAATTATGTTTGCTTTTAAAATTTATGTTTGCCTTATGTATGTTACATTGTAAATTATGTTTTAATAGCGTGTACATTAAAGCAGCAGTGACGTTAATCTTTCGATGTATAATCGTTCACATAAGTGAATTTCAGATGACGTGACATTTTTATCATATAAAAAAACATACTTACATACATAAGTAAAACTGCTATTTAAATTAATTTTAATCCGACTATTAAGACTGCTTAAAGCATAAAAAAAGTCTTAATTCAATTCCACGTTTAAATATTCTATCCAAAAACGACTAATCGCAGAGATGTAGACAAATTATAAATTGGCAAAAGATTTAAGAGCGTCGACACGAGATTTTACGTTGAAAAAGCAACAAAACAACAAAAGAAACGTTTAAGAATTTAATCGGCGCTCGAAACCCGACTCGCCTCGGCTCACTGATTAAACTTGATTAAAGAGACAAGAGCCACTGTAACGTTAACGTAATCGTAGTTACATTAAAACGAAAACAAATTCAAGATTCGCAAAAGGTAAAATTTATTGCGACTGCAAATTCATATAAACTTACCGCGAGCTCGAAAATAGAAAAACTAAAATCGCGCTCGAGATGCAAAGGAGGAAAAGAGTGCTAAACAAATTTCGCTATAAACTTAAAGTATTACCCTTCGGCGACTTCTTTGTTTTATATCGGATATTGTATTACACAATCGCCATTCATCACTCCCGACCGACAATAAATCTCAAATTAGAGACATTGTAAAGTTTTACGGACTCCCGGCCACAGGTAGAGCTCATATTTCTCTTTAGTTAAATAACTTGGCAAAACAAAAGACACGCAATATTTTTCGACGTTGTGTGTGTCTGAAACGAAGAACAAGAACTTTTACTAAGACAAAATCCTTGTGTTCGGGCTTGGATTATGCGCTATCGTGAATTATTAATAGCAAAGTTCCGCTATAAAATTTAAGCAAAAAAAACTTGTATAGATTATTCTAATTATAGTAGATAAAAAACCTCAGGATAAAATTAAATTTATACACAAAATGCGATAACAAAGACGCCAGTAATTCTTCAAATCTAGGTTCTACCAAGTTATGGTTGAGCAATTGCGAAAAAGTAGTCGTCACGACCTTACCTAAAGGAGACAAAGGAACGCATAAATTCAAACATCAACCCTAAATATTAAAACGTGCATTTTAAAGGATTTCGCACCGCGGGTGGCGTTTGTACACAACGAAGCTAGGCGCGCAATCTATTGTGATTCTTGTAAAGAAAGTCGGAACGAATCGTAAATCGGATCACTGCGCCATTCGACCGCCCATCCCATCGGTAGAAACAATCCGTGTGCGTATTCAATACGGTCGATCCCCGGCATTATGCAACGTCACAAAGGAGGCCAAAGAAATTCCGCACAGTTTATTTATCAGACTTTCGAAAGAATACAAGCACACTCTGTGTTTTTTGTGCTCGTAAGTCGTAAATCAGTCGGGCAATGGTCAGCAAGAAGGTCGGCCGACGGTCGCTGGGCGGCTTTCCTTTGTCCCTCGATCAGCTGTGCGATGACGATGACAAAGGCATTAAAGTTAACTGCACCGACCAAGTGTTCTGACCCACATTGATTATTTAAATTTTTATCTAAAACCGTAAAAGCCTCTACAATTCCAGAGCTCGTCTTTAACCACAAAATTATTCTTATGTGAAGCGCTTACGACTGTGTGACACATAACAACAAACGATTCAACATTTTTGATTTCATCACATGATACCGAGTATTAATTTCTTTTCCTTTAGAAACCAGTTACATACGTCTGACGTCACTTATTAATTAAATATTTTATTGCGTTAACAACTTATAGTAATGAAGTAAACAAGTCTTTACATAATAGGAATGTTTAAAATTGAATAGAGTCTGCGACATCCATTAAGCGTCGTCCCGGGATGTGTAAGTAACAGTTATTGTGTGGGGCCGCATTGTACTGCCAATGACAGATAAGAGGCGCGTAATGAACAAGCGCGCAACAATGGACGCCTCTCGGGAGACAAGGCGCTCCCGCAAACGCTCAGCACTTAATGACGCCTTAAATCTAAACATTTCACTCTTATACTACACCCATAGGGAATACTAATTTAAATGGTGGCTTAACGAAAAACGTATGCCCACTCTTAAGTTTTCCACTCTAACTACAATGGTAATGATTATTGATTGAAATCGGAATTCAGGGTATTATAAAAGGAGTGCACGCATATACCTAGGTTTTCTCCTAGCTAAATACATTTATATCATTAAAAAGAAAGAAAGTAATTTTCAAATGCAGTAAATTGTTTTTGTCTCTCGTACAATATTAATTTGTATAAGAGTCTATAAAATTCAACGTATTTATTTTACTCGATGTAACTTGGTCACACGATAAAATAAAACTTTTATTAGGTTCAAAGCTGTATAAATACTCAAACGATAATGTAACATAACTACAGCACCCGATAATGTTGGATAAAATACCGTACACGCTGGTACAAATAGTGGTCACGCCTACGGCGCGGCGAGACCGACTTTCTCCACGATTCTCTTCAATTTCAACACGGCTAGACGATGCCGGTTCCAACTTAGTAATTTACCGAATCGCTTTTCCCATCTTAACCCATTCATAGGTACCGTTTGTGATTCTGGTAACTATGAACTTTAGAACTGTGCGATGAACCGTCAGCAAATAATGCTAACTATTAAATGTATACATTCTGTTTTTCAAAACAATACGCACGTTTTGTGTTCTCATCTTTCGGACAGACATAATGATACCGTAAATTTATTTTGCTTTATTATGTTATGTCTTCCGTCGTATGTGTCGTATGGAATATTTTGGTCCAAATTTGAGACAAGTCAATTTATTATTATATCTAGACATTGTAATCTTTGTTAACTTTCCTATCAAATCCACTTCTATATAAAAAACAAAAAATCCTTGAATAAATTCCAAAGATTAAAAATTTCACATCTAAAGGCTATGATCAAAGAACAAGAAAAGGAATGGAGCCAGTCCTTTACAATGTTGCGATACAAATCTGGAGAATGTACGCGGAGAATAGATGCCACGGTATAGCAATGTACCACGCTCTATCCCGGTAGTTGCAACCGATTGAGCGATTACTAGCTCACCGATATGCGGAAATCGAATGGGGCCGCAGCTATTGTTTATTGTACGCTATACTCCACTTCGCAACTGATAACCAACATACAAAGCTATACAACTCTTTAATATATTACTCTCTGATTGTTATAAAATTAATTGCATTGTGTACAATGAATGCAGAGATAAAGTCGTGCAGTTTATTATAGGAACGTAACTTCTCGAAGTAATTCATTAGGGCTTATTTGGATTAATGGGTTTATCTGCTCTAACTGTATGCGCTCCGCAAATCTATTGGTACTGTTTGAACAATAATTTATTCTTATGCGGCTTCTATATGACAAGATCGTGTTTAACCAAAATTACTACATTCATTGAATAAAAAATCAATGTGACTGTACATATAAGCTTATCAAGCAACCGAATGACAACAATTACATATATGTATAATTATAGGTATATTTCCTGCAATTTCGTGCACTTGATACTTTATACAAATGCCGTGACCATGCACATTTAAAAGCGATGCAATGCGCTTCAATTATGATTAATATACATTATATTTAACACGCTTTCTCTCATTATCGGAATGCAGCTCGGAATAGTCGCCGTTTCCTGTACACACAGGTTTGCAAAGGACACCTGCCGACTCTCATGCCGGATGCCAAGTACCAAGAAAATGTGTTTACACGTGTACTGTGTTAATTAATTAAAAAAGAAATTAAATGATTAAGATGATTTTTACGTTAGGAATACGTAAACATGTTAACAAAAAATATCTGCACTTTGTACATTACATTGTTGTTTTTAATATTATTGATGGAAAAACCAATAACTCGAAATAAGACTATTTGTAGATTTGTAAAATAATATGGATAACCATCACTTCAGCTTTCTTTCACTTGACAAAGATAAAATCCTGTCATTCCAAGATATTTCTCGCACCAAATTTGGTATACTATATTCTAAACGCGTGATCTTTCCAGAAACGGATTTAACCATTTCTAGTTACATTTCTGCTTCTTAGATAACCTGACAGCTCTAACCTTAAAAGGGATATTCATATAAATCCTCTCTATCAGCGTAATAATCTAAACGTACATAACAAGATGTTCGTATTAATAAGCAATTTGTACTACAAGATCAAACAAGCGTAGCCTCTTCCAAGTTAACTTGACTTTAGCTCGGGAAATGAACAAGCTTAAAACTGCTTATTAACAGTTTTCGATAACATTAATGCATATATCATAAAACATCAGTATAATATTAAATAATTTGTCCGTTTATGTGCAAATATGTAAAAAACAATAATGTATCAAAAAAGCTTGTATTTCATAGATATTTATCGAAAAAGATTAGTATAAATATAATGTTTTCGTGCGCCCTTTTAAGATACCCAAAATGTAATTTAATCTAAGATCAGACAAAGCTAAAAATCTTCAAATATGAATGTCAGGATTCGTGGAATATTTCTTACTTTGAATAGTTACATTAAAATATTTTTTACACATACTAAAGTTTAATATAATTTCGAGATTTAATAATAAGAGATCTCAAAGGTAAAAAGTAAGCCATTAAAAATGTTCACAGAGAAAAAGATTAAAGAATTATTTAGTAGTCTGAACGTCGCATAATTTACAAATAATAAAATAGTTATTCAACAACATAATTCTCTTTAAAAATACATCGCGTCTCTCATCACTTGCGACGTCGTCGCGCACAACAGCTGCCGGACTGGTTTGTCCACTCGTCGGATTGATTTAACGTAAACGAACGATCAGAATTGCTGCTTCGCATTTATACTCTCCTAGTACTTTATTATCGATTAACTATACTGATTTCAGCTTATTGAGTTAGTATTACGAGCATTGAGCGCGCCCATTTATCGGTTATGGTAAACAAACGTGTCGGAACGGTGTAACGGCGACTTACATTAAATCTTGCTACTTACGTATAACTCTCCCTCAAATAAATTATAGTCATTGCTGACTTAGTGCAGCGATAAAGCTGTATTAAATCAGCTTGAGTTAATCACGAGTAGATCATAGTCAATAGAATCATGAGTTTCAACTGTCGAAGTCTCGATAAAAATATGTTTTTAAGCTGTTTGATGTCAAAATACATTTTGTATTGCAGTCTCGCAAACGGTATGCATCGAGATATACGTATAGTGGAATTCAATAGAAATGAGCAATTATAACATACCTATCTAAACAATTTTACCTTTATAAGGTTGTAGTTACACTTATTTAAAACAGGCGCCTTTATATCATCAACTTGTTCACAAAATGTGAGACAGTAAAATTTCCATTTCCATTGAAGTCGACTATAGTTTGTTCAAATTTTTTAGAGGTTGAAGTGGTTAAATGTACACAAATATTGCGCGATAAACATTTAGGTGTACCAAAAGCCGCAATGACGTCTTTGTCTTTGCTAACTTACGTGAAAATTGAAATACACAATGCATAAATTGATTTTGAATTGTTATTGTGTAAGAGTAATACTTGTATGTTAATTGTTAACCTCACTAATATATATATAATAATGTAGTTAGCAATATAAAGCAAAGTAATCTTTATTTACATAAGAACTTGATTTTTCCTTTAGAATATTCTTGATTCAAATAAAATATTTTACATTAAATGAGTCATATATTACATAGCATTTTATATACTATTATATGACTTCATTAAAAAAATAATGTTATATATTTATTTATAAATTTATAACATTATTATATATGTATATAACCTATCTTTTTGATTTTAAATCACCAATCCATTTACATAACAGGACCTCTTATGTGAATGGAGAGACTTGTTTTGTACAGAATTTACATTAAGCAAACTTGAGAATTAGATAGCGATTACTTCCTGGGTAATAATAACAAAATGATGTAATAAAAGAATCCATTGTTATCACCAAATACAAAAAAAGCTATGAGTGAAACAAAGTGTATAAAAAGTCTTTAAATGCATAATATTTCAAACATAATTCCTTAACAACACTCATATATCAATTTCAAGTCTGAAGGATAAAAATTAATCAGAAAATTTACAAGACACAAATACTATTTAATGTTGGCATTGGAAAATTTATGAGTCATGCACATTTGGACTTCCCAATAGACTTAGTTTTTATATAATGAGCTCTATGTGAACAGTATCATTATATAAAAAAGTAAAGCGATAACGCTGTATCCTTTTAAAAATTGCAACTACACAAGATAATATGATGCTATAGAAAATATCAGGGTCACAACATCTTTTTTAACAAAAAAAATGCAAGACTAATTTATATACAAAACTCAAACAATGCCCTAAACTTGACAATTTGTTTCTTATCTTATAAATCAAAATGAAATTATGTTTGTTGATAAGTATTTGTTAGTAATGTTGAACATATTTATTTGATAAAGTAGTAGTAAATCTTACAATAAATAGAGAAAAGCCACATTTCATAGTATTATAATAATATCCTTAAATGTGGTATAAAAATGATATTATTGTATATTGTCTGTACCTAGTCAAACATAAATATTGTGATGCTATCTTACGATACAATTGATTGATGAAAACAGTTTGATCAATTTCTAATAGAAATTGCCTACAAACATTTTTTCCATACAGTTCCAATAAGGACTATATTTGATGAACTATTTGCAAACCAGCAAATAGATTTTTTTATATAACTTTTTCTACTAAATACTGGCATCATAATTAATTACAGCTAATGGTAGCTCATATTGTATCTAGTTCTGAGTATCTAATTCAACTATAAAAATATCCAATAAGATATAAACAGCCTTAAATTTTATATATATGTGTATAATACATACCTAAGGTACATAACTGAAGCACCACTCACAATCCGTTTCCAACCCAATGGCACAGTTATAGTTTGTGGAAATTCACCCTGTGCAGTCCTAAGATCTGTAGTGTCACTTGCGCTGGGAGTGGATGATGGTAGCACGGCCAACACCACACCATCTGGAGTTCGCACCAGTTGAGGACCACCACTACTCTCCCCTTCACTGACTATTGTCCTATTCACACCCACTTGCTGATTCAGTATATTAATACTCTGATTCACAATAGACTGATGTGATGCACTTTGTTCTAAAAACTGATAATTCACATAACCCTTACTCATAGAAATCTCCCTGTCACCACAGTTTGTACCATCACTATCTTGTAATGCACCTTCAAAATGATTTTGATTGTGACGGAGCGCTATCGGAAGCATGGAGGGCATATTATCTGTATTTATGGAACATCTCTGATATGTTGCTATTTCCCCTGCCTCGGGTACCCTACCCTGGAATGTCTCTACACTATACTCTGTTGGGACTTGATTGGAACATTCCCTCTTTACACTGACCTGCCTCTCAACTGATTTATCCTCTTTATGTGAGTCTTTTAAAAACTGTGGAGGTACATTATAGAATTCAGTTCTTTGGGTAACATTCTCGTCAAATGTACATTTGGCGTCATCATTGAATGACTTGTAAATAACACCTGAAGGATTCCTATGGTCATTTTGGTCACTTCTATAAACCGATCTTGACAGGGGTATTTGATTGGGTATGTCGTATAGTGCATCGTAAGGGGTGCTCGCGGGCGGCAGGTCGGGGCCCGCGGCGGCGTGCTCTAGCTGGCGCTCCGCCACGTACAGCAGCACGCGCGGCGCTCCAGCCACGCCCGCCCGCGACGCGGCCACACTCGCGGGCTTGCCTGACATCCTCCACAGTCATCACACTCCGCACCCGCCAGCTGCTCACTAGCTGCACGCGATCGGCGATCCACCGACGGTGGCGTGACGACTCCACCTAGCATCTCTGTCCTCCCTGAGATCATTGCTCCGCCTCCTCGCTCCGACCTCCAAACATTTCACCATCCTCAACTGAACGCTTTTTATGCACCGACATCAATTATAATGATTTTATGGCGGGCTATATAATGGTTCCAAATAATTTTATGGCGGAGCCCTTTTCGGCTCCATTGTAAAACCACTCAATAAAACAGGTAGTCGGTGTCTTTAGGCTACTGTATTTTTCATTACACTAGGATCCATATTGACACTTCAGAATGTAAAAAGGTCAAAGGAAAAACGGTATCTTCATCTTTAGTCACCAATGTTTCACGAACACTTTCGAAACATCACTTATATTATACTCCTTAAATGCGACACGGATGTAACTTTTAAACGGGCACTTAGTATCTAAATCTAAAATTTCTTTCGCCTAAGTATAAACGATGCTTACAAAGTGACATACTACGAACGAACATTACGAATTTACGAACAACGAATGAAGGATCCTGAGATACGTACTATATGCGACTAATAAATATAGTCCAGTGCACTTATTTATTTAAAGTACTCAATTGTACACTTTACGATTGGTAGGGTTATATTGTAGGTTATGGTTACCTTGGATGGCAAGAATGACCAATAATATCGTTCGATTCATGGTCCAAATTAACTGTGATTGGTCACAATTGCTATCTTAGGATAAACTACCTACCTACAGTCTTTTCAAGG
Source organism: Papilio xuthus (assembly GCF_000836235.2). Taxonomy (NCBI): domain Eukaryota; kingdom Metazoa; phylum Arthropoda; class Insecta; order Lepidoptera; family Papilionidae; genus Papilio; species Papilio xuthus. Next base: position 5,016,270 of record NW_013530872.1, read on the forward strand.
GTCAATTTTCGAATCAGAATCCGAACAAGAAAAGCTTAGAAAGAGACATCGCATCACTTTTTAACAACGCTCCCTAGAGACTTCCTTAGGAACTAATTATCATAATGAATATATCATGTTCTATCCAAATTAAAATTATGAGTATTAAAACCCCATCTTTACTCATACTATTCTTTCTTTCATTAGAAGGAACAATCAAAATTATAGATTTAACTTTAAGAAATGCAAGCGATATGTTATTGGGGGCGATAGATAATTACAAAATAACATGGCAATGAGAAAGAAATTTACGTTTACTTTGTCGTTGACTTGTCACTGCTGACATATGTCAATGTCAAAACGTCGAAACCAGTAAAAACAGTAACCACGAGCCACGAGTAGTAGATTATAGTGTGTTAATATTTTAAAACATTAATTAAAGCACGCGTAAAGGAATCAGAAATTTAATACAAAATGAAAAGAAAAATATCAGATATTGAAAAACAAGAATCTAAGTAAGTTTATTTTCGATGTTAAGGTTACTTTTACTTATTTTTGTAATAGAAGTGTCATAACGTGCAATTAAACACATTATTTTTTTTTTGCAGGCTATCTTCCATTCTGTTCAAAAAATCCAACAAATTTACTGAAAAACTATCAAAAAACTCATACGCACACAAAGATGAAAAGAAACCGGCATGGTTCGATGAAGACGATGAGCAATTTATCGATAATACAGCCGCACCTAATTCAAAAGAGAAGAGTTTGTACGCTAATAAACTCAAGCAAAAATATAATACTTTAATGGGCACACCGACTTGGGCAGAATTGAAGGAAACAAAAAATGACGAGGATGATAGTGAAATATTGAGAACCGTTGGACATTTGCAGAAAGTAAAGTCAATTGGCCTTCCAAAAGACTTTTTAGAATATAAAAAGTTTCCAGCAATAAATCGTGAAACATGCAATGAGGGGGCAATTATACGATGCTTGGAATTTCATCCAAAACTGAGTGTATCTCTTGTTGCTGGCACATCTGGTGTAGTTTCGTTGTTTACTATTGGAGGAGATGCAAACACTAAACTCCACAGCTTCAAACTGAAAAACTGGAATGTTACAGCGGCTCATTTCACACCCGATGGTACTGAAGCCTATATAGCTTCAGATAATAATCACAACTATTGTATTTACGATTTAGTCAAGGCAGAACCCAAATTAATGCAATTGCCCAAAGTAGTAAAAAAACCAAACATTTTTAAATTGTCATCTGATGGTAAGTATATTGCGACAAGTATTGGTTTGGATGAGGTGTATATAATATGTGCCAAGTCAAAAGAACTCCTTCGATCACTCAAAAACAACACAAATATTGCATCTGTAGCTTTTAGTTCTAATTGTGATAAGTTGTACTGTTATGGAATGCAAGGTGAAATAACTGTATGGGATATGTCAACGTTTAAAGCTCTAAGCAAATTTCATGACCAAGGTTGTGTTACAGCATCAAGAATAGAAACCAGTGCGTGTGGTAGACTTTTAGCTACTGGAAGTGGGGAAGGCATTGTCAATGTGTATGAAATGTCCAACTTAACTTCTCTTTATCCAATGCCATTAAAAACAATTCCCCATTTAAAAACTAAAATAACAAGTATAAAATTTAATGGAACATCAGAAATACTTGCTATATCATCAGGATACTATCCCAATGCAATCAAAATCCTTCAATTACCATCATACCATGTGTTTTATAACTTTCCATCAAATTTAAATTTATATCAAGTGCAAAATGTGAGCTTTTCTCCCAACACTGGTTACATGGGAATAAGTAACAATAAGGGACGTGCCTTTTTGTATAGGCTCAAGCATTACAAGAATTATTAAGGCTTTAAAAGTTGTTTTATTTACCTGAAAAGTTCCATTGTATATGATTTTTTTAAATATGTTTCAAACCTCATACTAATTGTAAAATATTATTAATACTATTTTTTCATTCATTGACAAGTCAGGGTTGTTTATAAAAATAAAAAATTGTGCTATCATATTGTCTAAAACTTATGTCTCATTAACATGTATTAGTGTAAAATTTCAAATACCTCCCCTGCAGCACCATAGACCAGTTTTTAATGAGGCGTATTTTTCTTTGCTACAATGTGGGAGAAGTGCTTACTATTGCTAAACCAGAATTTTACATAATATTAGTACATATCAATGTTGGCTCGCACAATGCAAACATACCATTGTATTTATTAATCAATAGCTGTCACCCTCTGTCTGCATGGGATTAACAACAAACTTTATAGATTAGCCTTTGTATCATCCGGACTATGTTCTACATCTCTATCATCTATGCCAAATTTCGGCGAGAACCATGCAGCTGTTCTAGAGATACCTTCATAAAAACATCCACCCATCTAAACATTCGCATTTATAATATAAGAAGTTTCTATAATAGTATAGGTTTTTGCCTAAAAAAGGGTGAAAAACAAAAGAAGAAAATATGTGAGATAAAATGTTTATTTTAATGCATTTTACAATAAAATTTAACATTCTACAGGAGTAGTCACAAAAGGGCACCTACAATCTGACCAACTGTTTGCATGATACCATATCATACAACAAATAATGTTAAGCCACAAATATCAATTTTAGGCAATGCACAAGTTTTACATTTCAGATACCAAACCACTATAAGTTAGACACACTACAACTTACAACCACATAAATAAATCTAATAAATTGTTGGAGCCTTGTTGCAGTTTCTATTATCAATGAAGGCTAATTTTGAAGCAAATATTTTAAGATGTACATTATTGAATTCTATGGAAGCTTGAATGAGCAAAATCTAGATAACTGTTGTGGTGTACAAACCATATTACCATCCCTGTCTTTCTCCTTGAAGAATATGAGATAACAATATGTTTTTTATATATGTAGTAACAGTTATGTAGTTGATGTGAAACAAGGCTCTCGGAAAAATAAAAATCACAGTAAGTAAATTTGAATGTTACTAGAATTTATCTACTGCACCTAAAATTAATGGACCTATTTATCATGATCCTACCGTAATTGTCTGGAAATTATTTTTATTGGTGAAAATGAAGTGATACTTTCATTTTCAAACTTCACGTACATCAGTGCATAGTAAAGATTGATGGACATATTTGCACTAAACTGTACATTCTATACCAATCAGTCCAGTAAAAAGATGAAGAAAATAAAAGTACACAACTTAAATGTTATTAAACACGATTAAGTTATGATGATTATTATTTTATTACATTACAAGTTTGAATTTAACTAGATTCTATGGAAAAAAGTAAATGAAAGAGGTATGGAGGCAACGAATTTAATAGCAAACAATATAGATATCTGTTTACTTTCTTTATTCCTCAATAAATGCAAATGACACATACAAATGTTAAGCCATTTGAGAGTTAAATAACCATACAAGGCTTCTTAGTTATTTATTATATATTTATTGAGAAGTTTTCGTTAAAATTTGTTATAATTTAATGGAAAAAGATATTTTGAAATACATTCTAAATGAAGCCATCTATGTTTTGTTATCACAATAAAATGTACATGGCAATATTTTACCATTACAAATTAATAATCTATTAAAATTATTTCATACAAAGTCAATAACAAAAAAGTTTTGTCACATACAACAAAAAAGTAAAGAAATAAGAAACAACACTTCTCTATATTGATTGCGAGATATGAATACTGAATTCGTTTCCCCTTTTATTGTAAGGGTGTGTTCATCAAATGTATTGTTAGTAACTAACTGTGAGTAAGCAATGCGCAATTGATTATTTCTATTCATATCTAATTTTAGTTCACGTGATTACGCCACGTGTAGGCGATACCCAAATATAGTGTGATTTAGACCGGGTCGTATGAACGGAAGGTTGTCGCACAACGAATTGTCGATTGAACAGTGTGTTACACAACCAAATGCAGTAACAACGCAACTAACAGCTTTAAAAAGTCGTGCAAAATCAATAGTTATTGAATTACCACAGAATTGATTTGTTTCTGCGACATCACACCGGTTAGAAACCTTCCCCACATGTTAATGTAGTAACACTATACTTAGTCAATGTAGTATGTTTTCTTGTACCTTGTGGCAGTTAATTTAATTTATATTAAAACTATCTAGCGCACTGGGATTTACAGTTATTATCTTAGAATACATTTGTGGTGAACACCCCCTTACCGAGTCTATAAGAGCTTATGGTAGTGCACCATGTGTCAGGTCCATGTGGTGCGGCGGTGCGGTGTGGCTGCGACTATCCGGTAGCGCATTGCACGCGGTTCATGCCGGGGTGATCGTCGTCTTCTTCGTAGGCGGCGTGGTGAGCACGCCGTCTGCGATTCTCTTGCTCCGGATCCAGCTCAACCAGCTGGCACTCTTCCGCCATTTCGGGGATTTCAATCTATAAGCAAACGTCAAATATGATATTCCATAACGCGACATTAAATTTAGAAAATAAAATTAAAAATGCTTGGTACCAAAAAATAGATATTAGACATAATAGTAATCACAATATTTACCCTTGGTCTCGGCGGCAAGCAGTTCTCTAATGCGGGAATGACTTCAGGCGGAATTGTGTTGGGGAAATTAACTAAGAATTGAATGATCAGTTGCCCCTTCTCAAATGGATTTTTGTACATCGGCATACCTGAAATAATATTAATATTCATTTAATTCCACACAACAAGGCCAATGTCATATATTTTTAATTTCAAACATAATATACTGTATTGCAAAAGTAATTGTAAAAATAAAACAATGTACAATTGTTAACTCACACTAACCTTGAATATATAAAGTTCTTCAAGGGTCACTTATAAATATTAAAATATCTAATTTTAAAAATTTACACTAGATACCAACCTTCATTCAGCACACACTTCACATCACCATGTTTGATGACCTCTCCAGGCATCACAGTAATCACAATGTCTCTATCATCTAGAGTTCGGATAACCTTCTGGAAGCCACACAGCGCTTCCACAAGTTCTATATTTAAGCGTAGGATCAGATCATTTCCGGAACGTTTAAATAACTGAAATGTATTTTTTATTAAATTAGACATGAGAAGAACAAATACATGAAAGATAATTTGTACCAAAAAATCAAGAAAAGTTTTCTCAAATGACCTTGTAAGGTACTAGGCTAAAATACTGATGCAAAATATTTGTGAATCCCCAGGTCAAGATGTATGGATTTGAAAAAAATAAAAACATCAAGTGTATCATGAATGTAAATAACAATTACATTTAGCAGCATTATACATGCTAATCAAGTCACATCGTTAACAATTGATCTACATAACATTACTGTATTGTTGATCATGATAATCAATAAAATACAGTATTTATAACAATATCTAAGCGTACTTAAAGTCTGATTCATAAACTCCATAATATTGAGAAGTGCTTTGATATTCCAATAAATTACTATTAATTAAACTTAAGATTACTTAACAATATTTAATCAAAAAAGAACATTTCGTAACCAGTAATGGATTTAATAGTATGACTTGCAATTATTTTGCAATGACTGGTGTAAAATAATTTTATGATAAAAAGAAAAAGTCATTGTTTTATGTAACTCAATGTATAATTACCTCATGTTCTTTCTCATCTAACACTATGATAAGATCTCCAGCCTCCATTTCTGGTTCCTGATCACCCTCACCACTGAAGACAATTTTCTGTCCATCTGTCATACCTTTGTCAATGTGAACTTCAAGAATTTTACGGTCTCGAACAGTTTTTCGTCCCTAAAATTCAATAATTTTTTAGAAACAATATAACAAATTACTATGTAAATTGTCTGAAATGATAAATGTTATAGGAACACATCATTATTTTACTTTTATATTATATTTTAAGAAATGCTCAAATAGTATAGTGCAGTTTCCAAAGAAAAGTATACCTGACATTGATTTTTAAAACATCTAATAGTTTTGACTAAAGAGACAAGTTATTGTTTCTTACCTGACAGACTTTGCAGCGGTCTTTGGGATCAATGATTTCCCTCATGCCACGGCAATCAGAGCACACAGTTTGGATTTGTTGGATCATGCCGGGTGCTAGTTGTTGGATCTGTACCTGCATACCAGTACCTCTACAAGTTGGGCAAGTTTGAACTGCACCCTAAAGATGAAGAATAAATAAGTATTATTCATAGATACATAATGCGACTAACATTTGTAATCATAGCAAATCAAAAGCAGTTCCGTAATTAAATATGTGATTTAAGTTTAAAAATTAAAGTTTGAAATAATGGTACTGGCAATTTTTATCATAAAAGTATTATAATTTAAAACCAAACAGTTTTAAAAAGCTAACAATAATGAAATTAAAAAAAATTTTTAGAAGGATATACCTTTTTACCACCTCTGCCTTCACATTTCTCACAGATAACATTCTTCTGCAGGGCCAGCTTTCTAACTGCACCACGGTACAATTCCTCTAAAGTAACAGACAGCTGGTGTATAACATCCTTTCCTTTCCGTTCACGACCACGTCGCCTGCCTCCACTGAAGCCACCGCCAAAGAACATGTCAAACAGATCCATGGGCGAAGAGAATCCACTTCCACCGCCACCTTCTTTTAACGCTTGCTCTCCACCTAAAAATATTGTGCAATTTAAAATACAATATAGGAGTAAAATGATGACTTGCAATGAATGTTTTGTTTATAATTTTTTTAGATAAATCAATGTAGTTCAATGTTAGTTATTTAATCAACTTTTATAAAAAAAAATCAACATTGAAGGCAGACTACCTCCTAAAACACTAAAGTGTAAAACTGAAACAATATGCAATTTAGTATACAATATGCAACTTTTTATGCAATTTAGTCTTTTCTAATGAGAGCTATACATTTACATTAAATTGATCCATAATATTCATAGCAGTTATTATATCTTAATCGTAATCATACTTTTATTTTGTGAGAATTAATAATGTACCTTGATCGTAAATTCGCCGTTTATCCGGATTGGAAAGAACTTCGTAGGCCTGTGAGATCTGCTTGAAGCGTTCACCTTCATTGGGGTTCTTGTCAGGGTGGTATTTCAAAGCTAACTTTCTATATGCTTTCTTTAGTTCATCTGTAGTGCAGTTAGGTTTTACCCCCAAAATATCATAATACGTTGTCTCTTTCACCATGTTTAATCCTAAATGAATAAGTAATTGAATTATATACTTGTGTTTTACAATCTTGTAAAAATATATATTACTAGAAAACTATACATATTTCCTTAAAATTATCAGCTTTCTCCACCAAATGCTACAACGAAAACATGAAAAATATTTATTCCTAACCTAATTTGTGATTACAAAGAAAAGTAAAATCTAGAAACCATAGAACTATGACATGACAGCATGGTGGAAACTATCAAATCTAAAAAAAACTTATCGAGTTGCTGGAATGGATAAACTTTATAGCCAACAGTTATATGATATGAAACTAATCTTACCTGTCTTATATTCACTTGCACTAACACTAATTAATTACTCAAAGTTCCAGAAACAACGACACAACGACTTTAAATATATCGCCTTCGACAAAGCAACCTTAGCGCACGATAGTCAAATGACGTTTGGATTGGATCGAAATCAAGAACTCTATATTGTCGTTGTCGTCATTCGTTAGTCGATTGCAAAAACTTACTCTTTCTAGAAAATTCTAGTATTCGTTCCATTATACGCATCTTGATACGGTTGAAATTTAAATACGTAAAAACACAGTATAAAATTGTTGTAAATTTCGCATAACCATCGATTGAGGAAAAGTTGAAAGACCATTTGAACCAAAATTCACGTGTAATTTATAATAGCCAGCTACCACGACAAGACAACTTTGAGATTAAGCTCAGTAGAAAATTGTACATGGGTAGTTCATTTCTTTTGTAAATCTTAAACTAGGTATCCCCATATTTTTCTAGAAATATCAAAAACTTCAAATGTCAATATGTCTATGGTTACTGTCTAGTTATTGACACATTGTCAATGCTAAACGTGATATTTCACTTTGACAAAATTTCAGCGATTTTGCATAAGTAGCTGACATCTATACTTGGAAAGGCTAAAAACCGTGATACTTAGTGCCTATTTCATTTCCGCCATTTTGGCGCTGACGGCTGTGATTGGTGGCGGTGGTTAGGAACAGAACTAATAATATATATGAAATGAATGGTAAGAACTTTAAAAAGTGCGTTTTATTCAGAAAGAAGCAATAGCTGTAATTTCCAAGCAATCTCCTATCTATAAAGAGGTCAGTTGCAAAAGCTATCATTTATGTACGCAAGTCAACGCTAGATGGAGTTATTTTTTAGTCTTAAATCAACTTGTTTTTGCATTTTTACAGATTTTTGCGATGTGTGATAAATAAAAGTTGCGAGAGCGAAATACTACACCACCTACATATTCCCCATACAGACTGTTGCTGGTTGGTTGTTGGCATGTATGACGACGTTAATTGGCGATGATAACGCCTCTTGTAATTGTGCTATGATATGATAACGTAACATCAGTTTGCAAGCTAACGCGTTCTTGGCCGCGGCTAGTCTTTACTCCTTACCCATTTGTTTCAGACTAGATTCGATAGTGGTGACGACTAGTGTGTACTTTTTGGAAAATACAATATTTTTGCATTGTTTTTAAATTGTGTGTTTATTATAACAACAATATAACAATGGCAGAGAAGCAAGTAAAAAATAGAGTGTGTATTATTGGTTCAGGAAATTGGTAAGGTTTCATTCTATTTTAATTAGATCATTTTTGTTTACCGTGACCTTAGTCTAAAGGATGACATAACTGCACATAGTGTGCGCTCTATGTAAAATCTTTTTTTTTCGTATGTGTTAATTATATTTAAAAATCAAGAATTAAAGATCTAAATATAAAATGGTACTCAGTAAAAATTAACGGCTTTTTACTATAAAAAAGTAAATTTTAAGTTATCATTTGTTATCAATAGGGGTTCAGCAATTGCTAAAATTGTCGGTCGCAATGCAGCAAGGCTACCTAATTTCGAGGATAGAGTTACTATGTGGGTGTATGAGGAGATGATTGAAGGGAAAAAGTTGACTGAAATAATCAATGAAACTCATGAGAATGTCAAGTATTTGCCCGGCCATAAACTCCCGCCTAATGTGGTGAGTACAATTTAACTTACAATAGTATAAAAAATTGTGTTAAACTACTTAGCACCCTTATAACTTTTGGCTTATGGGATTAAATATTCATTTTATTTTTTGTCTCCCCATATTAAAAATAGGATAAAACCTTGTTTAATAGGAGGTAAAATACAGAGGTTTTTGCTATTACTTCTGGTTTTATAATTTTATCCCTAAAAATAAAATAAAACAATTTTTTTCATCCATCTGGATTTCACTTAAATCAATTCTTTCTAATTGTAACTTAAAACCCCTAGACAAAGTCCAACAATTACAATCTGTTTACTCAGTTATAATGAATTTTGCTAGAAAAAAATTACAACTGACATAGCTATGTTTCTTCTTATTTTTTAATGCCCTAACCATGTGTTTAACATAGTCCAGTGCTGGATATAGGCTTCTCCCTAGCCATGTTCATACAGCTACAAGTTTTCAGTGAACTTGCCAGATGAAACATTGAAAGTGTTAAATAAAATTTCTTTTTTTGAAAGGTTGCTATTCCGGATGTGGTGGATGCAGCTAAAGATGCAGATCTTCTAATATTTGTAGTGCCACATCAGTTTGTAAGGACCATATGTTCAACATTATTGGGTAAAATTAAGCCAACAGCTGCTGCACTCTCTTTGATAAAGGTATTTTTTTTTAAGTTCACTTATTTCAATCATTCAATGAGAATTGTTTTGTCTTTCAATGGCTCTTTTTGTTGTAAATCTAATTATTTATAATTTTATGGAATGCTTTATATAGAATACATAAGTATGCAATTATATTTAATCACATATGTAGTCATGATGGCTCTAGGGTTGGCACAACATTATAAATTGTGTATTAAAGATATTAAAATACACAAGTGATATATGCAACATGTTTTTGGCAGGGCTTCGACATTGCAGAAGGTGGTGGCATTGACCTTATCTCTCACATTATCACAAGATGCCTCAAGATACCTTGTGCGGTATTAATGGGTGCCAACATTGCTTCCGAAGTAAGTATTGTTAAATTTTTAACCATTATGAATTGATAATTAATATATTCTTTAACACATTCAATGCCACTAATTCTCCGCGAGTTTATGATATGTGAAAATGACATTGTTGTTACATGTGTTATGGGAGTTAATTGTTAGAAAAATATTTTGATATATTTTACACCTATAATTTTTTTTCACACTATTAATTTCTTATTTTTCAAGAGCTGCATCATTTGTCATTGTAATTGTAAAATATTTAGATACCAAGTTTATACGCGCGAAAAAACATTTACATATGACATACATTTTGCTTGGAGTTTGAATTTTGAATGCCTTGCTTTGTTTGCTGAAACAAAATGCGCCGAGAAATGTAAAACTGTAGCTAGTTTTATTCTTCAAAAATCTTTTTTTTCTATTGTTCTTTAAAAGAGAGATAAGGAATTATTTATAGTTATAAAACCTTTCTAGAAAAAAAAAACTAAGAAAATTTGTTAATGTTCAACAACTAAATGATCGACTTAGGTTATTGATATCACATAAGCATCCTTTGAAAAGTTATCGAAAAGTTGTTATGTGTAAAAATGCGTGATAAAGCTGACTTGATTAATTTAGATATAAGTTTATAACTTATATTTAAATTAACAAACTATTATACTTGTACCCTTATGACATCCGTTGAATTAAAATAAAATTGTTATTTTAGGAGTTATATATATTTTACTAACAGTTTATTTTTTTTAAACAGTAGTGTAATATATATTTGAAGTGGTAATACTGTTGGTATGACATTCCGGGAAGCGATTTATCGGACGGTCTATAATGATTAATGATTAAATATTTTATACAATTTAATGGTCAAATACACTCGAAATGAAAATATATTACAGTGATCATAATGAAAAAGCCATTAATAAACTTTATGCACTAATGGGTTAATAATAATTGTAAAATACCTCACACATCAGTAGTGGTCAAGCCCTTTAAGCGACGGACTGTAAGAACTACTTATGAACTTATACATAGTATGTTAATAATATGTAAGTGCGTGAGCTATTCGGTCAAAAAGGCAACGAAGAGAATTTATTTTAAAAGTAATATTCATACGAAGAGTTTCATTCTGACGGTAACTTTCCGCGAGATAATATTAGATTATTTGTTGTGACTTTATCCCTATAAGCAGTTTAACCTTCACACTCCATTGTAATGCAGAACTATATCTAAGCTATCGATATACGAGATTAAATAACATAGTTGAGATTATATACATATTTAGAACATAAACTGAGTAACGATGGTTATAGCTTTTGATCGTATAAAAACTCTAGCTGTCGCCCGCGACTTTGTCCGCGCGGGATTATAAAATAGATAGTAGCCGATTCTCAGACCTACTCAATATGTTCACAAAATTTCATGAGAATCGGTCAAGCCGTTTCGGATCAGTTTGGGAACGAAAATTGTGATACGAGTATTTTATATATAAGATGTATCACTTTCGTTGGATAAAACTTAGATTATTTAATAATTAACTTTTTTTTAATTTACAATTCCATTTACAACATAATTAAATATTCTTGTTAGGTAGCGGAAGAGAAGTTCTGTGAGACAACTATCGGTTGTCGCGACGTGATGTTAGCTCCAATGATGCGGGATATCATACAGACGGAGTACTTCCGCGTGGTCGTGGTGGATGACGAGGACGCGGTTGAAATATGCGGAGCTCTTAAGGTTTGTCATATTTTAAATTTAACACGTTCCACGTTACGTTTGTATGAAAATAAACTTATTATGTCCGTACTAAAACTAGAATGTTTTACGTAGTCATATGAATTATGTAAAAATGCCAAACTTCTTAGGTGGCAAAGGAGCAAGCTGATATAAGATACCAAAGTGTCTATAGACAATTGTATTTTCTCCAAATGTTTAGAACATAGTAGCGGTGGGTGCTGGCTTTGTGGACGGTCTTGGCTTCGGGGACAACACGAAGGCGGCTGTCATCCGGCTCGGCCTGATGGAAATGATTAAATTCGTGGATGTATTCTACCCGGGCAGTAAGCTCAGCACTTTCTTTGAGTCTTGCGGTGTCGCAGATCTCATCACTACGTGTTATGGTAAGTTTTTATACTAGGTATAGAGTAAGCAAACTTTAAGGCGGTTCGCTACTACGAAATAGAATACGCAAAGTACAATTTTAGATATGTTCGACGTTAATAAGCGATCAGACACCCTTATCTATACTTTCCACCTTTCCAGTGAGCCAAACTTGTGAAGATTTGGTCTTGCAGCTAAGCACAATCCGCTATAAAGCTTGAATCTTGTTATACTAGTTTGATAAATTAGGTTTTATGATGACGATGAAACAGAATTTTGTAAACAGTAAACAGTTAACAAATTCAATTACATTTAAATTCAATTGTATATTTTTAATAGTGAAGTGTCAGTGAGCTTGAGAAACATTTATCAAGGCTGTATAAATGTGAATGGATGGGAAGTGTTATTTCTTTCTTTTTTATTGGCCTTCATAATTTAGTTCATAACATTACCGCTCACTTAACGAAGTTCGTTTGCGAAAAAGTTAAACATATTCGATTATTCGATATATTCGATGATTCGATACTAAGAAAGATAGTAAGTAAATCATTTTCGCCTTTGATTTCACATTCTAAAGAGTTACATAAGTATTTTTAACATGATGAACTTTAAAACCAACATTTAATTAAAATTTAATATCGAACCTAAACCCTTGTTTTAGCAGATACACTGTCTACTTAACCATATCTACGTCAATTATCAACTATGTTGCCAAGTGATAGTTTTTTTAACACCGGCTTAGATATCGCGTCTGATAAAACATATTGATTTTTTACACGTATTTAAGTGATCATTGTATTGCGAGTCATTTTGAACTGTTATATTAATCTGTAACTTGTCTTGTATACTTGAAAAGTAGTATCGTCAGATATAGAAACTTGAATAAGTTTAATCGTGTTTTCCACTGCCGATCGAATATGACTCCGTTTATCAGTTTTGTAAATGTAATGTCCTTATTATGGACCATCTTGTCTTCTAATATTTTCTTATAAAAGGAAAAGATTTGTTTTCAAGAGTTTATACATTTAGCTATATTTATGTATGCGCTTTGTATTGCCGCTAATAAGTAACTAAGTGGAAACAAAGTTAAAGTCATGCATACTGATTAATTTGAACTTTGTATTCATGACTGTCTACTCATGTTACAAAGTCCCCCGTGTAGTATAAAGTTTTACAATTTTACATTATAAATGTTATGTTACATGACATTAAGTACATCTCAAGGGGTTTTCTTATAAGGGGATAGTAAACTAAATACAGACAAACCTGGATTATCGAGAGTCCACGATACCACGATATTAACGAATAATATCGAACAACGGCGGACAAATTCTGCCGCTGATTTTTTTCATTTCGTGTTTGGAACCTACCCAATTTAAAGATCCGATAAAAATCGAGTCGAAACATTAACATGTTTTACAGGTATTTTACATTTTAGTAGAAATTTTATATATTGAAATAATTTATTATTACATTACGAAAAAAGACCAGAATAGCGACAAGTATTAAATTTTGAGATCCAGTATAAGTCTTAGTGGCTAATTTTAAATTGCTTCTGCTTGCTACTTCATTATATCATCATTTTCTTAAAATATTTTCCGACCCGAGCGCTACTAGCTTCTTCGTTTCGTGTTAAAGTGCACTTATCTTGACTGTCAAAGCGAGGGCAGTTCTGTGAACTAGGCTATGACCCAAATGTCCGCAGTACACCGTTGTTGTTTAAACCTTATCGATCAAAGGTCGTGGAATGAGTGCACGGTATGTTTGCCTGTTCTTTATTTTAATGATCTATTTTTCTTACCTTTATGTAAACAGATTATGAAAACAAAGCATCACAACGATTAATTAATATAGTCTTATTTGTCTTTATTTCTACTACTTGTTTTTTTTATACTTGATATTATTTTTAATTAAAATTTGTGGCCAATGTCATTCGCAAAAAATAGCATTATAATCGGCTTTTATGGATGACAATAAAAATGTTTATGTTTTATCAGTTACGTTGTTTTACAATTACGGTGTGATTTATACGCGTGATTATATTAATCATAGGCCTATATGTAATCAAATTTGTGCTGTTCCGATGACGAACAATACTGTATTATTACGTTAAAATAAAATGTTTTATCCTGTAACATTTAAATAAATTATTCAATGTTATAAACTGGAAAAAGCGGTGGTTTTGGAGGGCAATGATTCCTGCCTTGCAGTTATCTTACGTCTTACTATCTTATCTTAATAATATTAATGGTTTACATATTTATTCGATAACTCCGCGACGGTTCAGCGCATCTTATTGAAATCCAGAATTGAAAAAACCGTGCCTAAGCTTAATTCTGAAAGAGTAATAGATTCTCATTAAACTGTAAACTGATAGAAAAGTACTCTCTTCCCTAGCCCTAAAAATGACATCTTTATGTGATCAAACTTTTAGACACCAATTAGAATCCTTTGGCGCGAATGGCGCGCTTTCATTACAAAGTCAAGTGTCAGAATCATTCGACATTTTAGTAAGGCTAGTGTTGTGACAGTACACCGGTACAGTGTCGGATTTTCTTCCTAACAAAATAAAATAATAAATCAATCGTTGAAATCTTTACTTAATTTTTGCCTTAAAGAGTAAGTCACCTGGAGAAAAATAAAATTTGCTATTATAAAAAGTCTATTTTATAGTTCCTTTAATTCTAGCAAACATTCTCTAGATGACTTTGCAGAAAATGTTGAATGTATCAGCAAATGATGTAATATCAAGTATAGATTTCTATCATGTTAAAATTTGTAGTTTAAATTCTGACTTGGCTTATTTCAATGTACCTAGTTGTATGGCAACTTGTTTTGTTGTGTATGTTTAATCGTGGGTGCGGTTGTACATCAACTGTTCCTGCAATGTCCTATTTAACAGTCGGGTCGTTCTTATCGCCGTAAAGATTCGATTTTATTTATTAATATGTACTTTGCAAGATTACTAAATACTAAACAAATATAAGTTACGACATTCGTGTAATTTTTCTACGCTATTATCGTGTTTTTGGGTTTGATGACTTTATATCAAATTTAGGAATTTATATAATTGCCGATTTGATTGTAGTAATGCTACTGTTTTTTAAATTACATATATTTACCTTCATCTATTACTAGAAGTAACATATCTTACTAATATTTTAAATACGAAAGTTTATATAGATGGATGGATGTATGTTAGAAGGTCCGCAACGAGTCAACGGATCTTGATGGAATTTCGCATCGATTTTTTTTTATATCAAAAGGTGGCAAACGAGCGAGTGGCCACCTGAAATCGCTGAAATAGCGAAGTGACCGTTGCCCATAGACATACGCAAGTGCATATGCGTTGCTTACCTTTAATCGACGGAGGAGAGGATGCACGGAAAGAAAATATCTTCCCTTTCCATGCATCCTCTCATCCGGAAAGTCCACTTCCACTTCCCATTCTTTCCTTATAAAGAGGACTAAATTAGGCCTCCGGGACGCACACTCATCAGACGAAACGCGGAATCGCTTCCACTTCACGCCTGTTTTCTGTGTGGTCGTGGTATTTCACCGAGCCGGGCCGATTCGTGCGAAGATGTTAAAGCGGGCTCTACCACTGTTAAAGATGTAGAACATAGTCTGAAGAAACATATAGGCTACTTATTTAATTCGTAATTTATTACAGGCGGCAGAAATAGGAGAGTTGCGGAGGCGTTTGTGAAGACGGGCCGATCTATCAAAGAACTGGAAGATGAAATGCTGAACGGACAGAAGCTGCAAGGGCCCATCACCGCGGAAGAAGTTAATCATATGCTGGCCAACAAGAATATGGAAAACAAGTAAGCATGTAACACGCTCAATGCCACCGATTATTGGACCCATCGATGAAAATCGTAATGGCATTGGACGTGTTTATATTAAGTTTATTTTTTATTTAACGATACGTTGACATAACTCTTGTAAGTATTTTTTACGTCGGATTTTATTAATTAGAAGTGATTTTCAAATACTTGCTTGTATAATTAGAAAAAAAAATTGTTAAAAAAACAGACACTAAAGCTATAACTTGTTTATCACTAATGAATAAAGTTTTAACCCAAACCTTTACATGCCTGTAATCGTTCGTTCTTGCGTAACATCGTCCCTGTCAATCACATCGGCGTGCACGTGAAATATTGTTGCCAGTGATCTATTCAAATTTAAAGCTTGAAATATTTTCATACGAGATACACCGCCAACTTTTGCAAGCCAGAATATTTTTTTGGCATTTCCCATAGTAAATCACGTGAGAAGTGACGCAAGACTCGTGAGGAATCCATTGAAAGCACGAGTACGTGTTTAAATGTTATTTTTATCAGGCGTTTTAGACTAGTATATTTAACAATCTTATAAATGCGAACATTTGGATGGATGGATGTTTGTTAGAAGATATCTGCAGAACGGCAATCTCAGTGAAATTCGGCATAGCTTGTAATCACATAGGGTACTAATTTTTTATTACTATCCTAGAAGGGTTATATTAACGAAATCATCGTATTATGAAAAAACAAGTCAAGAAAATATTATATCAAATTAAAAAGAATAAACAATAACATCAACCCAATCGTTGTTGACCTCATAACATTAAATATTTGAATAACATATTATTAATAAGAACAAACATTAAATAAAAAACAATGTCATACGACTTCTGATTATAACTTCTATCCGACACCTTTATACCTATAGTAACCTTAGTTTGATCTTTTTACAAGTTGACTGAAGAAAGGAACAATTTCATTGTAGCTGTAACAAACATATTTCAACATTCAAAATCGATTAAACTTACGACTTGTTAAAACTTTAAAACCAAAAAGATAGTTTTGACGTTTTCCTTAGATTTTTCGAACAGTTTCTTGTTTAAATCTATGATATTTTATAAAGATTTAGGATGTGAACGCAAAAAGATATATTTATCTTCCTTAAAAAGATATTAATTTTTACGTATTAATAAAATTGGAGAGACTTTGCACTCCTGATAACGAAGGACCAATTTTTAAAATGTTGTCTATACATATAAATACGCGTTTGTTCCGGGTAATCTCCGAAACCACTGAGCTAATTTTGAGAGGAATGGTTCTGGTTCATGTGGACACATTATACGTTACTTTTCTCTCAGCACTGAAGAAGTCACAGGCTACAGCTAGTATTGAATAATTTTATACATCAAACTCTAGTTTAAGCCGTACAGCTGTCGTTGAAATATAAGCCACGTGACACATTGTTCACCTCGCAGATAATGCGATCCACACGTCGCGTAATAATGTGGATTGAAATAGTTTGACTTGGCGGCCATCCATGTTCAATTAGAGGTCAATATTAACGTTAATTGGCTGGTTTACACACTTTACAATACGTAACGACTACCATAGCCAACATGATAGATATTTAAGCGAGAATCGTTTATTATCTGTAAAAGAACATAAATAAGTGTATTTGATATAACATCAGGCTACTAAATTTAAAAGTTTATTACTGAACAAACAGCTACACGTAACAATGAGATGCTCCTTTAGTATT
This sequence comes from Papilio xuthus, assembly GCF_000836235.2. Taxonomy (NCBI): domain Eukaryota; kingdom Metazoa; phylum Arthropoda; class Insecta; order Lepidoptera; family Papilionidae; genus Papilio; species Papilio xuthus. The sequence goes on from NW_013530872.1 coordinate 5,034,050, forward strand.
GTTAAGTTGTAAACAAAGGAATCTTGCCTTATATTTAGATAGTGGTTTAAACAAATGCTTAGATTTATATTCAACAAAAAATTGTCTTTATAAATATTGCCGGTATTTTTTCATATTTTTTTTTCCAGATTCCCTCTTTTCACCGCTGTATTCCGTATCTGCAGAGGAGAACTCAAACCAAGCGACTTTATCGACTGCATCCGCAGTCATCCCGAGCACATGTAAGATCAACACTAACAGCTTCCTTCTGCATAGCTTCTAGAATAATCTAGAGCATATAACGTAGAATAGCATCCAATAACTTATGTAAATAACATTGTTTATTTATGTACACTATATTTATGTATATTTTACAGGGTGCTAGTACTTAGATAACGGTTCTGTCTATAAGGGTGGATAGTTGGTTGAATTAAGATGAGATTATATTAGCGTTGTATTGTACTTAGTTACATTATATCTATTGGGGTTTTGTTTGAACGTTGTTAAAATCGTAAATAGGTTACAGTGACTTTCTGAGACCTAAATCCCCCTTTAAAATATAATGTCGTTTTTGTTTTTGTCAAAGATAATGACAGGGATGACGATATGTTTTGTATGGAGATTTTTGTGTCAGTCACTCGCGGTAAGTCATGTTGGTGGTACTATAAGTTCTCACCGCCGAAACGTGCCCATAAAACATGTTTTATGTGAATGTTTTGATAGTGGGAATTCACAGGTAGAGGCTAAAAGCATGTATTTATAGCATCGTTGTGTAAATTACTGACACCTGTTATAATAAAGTTTATATATTATGTTGTTGCTAATATTGAATAGGGTCTTATCTATATCGATGTATTAATCTGTCAAATAAGCTGACATTTTCATCCAGTGGGGGTCGTTATCTGTTTTCGACGGGATACATTGTAAATGAACGTTTTGAAGTGGCCCTTTATCAGATAGGAAAAATATTGATGTTGTTAATTGTGTTGTTGAGTAAAAATACAAAGAGGTTAGATGTATAACAGTACAAATATTTGTATTCTGTAGTTCTAATGCACATTTTCTTATCTATTTAACTATTTGCACCTTCCTTTAGTCAGTAGCTCTATGTATGTTGATTAAAAAGTTTCAAAATAACAAACTCCTTTCATTCTTACTGCTAATCCTATATTTCGTATTTAACAGTGACGTTTTATGTTAAAATAATTCATTTGTGCATGTTGGTTGTTTTTTGTTTATATGTGCTTTTTACGTTTTCAGATTTGCCCCCAAGAATATAAGTATCTATTAAAATATATACAAGATTATCGAATTTTTATATTTTTTTAAATAGCTTTTATATTTACGCGTGGTAAATATTGTTAATTTTTTTTTATATATTTTTTTATTGTATAAAAATATTTGCCGCGACGTAACATTTTATTTGCATGTTTTTATACCATTTAATAAAATATATTGAAGGGACTATTGTTTATAATTTATTTACTAATCGCTTGTTTTTATTCGCTAACAAATGCTTTTCATCATGCACATTGCTTTTAAAATCGCTCAATTAAAAAAATAGTGTTGTAACGTGTTGAACTAATATTCTAGGAAACCGCTGACGCCCAAATGTTCACTGTGAGCGGGATGAAGAGTCATACAAATTGTTACACGCAAACATCGCCTACACGCCTACATTTTTATCAAGCATTTTAATTTCAGTCATTTTTAACAACTTTGCAGGTTGCATTGATAACAAAATGTTTTTTTTTTTCTAAAAATCATTGCACGATCTTAAATCATTGTTGGCCAGATTTAAAACATGTCCTTAGTAAATGGTTTTTGTACAGATATTTCAGCAGTTTAAACGCTCATTTAATATTTGTGTGTGTTGTAAACATTTTTTTTTATTTAGCTGTTTAGAGTTCAATATTTTTTTGTTTCAATGTTTTTTTTTTATTCTCTGTTGTGGAAAATCGAACATCATTTTTCCATACCTGTAATGTTTTTTTTTAATCTAAGATTTTAAATATTACAGCTTTGATTTAATTTCTGTCTTGGCAGTTGCATGTTTATTTTTTTTATAATTCACTTTTTACATAAATAAAAGTACATTTATCATTTTTAAGAAATTATGAAGTAGTCTTAAGAATAATATGTTTTCATTCTTCATTGTTAATTACATAATTGTTATAATTTGGCGGCTTTTCATTATCTTATTTAGTTGTTTATATTTTTTAAATGATTTTTTTTCCTTAATCGGGCAACACTTTATTTTGTGTGTGTGGTAAAGTAGTCTTCATCAATTTTTGTTTGTTTTTTCAAGAAACATGTCAATTTTATGATAATTTTAGATATAAGTAATCAATGACATAAACTTAAGACAAAAATGAATACTAAATTTTTTAATACTTAATATTTACGTTTTTATTTTTTCATGCCACTATAACTCATACAACATATTGCATGTCTTTTCTTTCATACAATTATAAAAAAATTGTTATCGGCTTGTATTACTTAAAAGAGTTTCTTAATTCAGTCTTCTTTTTAGTCTACTCAAAAATTTATAAAATTAACATTGTAATAGTGTGGGTATTTGAATATTTTGTAAATTAAATTATTTTTATATTACTTGCCATATGCATTTGCAGCAATCATTTCATAAACATTTCATTGGAAATTAATTCAAGATTCATATAAGAAAAACAGAAGCCTATATTTTAGATAAATCCTTAGCTTTTGTTGAACTTATCTTTTTCAGAGTACGGATTGTTAGAAAATCACATTGCTGTATTTGCTAAATGTGAAAATAAGGTAAGAATGAAAATTTAGAGGCTTCTGTTTTTGTAATAGTACCATTGTATTGTCATGTCATTGTGCATTTACAGGATTATATCGGAGTTTTTAATATTTAAATGATGTCTATTATTTGGAAATACCAATATCCTGGTGAATTTTATATTTTACACAATTTTTTAATACGAATATATATTTTAAACTTATAGTGAACACATTATTATCAGTCAAAGTTTAACCGGATCTAATAATTTTTTTTAATATAAAAGTTTCTGCGTATATTATTGGGTTAAATCATTTTTAGGGTTCCGTACCTCAAAAGGAAAAAATCAGAACCCTTAATAGGATCAATTTTTTATCCGTCCGTCTGTCTGTCAAGACCCTTTTTTTGTAACAAAAACCTGTTATGCCTTTAGGTAATAGAAAATTAAATTAAATTGTATTCTTAAGTTTATAACATTATTAACTATTTATGTTTTTTAGTCAAATCATAAACATTTTTAATATATCGTTTTCATTAAAACCTACAAGATTGTGTATCAGAATGTCGTAGTGGATAGTTCGCAGTGTGATTAACACAAAAGGTAAGTAACCTAATTTAGAATATTAGATCATTGCCAGTTTGAATTAAATGTGATTCGATGCATGTTTTTTATAACTCCATGTTAAGTGTTCGATAGATTTCAACCAAGTTTGAATAAGGACTAAATTTTGCATTTTTATATATATATTTTTTTCATGATTAATTTTGTTAAGCATGTTAGTGTGGTCCTGTAATATTTATCTTCTAATATTGATAATTATTTTATTACAAATTAAATTTTACTTTTAACAAATGCTACAATTAAAAAAATATATTTTCACTTTCAACTCTCTTTGCAATGAGAGAAATTTGATAGTTGAACTAGAAAATTAATATAATACATTTTAAAATAGAAATTTTATGTATAATACATATGGATTAATATCCTTTAAATATGTACCTCCATGTTAAGTAAAAAAAAAATAGAGATTACTTATATTTTACAGTGGATTTAAATATTTTTTCCGCCTTAAATTTTATAGATGTAGCTTGTAGTGCGGCAAAACTGTTGTCAGTGTTCTTAAATTGATGTTTGCGTATATTATCGTTTATTCGTATATTTAACAGTATTTTTAATGCATTTTGATTTCTCTTTCAGGGTAAAAGCAGGTATGCAGTAAATCCAACAACTTAAAGTTTGAAATTTCCGATATAATTAGTTAATTAATTTCAATTTTAAACACAGTATTGAATAGTAGATGAATGTAAAATTTGGTTTAAAATAGATTATATAAAATCCAAAGTTTTATGTAAATATGTACGATTCTATTTTTATATCGTATATTTAATGTTTTTTCTGGTGGAAGTATTGCCAAAGGAGTGCATATGACATATTGATTCATACTAACTTCATTTTATTTCTGTCGAAAATATTTTATCCTATTTATTATTTAAAATATTTATTTTTATAATTTCTCACATCGGAGATTACACTCCTTAATTTATTTTAATGTTAAGATAAATTATTATAGTTCTGTTTTCATTTTAATTCATAAAAAATATCTGTCACAAAATCATAATTAACCACAATACTTGTTAATTATATTTACCTCCCCACCAATTTAGCAAATTTAAGCATAAATTTTCAATAAAAATAGGACATAGAATCAGTGTTATTATTTTAGCAATATATTTATTTCTTTTAACAACTAAACAATTTTACAAAAAAAAAAAAACTGGCGGTATCAAAAATAAATTCCACTTGACTCAAATGTTTAGTTTTATTACACAGAGTAATTTTAATAATCTTTGATTGTCAAAGCACTTATATAAAAACGTATTGTGATTCCTAACATTGGTTGTGGAATTTTACAATTAAATATTAAAAAAAGACAATTATAAATGCTCAATGTGAATAGCTTTTCTGTAGTGTATTCAGTTTAATAAATAAATATTGATAGAATATGACACTTAATAAAAAAATATTACATACTTGTCTTGGGTGTTTCATTAAATATTTTAATCTAATTTCGTCTTTTTACTTGTTAAAATAAATATCCTATCGGTATAGTGTCTTAACTCGGAATCACCAAATAAATCTTTAATCACGGAGATTGGTTAGTGTAGTTACTTAAGCCACTTATGCAAAAATAAATATACTATTTGGCAACCTTCCATAAGTTAAAAACAATGAAAACATTTCTAATATTAAAAAGTTAAACTCATGTAAGTTAAAATCACATATATTTATCACAAAATCGCTAACAAACCATTAAATTTTCTTTGTTCAATGAAACATTTTTAATATAGCCATTAAAAAAATCTAAAGCAGTGATTTCTTTCTTTCCTACTATTCTAATAGATTTAAAATTTATATATCTTCTATCCCTACATAGTATCCTTAAAGACTTAGTTCTTTCACAATACTGTAAAGTACCTGGAGGACTGTTTGGTTCAACTTCATTATTGTCATCTAGAAATGCATTGAATAATTTCATCTCTTTGTCTCTGAACTTTGTTTTGAGAGAATACAAGCCATATATAGCTCTATATAAATTGTACACTTGAATAGCGCTCATTTCCGACCATTTAACTTCACATATACTTTTATTAATTTTCTTTGCTGAAAAACATGAATAACATACTTATTAATATTCAAGTAATAATGTATATCTTATTTACATTATATTTACGTGTGTCTAGATGGATATTCATAAGGTTTGCCATAAATGGAGAACACAGTCTGGACGAACTCATAGGCTACTTATAATTATTTTTTTTAATTCCGTGCGGACTGAGTAGTCTGCAACCGTTGGTAACATAGTGAATTTGACAATTTGTAATTTTAAAGAACATTTCTAATAGTGTGAAAATTAAAAGTATAAAAACACTACCATATGTAACTCCTTCATTGCTTTGAGGCTGTGCATTCTCTAAGCTATGAGGCAAATGTCTTAAGCAATCAACAAGCATTTCTGCACCAATTGTTGACAATTGCTCTGTCAACTCGGGCAATTTAATATCATTTGAAACTGCTACTTCTTCTTGACTTATTATTTCCCCTGAAATAAACAAAAGTCACACACATTCATCTACTCATTAAAAAAAAATTTGTTGAATCTTTATCTATACTCTTACCAACATCAAAAATATTTGGTTTGATTTTCATTAGTGTGACACCAGTAATTTGGTCACCATGCAGGAGAGTATAAATTATAGGTGCTGCTCCTCTCCAGCGAGGCAGAAGACTTGGATGAACATTAACCATTCCCCTAGAGCAGGGGAAGAGCAATAAGTATGTTATAGATTGACAAAATATGTATTAGTAGTTATGTTGGGAGGACCACAGCTTCCTTCTACTATATGTGTTTTTATGAATGTTAAGATATAAGCAGGGTATAGAACCAGTGATCAGAGCAAGGCCCCTATGTATCTTAAATCTCTAGGAAAAGCAGACCAGCAAGGTCTTCATGTAGTGTCATTATTATGTTCTTGCCTGACATTGCTTTTTGCTTACAAGGAAATTTGTAAATTGCTACTACGTTTAAAATTGTACTTATATATAGTATGCGTGACAAACATTAAACTAAGTTATATTATTGCTATTGGATACAACGATATAAAAGTAATTAATATAATACAAGTGAATAAATAAAAATACTCACAGTGGGAATTTCTTAAGCAGATCATCTTTAATCAGGTGTCCAAATGCTACAATCAAACCAATATCGTATTCTCCAATATGAAGACGTTGCAAAGGCCATTGTAAAGTGTTTATATTTTCCGTGTGAGCGTATTTTTCTATGGCAGACTTATTTAAAGATGTATTTGCTGTTACTAGGGAAAGACGGTCAATTTTACTTTCTTCTTTTCTAAAAGATAAAATAACGTTATAAATGGATATTGTAAAATATGGATCTGAAATACATATTTTTGAAAACTTACCGAAACTCATTTACACGTTTGAGGCTACCAAGTGCAATGTTGTCAGATCCAAAAAATAGTACATTATACGATTTCTTGTTACTAAAATACCTTATATTTCGAATGTTTTCTCTTATAATAAATTTAAATAAAATATGTGAGAGGTTATAAACTCTACAAGTCATATTTATTTATGACAGTGACATATCTCATGTTTTGATTACAATTGTCAAAGTCAAATAATGACATACGTTCCATTATGCAAGTAAGAACCATACATACCCACAACAATAGCTAAAATAACTAAATAAGTTATCAGTCATAACTTATGGTACTGGAACGCAAACCCTTATTCTAAACACCTTTAAGTAGGATCAGGATTGTCTCCTGTTATCATCTTCCTCTGCGATTTACTAAACTAAACTAAAACAATCCCCGAAGAATTGTTAAGCTCATAGAAAAGAAGAATAGTTCGAACAGCCGACTGGATCAAGTTCGCCGGAGATTTTTGGGAGGAGTTAAGGTAACGTATAATTTCATGTCGATTTCTTTGAGACTCATACTTGTTGCCTGTTTATGATTTTTATTGAAATTCCCCGCTTACTAAACGCAAATAAACTAAAAATTACTATAATATAGGCTAATAAAATAAAACAACATATGAATAAATAGTCACATTTATTTTTAGGTGAAAAATAAAACATCTGTTTTGTAGGTAGTTACATATACAATTATTATATTAATAATATTCGTTCAAAGAAGCTAACACGTTCTAAAGATAACATTACCGTATCATTAAGGAATGCAAATTATGCATATTAAACTTACACTTTTACTTCATGTTATTCATTTATTTTCAATAATTTTATAACATTGATTTTAATACTGCGTCTATTATAGTTCATCATCAATGGAAATACTAAAAACAAGTTGACAAGAAAGGAAGTCAAAATATTAATACCTTATATTACGTAATATGACCCTACCGAATTAATGAAAAAGAGAGGTTTTCACCTAAAAAAAGGTAATCAGATAAGAATTTCACGACACGAAATATATTGATAAGTGAAAATTTAAAGCTCTAATATTTGAAAACTTTTAATATTTACTTAAGTATTATTTAATTTGCTACTAAAGCTGATTGGTAAAACTAACACGAATAGCGAAATAAGCCTTTACTTTATTCAGAATCTTGTATTAGATACTTTGTATAATCATCCCAGAGCAGAATCTCACATACATTATGATACAATAATAATTAAATTAAGCTTCTAATATCGACGTCTAATTTTCTTGCTGATCGTAAATATTCTTGGATCCAAAAAATCGAATTGGAGAAAACGAGGAAGTTGTTTACACCATCTCACTATCAATGAATTCTTCCGGTTTTTAGGTTATTTTCGGCCTTAAGATTTGAGCGGAAAATTTTCAGTACACCCGCCCTGGTTTCCCTCTTCAACTTCTATAATTTTAAAAACTAATGAGATACTATCAACTATCGTGACTAGGTTTCACCCGTGACAATAGGACATACCTAAACATTTATTTACATAGGAATAGGAAGTGCCTTCAAACTGCAATAAATATCACTACGGTCTACAAAATATACTCTTAATGATATTTGTATTATACCGGTCAAAATTGTCGAAAATTTTGCAAATTCAACGTTTTTATTGCCCCGATTTTTGTGACGACCTTCTTTGGAAGCTTCTCTTTTTTGAAAACTGCGGTTTAGAATACCACGAAGGCGGACTAACAACGCTGTCTTCAAAACTTTTCAAACTTGCACTTCTTTGCGAACCCTCGCGTTCGGAGACTCGCGACGATATCGTTTCTAGATTATAACTAGTGTTTCTATTTAAACCAGTTCGAAAAGGAATGTCTTTCATTTCAAGTATTTCAACATCTGTATCGCTCAAGTCTTTGCTTGGTCTGTGCATCCTACTGGAATCTGTGTAATATCCGGTTGTTCTCAACGTACCGCTCATACGCTTAGATTTATCCCTATATATTATTTTCTGTAACTCTTTACGGAATTTAGGATGCGTTATGATGTAAATAAAAGGGTTTATACAAGCTGCAGTCTTGCAAAATAGCGCCGGTATCATCGAAGCCGTAGGGGTTATTAGGTTCTTTTTACCGAATATCCCCAAAAGTGCAACAATAGCGTAAGGTGTCCACGATATGAAAAATAAAGCTATAACAACTATTACTAAAAACGCTAATTTAATTTCCGCTTTTCGTTTCGTTTGTTCTTTTACGTGTCTCGAGGACAATCTTTGTTCTTGATTTTTGGAAGGCATATTCCTTTTGCAAACGACCACTTGTAAGATACTTGTGTAGCAGAAGAAAATCGTGCAAAATGGCACAAGCCAAGCCGCGCAGAAAAATGCGAAGATGAAATACCGCGGTCGTAAGTCTTCTGTGAGGTAGTCGAAGCTGCAACTTGTTAGGTAACCCTCTGGCACATAATGTCCGTAGCCAAAATCGAAAGCCGGTACAGCGGAAAATACAGCGGCGTAGGTCCATGCTCCAACTGCTAGGAGGCGAGCCCTAACAGCAGTAAGGGCTGTGAGGGGTTCAAGAGGTCGAACAACTGCCCAGTATCGGTCCAGTGCTATCGCTGTCAGAGTCGCAATCGATGTTGTTCCAGTTAATCCACCCAAGAAACCATATATGACACAACCTGTAATATTAACAAATTATAATAAGATACATAGAACAGATTATAAATTTTATCTATCCTATTTATTTTCACATGAATTATTTATAATAAACTGCGTATTTAAAAAAAGATAAAAAAACTGTTATTATATTTTAGTCAATACTTACCAGTTTTTCCTAATGCCGGGCCGAGGTTAAACGAGTTGAAAATAAATATAGGAGTTTTAGCGAGCATTATGAAGTCGCTGAGAGCCAGGTTCGCTACGAGTATGTTCCCCGGCGTCCGAAGCGTGCGACATCTGAAATATAAATAACAACCCTCTTTTAATGTTTTCTTTTACCCATGATCAAAGATATGTTGACGTACGTGTACCGGGTTTTAATATTTCCGATAAATAGCTTTGTTATTTTGCTTTTATTGTTGGCCACTATCAAACAACTGTCAAAAGGTTTTTTTCATGTATAACAGAATGCTTTATTGGTATTCGAGCAATGTTTTTTAAGCGAATAATTTTTTAGAAATGTCCTTCAGTTGATGGAAAATATTAATTTTTTGTACAAAATCAATGTTATACTTGCCTTTTGTAAAATAAGCTTACAAGCTCTGTGGATTTAATTAACAAGGATTATAAATTTACGATGAAAGGATCCCTACCATATTTAAACGATTACCTAATCTGAAGAAAGTATCAATGAGGGCTGCGGATAAGCTTAGCTTTTAATTTTGTTAGCGAACTTTGATTTAAGAATAGACATTTCCGATTCGTTACTTATACTATAGATACGGCGAAATATTTTTATTTTTTCTAATTTTGATAGACTACTGTTATTACCAGTGATAAATAAAAATAATAAACACAATTTGCCTTTGAATACGAATCTCGTTTTAGTGGAAGTAATCATTTCTTTAACGAATTCTCGACAAGTGAAGTAGCAAACAGAGAGAATTTAAAATGCGATAAGAACGTGAAGTAAATATCTTACAAAGAACCAATTCAACGTGAGACTGAAACACTACAAGTGCGCAGTCCTTTGAAGTAGGTACGAACATTTTCACATAAGAAATTGTACAATTTCTTGATATTTATACATTCATTAATGTTATTTTCAGTACTAGGATACTGTTAAGTAATAAACAATAGACCGTATAATAAGTGTGACATGTACACCGATGAAATAAGTCTGCTTTTTCGACACTTAATTAAAGTTTCTGATACTATCGTGTACCGGGGCGTCTGATGGTAAGTTATCAACGACGTAAATGAACTAGAACTAGAGAAATTGCTGTAGCATTTTTTTCAATGAAACGTAAAACATCGTAAGTTCTTCTGTTAAAGAAACATATTCATGTTGGTTTGATATTAATTGCTTTGCGACTGTGCAAGGTGATTGGAACGGTCGGAGAATTTGAATTCCAAAAGACAAAGATACTAAAAATACTAAAGAAGAAGTAAACTCAGGTAGAAAAATAATTATTTGCATGTCTAGTTAAAGTAAATTTGTGAAGTATTTTTAAAAGAGACCCTCATTAGACTTGTATTCCATTAGATACGAAACGAGGGTTGTAACGGAGGTAGCGACTGACTAGTGAAACTTACACAAAAGACATTTAGACGATAATGAGACAACCTTAACGTTCGAAACAACTTTTCGTCGACTTATTTCGTTTACGTCAGAGGCAGTAATTTTAACTGTGGATATTTATATTATAAATATAATTTAAGTAAATGAAAAAAATGAAGGTTTTCATATGCAAATTCTATGTAAATTTTATCTTGTTTCATGGTATTTATTACGATTTTTTTGAGTTAATTTGCAATGTGCGTTCTTTGTTAACTGCGGGATTGGATGGGACATGGTAAATGCATTGTAAAATATTTTTGTTATTACAAACAGAACGAAAGCGCATCGCAACTAGAAACCAACAATGACATACATATTACGCCTGAATTAAAAAATATATAATGCAGTTCAATGTAAGAATTAAAAGACACTAACACTGATTTTTTTTAATGATTGGTAATTTTTAGCTTAAAGTTATTGCACGATTTAATTTATGTGCCTTTTAAACTGTTAGCAATTAAAGGCATATCCGAACTTTATCTTATTGCATAGAAAAAGACTTTTAGTGTGTGTAAAGGAATAACATTTTACTAGCAATTTATGATTTTTTTATAGTAAGTGTCTCTGCCAAAGCAAAAAGAACGCGAGGCATTACAGTATGTTTTTGGACAATTGTGTACAGTAGTACGCTGATTATCCGAACGATGATTGACCGCATCGCCAATTATCCGAATCGGTCCTGAGCGTAATATAAAATATAAAAACCAAGTAATTTTTTATTTTGTTATGTTGTAAGAAGTCGGAACCCGCTGGAGTCCATATATATCAACTGTTATGGTTGAAATCTATTGTAGAACTGTGCTTTATTGAGTTTGTTAAACTTTACAATGTGTGACAGTTCGTTTTTTTATTACCAATCTATGTCCGATCACCCAAATTTTCGATTATTCGAATCGAGCACATCATCATCATCATCATCAGCCTATATTAGTCCACTGCTTGACATAGGCCTTTCCGATGGCACGCCACTGAGCACGATCCTCGGCCACTCTCATCCAGCTCTTAATTAATTTGGATAATCGGCTCTTACAGTATACCAATTTTAATACGTGACTAAAAATAAGACACAGCGCTATAAATTTACGCATTAACCTAAACTTGGCGTAGCTTACACCTCGCGGAAAGAAAGTTATTACACGGCAATAAATTGTATCATGAACGCTCGTAGGGAATACTCGAGCTTTTGTGCATATTAACTTAAGTAATTATATATCTAAGACAAGCTAATTGGATTATCAAGATTAAATCTATACAGACCCCGAGTAATTTAGTTCAACCCCTAAACTTAGTTTTTATATCAACGTCTTTGATATTGTGCTGGAAATACAGGTATGACGATAATTATTTTAATGTTTATAACCTCAATTGTACATGTATAATCTGCACAGTTAAATTACTCTGTTTATTGACAAATGATAAGCAAAAAACTTATTTACTATTCATTTGCATCATAAAACAGTTATTTATTTTTTTATTGCTTGATAATAGAACTCGAAGTCTCAATTAATTAAGTAATTATTTTTGCACCCTATAGCCGTTAGTTTTTCTTCCATAATGTTATAAAATTAGTAATATACATTCCTTACAATTCCATCTTATTCTGTCAGTTAACGGAAAAGTAAACGATAGTTTTTCATTAGTGTTTTGTTTTTCATTTTTTTTTGAACTGAAAACAAATGACACCGCTTGTCACGTTATAAATTTAGAAAATAACCGCAAATAATACGATTTTATTATAGTCATTAGTAATTATATTAGTATTTGTTACATTTTAAAATTATTTAATACTTTTAAGGTTTATTAATACTATAAAATAAAATTGGAACCGTTAACTAACTGTAACATTGACCCTGATCTCAAACAAGTAGCCACTTAATAAGTTTCGGCACGGAGACGACCTTCATTCATTCATCTGTACGCAGGGTCCAAAAATTATTATTAAAACATTTCCATTTTTACCTATCAAAAGATACATATCCGAAGCTTTTGATAGGTAAAAATGGAAATTTATTTATTCAGTTATTTATTATGCTTCGGTATTAATCACAATAATGCCACTTATGGAGTACTGAAAGTACAAAAATTTTAACTACTCACGTCACGTTTTGAAGTTAATTTTTTTTTCTATTTATTAGCAAGTATCAATAGTTGATATTGAGTTTTTTTTTAGCTAGACCAAGGTAGCTAGTTAGAAAACAAAAGTTTTTTATTGCTTCTCATTCATCTTACGCGTTTAATGATATGTGAAACAGTCAATATTTCACTTTTATTGTTGTAGTTGGCTCCTGTTAGGAGACGTGGATATCAACTAAAGTGTCAACAACACTACTGTATGAATTATGTAGCCAATTTATTTATTTAATATTAAGTTGTCTATGTTTTTACCTTGAAATATATACCTGGACCAATGAAAATTTATCATAGAAATAAAATATAATAACTAACTCATTTTTTCGGTTCGCTTGTTAAAAGAAGTACCAGGCACAAATAATTCTCTTTGTATTTATTGTCTCCTTAAATTATTAGTAACTATCTAATCTAAAAAGCTAATAAAATTAGAGTGTTTGCTTTACCAAGAACAAAAACCATTTTTTTTTTTCTGTCTATGAGCCGCGTTTCTTTTCGGAGTTTACGCGAAACGATTAGACCGATTTTCAGTAATCACTAGTAAATGTGATTAATTTCTTTTTACCTCTACTTTCATTGTTAATAATTAATTTAATAATAATAAACTTTATTTATTATGATAGTCAATTATTAATATATTCCAATTAATCACACTTACCCTAAAAGGTACATAAATATCTAGTCATCACATCTAGTTAGATCTACCTATTTCCCAAAAACTTTGTCAATCACTTACGTTTATGACTCGCTCAGGGAAAATAAGGTCTAATTCTTGTTTATTTAATCAAACTTCATAGCTTAATCACTAATATGATCTAAATATAAAGTAATCATTAGTTTCGTAAAATTAGTAATGATATGAACGAAATATACCTAATAATTTGTGGAATAAAAATATAATCAAAAAATAATATTTTTTTCTTATTATACTCGTACGGATGAAATAATTTGTAAAGGAATACAAGATTTTCGACAGAAAGGGTGGCCAAACCTACCTATCATCATCATCATCATCAGCCAACTATACGTCCCTACCGAGGGGCTCGGAGCCTACCCTACCTAACTTTAAATTAATTTTGCTGATAAGGTCGACAGAATGCGGGTATTTTTATATTTAGGGGATACAATGTGGATATGATATGAATTGCGAATGAATTGAAAGAAAACTCCGTGTATATTTCTATTTTACTGTAGAAATTTCATACAGTGCCAAATAAATGTCTATCTTACTATTTACTAATGTTCTAAATGCGAATGTTTAGATGGATGGATGGATGTTTGAAGGTATCCCAGACATGGCTCAACGGATTTTGATGAAATTTGGCACACAGATAGAACAAGTCTGGCAGAACACATAGACTACTAATTATGTTTTTATTCAGTTATTTTTTTAATTTCGCGCAGACGGAGTCGCCTGTGACAGCTAGTAATAAAATAAATATGAGAATCACTACTTTTTAACGTCGTTTCTGTTGGTTCAGGATATTTTTATTACAATTATATTAATGCAAAAAAGGTTTCAATGTGGTATTTTCTTCTAATTAACAAATAACAATTATCGTTAAACACGTGCCGGTAAGAGCAAAAAAAAGTTATAATTTTTATCTTACCATCTTCAAGGTTTTATTATTTATGCATAAAACAATCGTTTTATTGCAAAAAGAATAAAAATTAACACGAACGTTTCGTTCTAAAATACAGTTAACGAATGAAGGCCAACAATATTGTTTACACTTATTGTATTAAGCCTTTCCCTCAAGTATTCTTTGTCTTTTTCTTCACAATTGCAAGTTATTAAAATTCTTTTCGAGCGTTAATTTTATTTGAATAGTCCTAAAAGATGGTACATTTAGATTCACAATCAAAAATAAAAATAGATATGTGAAGTAATTAAAAAACATGAATACTAATTAAATGTTTATTTACAGATTGACTGCAGAAAATTAATTGAACGTAGTTATACCAATTCATATACATACTGTGGTACAGTTTGCATATTAATTTCCACCAACATTTGTATATCCGTTCACTGCATGCTAACGCAAATATTTGCTCTCGAATTTCCCGATATTCGCAAAAAAAAAATTATAAACACTGACGTATTCAATGGTCTATCAATAGTTTTTATTCTCACTAAAGTAAATGTAATATCACAGTTGCAGCTTAAATTGAGTTAAATAGAACAACGTATAAATTAGTTATCCATCGCTCGTTAAATCCGTCCCATTTCAAAGCCATCGTAACGACTGTACTGAAATATTTGTGTATGACTTTGCAGCGGTAATTAACATCTTTATAGTCTTCGATAAGCAATTTTGTTAATCGTAGTGGTCGACAGATGTGGACCTGAATGATCACTGACTATGTTGCAGACGGCAAATAACGATGTATAGAAATAATATGCACATAATTAAATGTAAACAATACTTTACAGCTTGGCCAAAAATAGTAATAGTAAATAAGATGTCGAAGCATTAGTAATAGTAAATCAATAAAATGCCATCAGAGCTGTTTTAAAAATATATTATTCTAGCTGTCGCGGAGTAGAAAAACCTAATAAGTAGCTTATGTTTTCTTCCAGACTATGTTCTATATATCTATACCAAATTTGAATGAGATCCGATAAGCCGTTCTGAAGATACCTTTGAATAAATATCCATCTATCTATCCATCTTAACTTTTGCATTTATAATATTATTAAGATAGTAAGGAAAGTCAGATGTATATCTATGTCTGTATTTATACAAACTCCATGTTTGATTACATTTTAAACTAATAGTTACTTGTTCCTTTAGAATAACGTCTTATGTTTAACATATGTTAAGCTCATTTTAATAAAAACCTTTTTTGTTATTGTAAAAACGAAAATGTTTCAAATTCAATATAAAACTTTTTTACAAACTATTTAACTATGCTATAAAAATATCTTGGCTACTAAATTCTAAATTTGTACCCTTTATTAATTCAAAAATAATTATGCATTAACATAAAAAGATGAACGAAAAATGTTGCTCAAGGCTTCATTAATGGTTGTTTATTTTTAAATCACTTCTAAAAGCAAATGAGGCTGTACTTAATAAATTAAGGTAATGATCCCTTTATAATAAACACAAAGCTTAGTGTATATAAAAATCGTAATAAATCAAAATAATGAAAATATTACTTTGAGAAGTCATTAAAATGCAATAACCATCAAATAAATAAAATTTACCGGAATTTATGAAGGTTAAGTGGATTTAAAAAAGTTGTGGCGAATATATTATACGTATTTGCACTGAAGCAGAATCATCATTTACGATATTTTTAAGAGTTTTCATTTTAAATTATTCAAACTTTCGTGAGATATTATACTAAACTGATATATAAACACGGCTAAACACTCACGTATATTCGTCCGCTGGCGGCACCGACTAGTTTCGAGCGCATCGGGGGCCATTCATCAGGATGAGTTGTACTGGTATTATTTTGCGGACGCGGCCCGTCGCTCACTGTCGTAATACCAGTACCACTCATCCTGATGAAGGGCCCCGATGCGCTCGAAACTAGTCGGTGCCGCCACCGGACGAATATACGTGAGTGTTTAGCCGTGTTTTTATATCAGTTTAATTTTCATTTTCTTAATACAGTTATACTAAAAGATAAAAACAGACAGCCCAGCTTACTTAAAATAATAATACCGAATCGA
The DNA here is from genome assembly GCF_000836235.2 of Papilio xuthus. Taxonomy (NCBI): domain Eukaryota; kingdom Metazoa; phylum Arthropoda; class Insecta; order Lepidoptera; family Papilionidae; genus Papilio; species Papilio xuthus. The sequence continues at coordinate 5,050,852 of NW_013530872.1, forward strand.
CCGAATTATTATATTTTCGGAGACATTGATTCAGATTTAGACTGGTTTATTGAAAATTGTAATAACTAGAGACATATGTACATAGCAAACAGATCAAGCTTAATAAAAACATTTAATAAACGGGAATTCACAATAATTACTTATGTTTTTTTAATCAAGACAGTTAAGTAATTAACTTAAATATGTCGCAATGTTTTCGGTAGGGTTAAAAATTTTATCAATACAAATTCAACATAACATCGGACTATTCATGAATGATTAAAATTTAAAATGCTTTTATTATTGTCGGTTTCCACTGTCGAACGATCCTTTACCTTCTCTTTAACAATTTGAGTTGATAAAATCTTTTAATAGCAGTGGAATTTCACGGTTATATCAACACTATTTCGGTACAAGCATAAATGCATTTGTTTTGATATTTCCTCCAGTCATTGTACGCACACATTATGATATTTTATAATAAGTAAAATTAGTAAGTAGGTACTTGTATTGGAATAAATGTCCTTGAGATATTTTTATTTGCGTAAACACATTCAATTTACCGGCCCACTGTCACCCAGGAAATAATATTGACATTTGTGTTGCAATATAAAGACCATGGTTCATTATGTTAAGACCGTTTAATTTTTATATTCTTAACAAGTCTTTAACAGACCAATATTATAATATAAACTACCGTAGTAATCATTTTGTGTATAACATTATAGCCGTGAGTTTGCGAGACCAAAATCACCGTTTAAAACATATTGTCATCTCTGTTTTTTCAAAGATAATGAGAGGGATGACTATATGTTTTATACAGAGATTTTAGTCTCAAAAACCAAAGATATACATATATACATATACATTGCATAGTCTGTGTAGATTATATTTATAAATTAAACTGACCTGCAATACATATAAAGGACCATAATGTTTCCAAAACAACCAGTAACTAATATTGCGATGTAAATACTGGCCAGGGTGTAATGAATAACAGGTGGAGGTGGAGAAAATCTCAGCCAATGTGAGTTTATCATCAGCAGATAATCATCACTGAACCATCCGTATTCCTCCCATAATTGTACAGGCCACTTCTCCTTAAACCTCGCGATAAGTGCTAAACTTATTGCATCTGTATCTATTGTAGATATGTTTGAAGAATTAGCATATGTTACAGTCTCATACAAACTTCTTTTTCTTATTTTGCTAAAGTTTTCTTCCACAAATAATCTCTTAATTCTTCTTCTCTTCTTCCATTGTTTCAATTTATTCGAGCAACGCCACAAGAAATCACTTTGGCACTTAAATGGACTTAAAATCACTGATTCATTGTATTCACGTAAATCAAACATTGTATTATTATGTTCGTAAATGTACTTCAAATCTTTGCTGTCTTTTAACTGACTTATATTACTTATGTTACCACATCGCACGATAATTGGTATAATTATTATGACGAGTCTGAATACAAGTGACATTTTTGCCGCGAACACTATTTAACGTGAGAGAGAGGAAAGCTTGAGCACAACCGTTCGCGGCGCTTTCCAAAACAAAATGTTATAAAGATTGGCTCAGACTCACTTCGCTGTCTGGATGTTGCGAATAATATGATTTTCATACGTACTACGTTGTCTAGGATTATAAATATACAGATTTCACATTTTACAACGTTTTAAAAATGTCGCAGATCGCGTAAATCAGACATTTCATTCTTTCTTTGTGAAATGTTGGCTATTCATTTTATTGTACGAGCTGCTGATTGCTTTTGATAGTGACTGACTGCCAGAATAATCTATGTAATAGTATTAATAAATTTAGCTTTTCATTCGTTTAAATAATAATAATTCGATTCCCGAACAATTTAGTATAATAATATGAACATTAAGCATCGGAATAAAAGTAATTTTACAGATTTATCGCATTTTTTCAACGTCTGTTCAAGTCCTGTCGTAAGTATTTATCGTGGTGTACGTCCATATGTCAACGTTGTTGGTAAAGTACCTACCATTTCATTACCTTTAATTCTTATCCGTTCTGTTTACAAACACAAATAACTCTTGCTATTGTGTGAAAACAAGATTCAAGTAAGTATAATGCATCGTTAGTATAGATTTCTTTGGCCACCGTGGGATCGATTGTCAGTACGAGGGCAAATATTTTTTTTACTGTGTCGTGTGTACTTTTATAACAAATAAAAAAAATTCTCTGGATAGACGATGGATTATTTATATTGTTTATGTACCAGTTATTTCAAATAAGTTGGAGTTAAAAATAATTGCAGATAAGGCATTGATAAGTAATAATTGAATGTATTTAAAAGACAAGTAGGATACTACTTAAGATGAACAAACCAAGCAACAGATTAGCGCGTGGACATTTACATTTTAATGTTGAGTTAGAACATACAATTACGTAGGTATGTTAATTGTGTACAATTTATAGAATACTATAAAAGTAAGTCATCATTTTAATACGGGTGCCGTGTCGTTTATAAAAGGCTAAACTTCCGTAAAAACCTTGTAACATGTCTCGTTTCTTTTCCTTGTTATTTCAATAATTGTGTTTCATTTTAGTATACTTATACTTTGTCAAGTATTACCGCTTACTTTATTATAAAAATATCTTTCTCGTCGAAAGCAGATTTTGTACAAGCGGTTATAATTTTTGTGGAAAATTATAATATGATAAATTGACATTAAATCAGACTAATCTTAAAGAGTAGGAAGTTATTGGAATTATATAGAGAGAAAACTCATTTTTTATGCTTTTGATATAAGTAGTTCGCGTAGTACTTCTTATAATTGCCTCTCAATTGTTACTATTTTTTTTCTTAATTTAATTAAATATTATGTCTTAGTATATTAAGTAACTAAACCATTTTAAAAGCTGTTTTGTTATAAATATCGCAAGAAACTTCCATTTTCGGAACGTACTAATGAAATAATTGATGTCGAATGTCTGCGTATTTGATGTTTTGAACATCTGTGAAACTTTCACTGATTATATTGGGTGCATTTAAAATTATTAGGGCACAGAGGGACGAGTTTGGTGCACATGCACTGAACCATATATAATTGTTATTCCAACTACAAGGCTCAGAGTGTTAAGTGGTTATTAAACGAGATCCTAAATGTAGATTTAGTATATGACATAGGAATAAACCATTATATTTTTAATTATGTTGGTAATTTTGTAACGTATTGCCCTATAGCCATAAAGTTTTTACTAAACATTGTATATCTCGTAAAGAAAGTAGTAAATAAGTTTTGCCTTTAATTGCTTCACACAGCATGGGTTTATCTTAACCATAAGCTAAAGAAAATTTCTTCCTGTAAGCGAAAAACTTTTACTTGTTTTATTTCGGAATAAAACCATGGTTAAGGTATATGATGTGAGAAGAATTAGGATCATAGGCAGTATATAATGTTTTTATACAGTGCTGAGTTTGTTTCAAATTGTTTTTCAGGTGTTGAATGTTAGAGGAGAACTTTTAACAAAAAATATATATATATATATATGCATTTTTGTGCACCTTTTAACGTTGATTTGACGATCATAGAAATTTAAACACGTATACTTACTTGAAGTACATCAAGAGCACTATAATATTGCCCCAGCCGCCGACTGCGCAGAACAAGATGTACATGCTCGCCAAAGTCCTCTGCCATGTAGCCCCCGGCGGTGCGAACTGCAGCCAATGCTCGTTTATTACATCCAAATAATCATCCGTAAAATAACCATACTCACGCCATATCGAAAGCGGCCACGTAGCTTTGAACTTGGCAATCAACTGAGAATGTCTGTCTGTTTCATTGAAATTTGAAATGTTTTTCATTCCATCTAAATTCGTTATTTTATTTGTAATTTCTTTAGTATTGTTCACGTCCAAATCGTCTCTTCTTATACGATCCAACGAGATGAAATCCACATAAAACGATAATGTTATTTCTGGTCGAGAATATGGTAGCATATTTGTTATTTCAGCACTGCATAAATTATTTAAAATAACTGTTGATATTCCGAGCAAGAGAACAACATTCATGTTTACGGATTGTATTATTTCTATTAGCGTGTGGTTCCTCCGAGTTGCTGGAACGCTTTGCTGAAGGTAAATGCGATATAGAGGTATAGTAAGAAGATATTGAATTTTTAGCTAACGTCCCCGGGGACCGCTTTTGATCCATACATAAATTGGATTAAATTGGCTCGCTTTATGCTATACCTCATTAATTCATAATATACTTTATTATGTTGATTGGAAGGTCATTTGTGTACCCATGAAGTTTATTAAACAATATCTTATTAGAGTTATAGTATTATGCTTGTTATTTTCCTTTTTCTGATCTTTCTAATATTATAAATGCGAATGTTTTCTCGATGAAATTTGGCATAGAAGAACATAGTCTGGAAGAACACATAGACTAATCATGATTCTGTAAATAATATACAAGGTTAATTTTGCTTGTTTCAGTAGAATGTACAACGCGACTACAATAACATGAGACTGGCTCGGTATGCGACGTCATCCATTACCGCGAGCGCAAGGATAACACAATGTAAGTTACATTTGATTTTTATTTCAAAACGCAACGGAAACTTTTTAATAAAGATAAACGAGACATCATTGAAATCTTAGCTTATATTATAGTGCCAAAATACCATGATCGTTTCCAATGCCGAAACACCAGCAAAAACATTGTTATCTAAATTTTCTCAAGGAGTATAAGGTTGAAAATATAAGGAGTCAGTAGAAACCCACAGTAAACAAATGTTTTGTTTAAATCATTCAAACATAACACGTAACATATGCAGACTACACTCCGTTATTATGAAAACAAAAATATGCAGACAGTGATAGAAATTTATACAGTGAAATAGCAAAGTTCGTGTTTTAATTTTAAGAAAATATTGTTGTTAAATAATGAATATGCTACCCACTTGTTTGTCTACCACAAATAATATTGGAAGTTTCACGTATAAATACGAATACGAATTAAAAACTCAGTATTTTTTTTTTGTTGAGTTATTATATAAAAATTAAAACAAATCTGTTCAACGGGAACTATACATCGCTTGGATAAAGGTAGCTTACATCTTACAGACTGCAATGTATCTTTTGTCAAATTTTATTTAGGTCCCATCTGTCGTTTAAGAGTTACGTTGGAACAAACATCCATATAGACATGTTTTTTACTTCTTTCGCATTTATCTTACTAATATTATGAATATAATTTTGTAAGAAGATATCTTTAGAACTCTTACATAGATCCCGCTTCAAATACATCTAAAACATAGTCTGGAAGATCAGATCACATAGGCCACTTGTAATTTTTTTTAATTCCGCGCGGACGGAGTCGCGGGCGATAGCTAGTGCTGTATAAGAAAGATATGTTTTTCACATGAAAACACACATATGTATATTTTTTATACGAAAGGGTCTTCTGTCACTTATCCCGTGTTCATTCCTAGACGCCGTGTGCTATTGACATTTCTCGGAAATCATGATACCGATATTCCGCGCCTATAAATAATAGGTAAAGAATATTATTTAAAACGATATTTTGAAAAGTTAAAATCGTCGAAATTAAATTATATTTATTTCAATTATTATTCAGTTCTTTCGATGCTTAAAATAAAGCGATGATTCACATTATTATGAGGCCATATCAAATTCCCAGGTTGATTCATGAGCTCTTAATTGGTAATCATTAAGTCTTATTGACGTTATTTCGACAATCTGTCAGCATCTTGATAATCTTATAATCTTTCCGTGAGTTATTGGACTTTCGTCAAGTTCAATTTGGTAAATATAAAATTAAATTTGATACAGTTGTTTGTTTCACATACCAAACTGTGATACAAAAAATAGTGCAACTGCCAATAAGAATTCCAATACCGAATATGTATCATATTGTTATCTCTATTTGTTTCAAAGAGAATAAGCGAGATGGCAATTTATTTTTGTACATGTGTTTCATAAAGTACAAAGCTCAGAGTATATTGTAACCTTAAAAGGTTTTAAGACTGTCATAATATGTCTATATGTGGACCGGCTTTACAAGTAAAATATGTTATTATTAGTACTGTAAAACAAATAAAAATAAATCAAACTAAAACATGCAAAAGATATAATTAGTAACGTTAAAACTATAACTTTTATTAATAAGCTACTTTATACAATTGAAATATAAAGAAACATAAAACTCCACAAAATATTATATAATTTATCTTTTAAATTTTACTTTAAAAAGGGATACTTTGTCTGTAAAAATGTAACGCGGTTTTCTTTTACAGTTGCTCCGTTTGATGAATGTTAAGCAATAAGAGCACTTAAAGGAATTTGTTTCATTTCACTCTGCAGAATATAGCATTGGAGTTTTTATTTACTTTTGTCTTTTCACATCTGGTCCATTTCTTACTTATCCGTATTTTTTTTCGATTAAAAAAGTTTATCAAAGAATTAAGGTTACTTCAAGGCAAGCTACATCATTTAACTACAACTTAAATCATTAAAACATTGTCAAATTCCATGGCAGGTTAAAAAATATTCGGAATACAACACAATTGTACAGTCAACTGCATAAACATAAAAACTTAAAAAATTGTAAAGGTCTTTGGTTTCAAAAATACGTATGCATTTATTCATTTTCTTACTTACGTTGTCTTGTGTAATAACATGCGTTAGTAACTTTTATTAATTACTATCTGTCGCCCGCGACTCCGTCCTCGTGGATATATAAAAAAAAACTTAATTAGTGTAGCCCACCCATCCATCCATCCACATCACATCCATCTAAACATTCGCATTTAATTATAAATTAAATTTATTTAACTCACTAATATTAATTAGTGAGTTAAATAAATGAATAAATAGTATCGTATGTCCGTCTCCTGGCTCTCTAAGCTACATCCTCACCAATTTTCAGCCATATCGGTAAACCCGTTTTTGAGTTATAAAAAAGTGTAACTAACACGACTTTCTTTTATGTATATGTAGATACAAAAACTAAATTGATTTTTAATGAGTTTTAAGTATTTTGATATGTTGTCAAAAGTTTTTGGTTCAGTATATTACGTTACAGTAAAGTGTGAGTATAATATTAAGTTTGCGTTTATTAAATAAGTTTTGTTGGTGTTATTGCAAAGATTGTAGTTTTGTACTTCTAAATATTAGCCGTTACTGATACCTACTAGCTTACTGGTACTAAAGTATTTTTTTGTAAGTCAGCGCTTATTACATATTATTGATTGATGTTTAAAATATATAAATATCTGTTCTTCCAAGAGATATAACCATATGTCTTTGTGTACTTGTTTCGGCAGTGGAAATTCACAATGATCACGTTCGGTTGCAATTGTTTAATTAGTTCTATCGCCATCTATTGTTTTACATTTACCACAGCTTGTGTTTCTTGTAAAATCTTTTAATTAGCTTAAAAGATGTCGCTTTTCTGTATGAAGTTGTTTTTTATTTCCACCGCTAGAGTTCAGAATAAACCCGTTTCAATCGAGGCAATTACTGTCTACATTTTAAACAAGGTTTAGATTTTTTTACACACCAATAGATGTCTCTGATAGCTCGAAAGAATTATTTTGTGAAAACTAGAAAAAACTGAAAGAGATTATTAACAGATAATTTTTTGAAAAGCATGAAAAGTCGGTGCGTTAGTTAACACTCGTACTTTTATGCAATTTTTTCAAAGATATATTTTTTTCTGCTTGGTGTTTTGTGTTTCTTTACAAGCTATTTGCACAAAGCATAGACTTGTTACTTTGTTACAATGCTTTCAAAGCGCATTCAGCACAATCTGTCTCAACCAGTCTTTGTCGTGAGTGCTTCATTAAATCACAAGCTCAGCATTCTCCATTATTCGTGGATTTTCTAGGAGACATGTCATATATTATGTCATGCGCTGTGTTATGTTTGTCGCATTCTTTGGCTGTCACAAATAGAATCGGAATTTTTTGTTGAATCCAATGGCGTTGCACCTACGTAGCAAGCATATTTCCATCCTTTGAAGAAACAAATATTACAATGTTGTGTGTTATGTAACTTTTGTACAGTAATTGTTGTTTTTTAACGATCACAAATCCTCTGTAAAAATGTTACAAATGGATTGCCGGCAAATTGCTTTGTCGTATGTCGGCCGCTTTCCGTTTCATAGCGTCGGTCGGTCGCGCGCCGTCAAATGGCATTCATTCGTCGAATAAAAAGATTCGTTCGCAGATTCAAGTTTGGCAGCTCTCCCGAACGAGCGGGTTGCAAATTGACGCGGCGGCCGTGTTGCCGAACGGTTATTGGTAGTTGGAGTATCGATATATTAATTCTCTACTATTTGCAACCATGATACGAAATCAATCGATTTTATTTTATACCTACAAACTGCATTAACCTCGTTTCCTTTAATTACACAAAAATAAAATGACAGACAAACATTTGAAGATACATTATTCTAGGCCTAGAAATCATTAGTAACATGAGATGATCAAAATTCGGTTTTAAGGTCAAATCAAATTAGATATCAGAAGAATCTTTTTAACAAAGAATTTAGTGACAATCTAAATTGGGAATGATAAGTTCTTTTTTATTAAAAAAAAATACCTTAGATGTGCACCTTAGATAGTGTAGTGTATAAAATACTTAGGATTTTGTTACTAATACGAAACACAGAGTCTATAAAATATAAGGCAGATCACATTTGAGAGCGGCTGTAAAGTCAAATTTTACGGTCACTTCGTTTTAAAGCGAGAGATCAGTGAATTTGATGGGTTTCATTTTATTAAACTATCAGTAAACAAACAGTTCATGGCCCTTTTAGTTGAAGATAACTTGATTTTGATTATGAACATCATTAACCGTTGATTTCTGATACAAAAATCTCTGTTAAAACATATTTTAATCCCTGTCATTAAGCTAACTTAACTCGATTAAAATAAAGATATTTTTATATGACCTAGTATCAGACCTACTTTTACTACCTACCTCATACATTAGAAGCAGAATAGAAAATATTGGAGTTAACTATCTGTAGGGAAATTTCATCACTTAAATTAAGACGTATAATATGAAACCGTTAAAAGTCTTTCCATGTTGTGCTCACAACAATCAGAATAGCAAACAATATGGCGGAAATATTGACAGTCATTATGTGAAAAATATATTTTTTAATATTAATTAAAATCATGGCAAATTCCTAATGCTAACAACACAACAAGTCGTCTAATATTATATACCTATGTCTTTGAATATCTTCAATATTAGAGAAACTGCAGATGCCTTGAATAGCAAGTCGTTTTAGTATGTGAATAAATCAGAACGCATATCATCAGTAATTGTTTACAAACGATTACTAAAAACGATTGTATATCAAATGTACGAGCATATCGTACAATGCAGAGCTTCGCTACTTTCAGGGCGCTTATTATTTTAAATGCAAAGAACAATGAAAGCCTGAACAAAAGCCTTCTTGTCCCTCTTCCCATTACAATACAACGTTAAAGAACAACTTGTGAAATACACGTTCCTTAAGGCACAAACAAAAGTGAATGCCATTGTTTTCTTTAAGTGTTGTAATATTAAGTTGATAATTGTTAGATTAAATTTTCTTTTTAGCGTGAATAGTAGGAAAACAAAACAAACACGACCTTCTTGCATACTTTACGGTGATTTGAATATTGTTACCAAGAATAATAATAAAAAATAAATTACGCTTTAATAACCAGACTCCTTACTACCACATTCTGGTTTTAAAGTTGTCACCTTGTGGACAACTTTCGGTTAAGAATTTCAAAGATATGCGTGAAGTCAACGAACCCAGCAATGGCCGGGCGAGGTTGATTATGCCACCACTAACTTGGGTAGGATTAGAATCCCTCGGTGGGACTAATAAGTCAACATAAGATTATAATTGAACATAAGGTCCTTCGAGCCGGATATTTTTCCAAACCGACGGATGGCGCTCACTTGTGCTGTTCGGTGAACGACGACGGTGAAAAGCCATGCAGCACGGCTCCGTTGAATACATGACGACGACTAGAACACCTTTGTGTAGACTTAATAAGAGAAAGCTTAGAAAGAACCGCTTAAATATACGTTTCTGAGTATAGTAAAGTTAGAGGCGATAAGCAACATGCTCTTGATTGACTTAACTTTAAAAAAAATATATTAATCGCAACTTAAGTATATTCAAAATCGGAAATTATGATTGATAGGAACAATACTCGGAATGTGGGACACACTGATGGAACATCATAAACTTTTTCAATTTATCCAGATGCGGGATTCGCAAAAAAATATGGGAAAAATTTCACGTAAACTGAATCGAGTGAAGCATGCATTTTTAAAAACTAGATCCATATCCACTTAAAGTAATTGGAAAACTTTGATATTTTTATTGTTAACACTATTTTATGTCCCAACAGTAGGCTACCGTTCAATTAAAAACTAACAGCTTAAAATGTACATCGATAATTAATTAATTAATTAAATTGCTACAATCAGCGGCCATGTTATATTGTAACGTAACTCAAATGAATCGGATTTCCAAGTTATTGACCTCAGTAAATTTATGCATTATTTAGATTTCGTTATAAACAAAAAAAAAGTGTTGTAATGTTTTTCCTTTATGTGCGCCTAAACTATTGACCAGATTGCCGTAAAAAAAATTGGTAGAGTTTTCTAAAGACATCTCAGGTTTTCGGCTCCATAAATCAATATAATATTTTATATAAAGTTCTCGAGTCACAATGTTAGTTACCATAGCGAAACGACTTGACCGATATTTATGAAATTTTATATGCATATTCAATAGGTGAGAGAATCGCCTACTATTCATTTTTTAATCCCGTGCGGACGGAGTCGCGGACGACAGCTAGTTTTAATATGAGTTTAGCGTTAGGAACAATTTTTTTCGAATATTAATTTACTTTTTACGGTTCATGCAGTATTCAATAATTGTACATATTGAGCCAGTTAAATTATTATAAAATGTAGAGCTATTGTTTAAATCTAAAGGTCTCACATTTTCTCTGCACAGCGAGTTTTAATCGCGGCTGTTTAACTGTTTTTGAAATAAAAAATTCCGTTCGGTTTAAAATAAAGCGATAATCACCACAGACTTTAAATCGTTTCTGGTTACAGCAAAAAGGCAATTTTTTTTAAGTGAAAATATTATTCTTTGTTTGAAATTAAGATTCGACTTTTAGGTAAGTTAGGTAGTTTTAGTAGTTAGTAAGTTTTAGGACAAGTTCGAAAGTTTAATCAGTTTTAAATATAACTGTGTTCGAATTCTAATAATGTCTTATTACTGTCTAAAAAATAATAAAATTATTAAATGTTTCACCACACTGTCCTTGAAAATATGCTTACAAATAAAAAGTTATGAACTGATGAAATACATTATCGTCATAGAGATGATTGTTCCGATTTATATAATTCCACGGCGATAACCATTGTATTTGATATGTTAAGCTCGTGTTCCAAAAGCTAAATCTGCGCGCACAACAATAAACACAAGGGGATTATGCGCATTATTTACTTGCGGTGCAATATACAGTTCCACACAGATTTAATATGTGAAATGCTTTAATATACAGACACAAATAACTGGGAACTAGAAAACTATAGAGTCTTCATACTCGTATAATAATATAAAACTTCTGGATAATGCTTCCTTATATTATATAGTTAAGTCGTAAGTTTGTACATTTCAAACAAGTCATATTTAATATGTCTCTGGAGATTAGGATTTATTTTAGGATAAATAGAAAATCTATTAGAGTTATAAATGTACAAGCCCATAAAACAAAAGGGAGAGATTTGGGGTAAATACCGGAAGCGGAAAAACCGCATCCCAGCGTGAATTGCGCAACTCACAATTCAAAAATATCCAACAACTAGGTCAGTATAGTGGCTGAAATACAAAGTAAACCACGACACGCTCTCGCCGCTACTGTTTCCAAATTAAAAAAAGAATGTGTCGAGCACCTGATACACGTTGAAATGTCTGCCCCAGTCATAACAGCGCTGTCAGAGCGACACATTTACGTTTCAATGAGATTTTATTTACTGGTGAAAGGCAGCTTTACTGCATATCTCAGCCCTATTAGGCTTAGGAACACAATATACACAATATTATAAGTCAGCTCTTTTCTTCAAGAAAAAGTTAGTTCCGAAACTAACAAATTTCTTAAGACCAGATTATTACGCAGTTTGTTGGAAGAGTTTTTAAATGTAAAGTTGTATAAGCAGTGAAGTGTAGATCGTAAATAATAGACATTTTTTTAAATAGAGATATGTCATGATCAATCATTTTCTCTCATTCAAAGTCTGACGTAACATTGTATGTCAAATCTGCACGTGATGCAAATAGTAATAGATGACAATCAATCAATATATGTAGTGTTTTTATTTTATTGCAGTGTTTGGTGCTGTTATAATTTGTAAAAGTACAAACATAGTAGCGCATAAAATAATTCTAATTACAAGGTAACTACATTAAGATGATTAAAATCTATATATTAAGGGCTCAAATTCTCTCCTTGTGTTTCTTTTAAATAGTCTGTCTTTTTCTTTTTTTTCTAAGATTAACATCGCAATACATTTTCAACTATTCTAACTTGTACGTAAAATTGAAACTTTTGTACTCTATTGTTTTAATGGCTTTATATTAGTCACAGTATTTAACACGCTGATATAACATTTTAATGGCATGCAAATTCAAAACAAAGCGTTATGAAAACATTCGATTTATATAAAACATAGTACATCTAAACTTTGCACCATAAAACACATAGGAACTGTTTACAAAATAATTTGTATTAAATGGTATGATTTTTATGTACCGGATTTTTTTTCCGTATTACGTGCAAAGAGTTATAAAACGTGAACGGAATAATTGATAGACGAATCACTTAAAAGCTTGTACATAAATAAAAGATTTTGTGTGTAAAGCACTTAAAACTGGGCATAATTTACTGATAGTTTGGATTGGAACACAAGAATCGTATTTTTTAAAACATTTATCGATCTATAATAGATAGAGACGTTTTAGGGCATTTGGTAACAGAATAAATTTAACAGCTAAATTCCGCATTTTTTTCCGGGTAATAAAATCGACATAGCAGATTTTGACAGGACTTTAACTAAAAGGTAGCTAATGCATACAGGCATTTACTGGCTATTTTTTTCAGCTCTCTATGCGTCTCAACTGAAGGACTCGGAGTCTACCCTAAGCGTGGTTGACTAGGCTATAGTCAAACAGGCTCGCTCAGTGCGGGTTGGTAGACTTCACACATATCTTTAAGTTTTTTTTCTACTTTCTTTCTTTTTATTTCTTCGCAGATATGTGCAAGTTGCATCATGATGTTTTCCTTCACGATTAGAACCCATGACCTCCAGATTACAAATCAAGTGCTTAACCTCTCAAAAACAGACGATTGACCGCTAGTGTAATAATACAATTGTAACTGCAGTGAAAACCGACAGTTACAGCGCATTATATGCGAGCAAGATATGAATCGCTTGTCATACAGAATCCATTGATCTAAACCGGACATTTGGACAGTCGAGCCGGACACCGGATATCTGTACAGTCATCAATAAAAATAAATCGAATCACGTCCGCAAACAATACTTTAATCTCGATGATATATTAACGGTTTGAGTAAATAATCTTTTTTGAGAAATGAAATGCTTATGTTGTATAATTAATACAATATATTAATTATTATGGTATTCTATCTACTATGTTTCATTGGCCACTTAAAATTTCTGATGTTTGTGACATTTTTTGAGGGGCATTTTTGGATGTCTTTCATTTTATTGTATTCAAATTTTTAGATACGAATTTTGATTCTTAACCTTAAATCACGTTCTTTTTTAATTTTACGACGCTACGAAAATAAGTAAGTTAATATTTCTTCAATTCCTTGCAATGTAATGTTTCTATTATAAACAAAATGGTTTACGTTTTTTTAATTTCTATTCATAAATAGCTTTCTGCCTTTCTTCTCCAAAAAGCGGTGCAAAGTTTTCACTTCACGTATTAATATTACGATTTAACTGTATAACGTCGAGTAAAAGCATATTTATGCAATGAAATGTATATAATAGGAGGTAAATATCATATTAGAGCAATATGATATAACTGAAGAAAAAAAGATGGAAAGTGAAAAACAAACATTGAAAATGAAAAATCCGTTGTTGCATGAAGATATCCGTTGAAACCATATCCCGGATTGATATTTCCACGTCGGCTAAAGCAATAAAAGCGAAACAATAAATGTTACTTTTTAAATTGTGTTTACTCTTATAAAATATCAAAAAACAAATCTCAAAATTACTCATACAAAGAATCATTTCTGAAAACATTTAGAATGTATTATGTTCCACGTACATTGTAAATGTTATTAAAAGTTGTTTCAATATTCAAGCGCAGATTCAGTATTAATTTATCATAATAAATTATGAAACAATAAAGCAATTTGAACTTAAAAAATGTGTATACATGTTTAAAACGGTGCGTGGTTTTCTGTTCGCGTAGCAAACAATTACCGCGTGATGTTTACAGCGGTCGCTTGTTATTAGCGCGTTCAGTGTGTACAACTTCGTAATTGTAAACCCTTTTTGTTTTTTAATTTACAATATTGAATGTTAAACAAAGGAAAATGATATTTAGAACATTTAAAACATAGGGACTGTCCCTTTTACGTACGTTGTTATTTTGGTATATAAATTGGTTCGAAATATTCTAGTTTGTATTAAAGATATTTCTTTTATAAATGTAAGTAGTTTTATTTGCCAGTTGAACAAAATAACCAAAATAAAGTGGGTTTTTTATTATTCTTCTTCTTCTAATGCCTCTCCATTACTGGAGGTTGGCCGTCAGCTCAGCGAACCCTTTCCTGTCCTGTTTTTGTTATGCGGCCAGTAATATCCATAAATATTAATAAAGCTATAATAAAAGTTCACAAGATAATTTGTCAGTCCTAAAAGTAGCTTTTTAATTTTTGGTGAGCTTTAACTATATTTCGTCCAGTATGATATTGATTAAAATATAATTTGAATTGTACAGGTCACAGTCTGTGAATTTGTCTTCTATGTTACATTCGCCGAGTAAGTTAAATATTTGCGCCACACGAAGCCGGGACACGTTTTCCGGATTAAGCGATATTATTATATAAATTGTTCATTTTAATAGGAGGGTGAGGCGGAAAAGATAATTACATAAGGATGAGTTTGTATTTGTAACATAATTTCACTCTAATTATCATCTAATTATTTCAGAGTTCGTTATTTTGCTTTCGAAATTAAAAGATGTAACTGAAGGATTATAGTCTCCACTGACGTCACAATTATATTACAACAATTGCCGTCCCTCTCTTTCTGATTGAAAAAACAGAAATAACAATATTCTTTTACAGGCATTTGAAATTCAGAGTTACTGTGTTAAACAGTGCATAGTTCATTTACTTTATGCATTGTACCTTTTTTTTTTAATTAAAAGCCTTTGAACAATTGTAACAATGCCGTTTTAAAAGAAAAATTTAAAGTAATAGGAGCTTTGAATGCGTTTTAGACAGGAATAAATTCTTCATGTAAAAGCTCTTTTGTTTTTTAAGAGTTCTTTTTGTATTCTTAGTTGACCACGAAATAAAAGCTATGTACTGCCAAAACACCTGTATATAACATGTTGTAGTCTTTTTATTAACATTAAATACAATTATGTTATGTGCTTCTTGTAACAAAAAACGTAATTTGTCTTATATGACGTCTTGCTTACTTTTATGTTGAACCCACGTTTGACTGGCATCTTCAGTAAATTAATGCTCGATAAATTTTACAACCTACCCTCATGACATAAAAGGAACAAGAACGTGAAATTGACAGAGCTTTTATGACCCTAGGACACATTGCATTTTAAAAATGTTAACAAATTTATCTCGTCTTGTTCTTGAACTATTCGTGGAGGTCTAGGGTGGGGAAAGGTGGAAAAAATTCGAATAATTGCCGGGAAAAATTATGTTATTTTTAATTACGCGCGGACGGAGTCGCGGGTGACAGCTACTATTTCATAAATGAGGTTTAATTTTTTGAAACAGTTGGTCCTTATTTATAAAGTTCTTGAAGGTGACTGTACTTATTCCTAAAGAAAAAGTTAGAAATCTATAGGAAGAAGTACATACATTCACCTTCAAGGACTTTGAAACTAAGGACCAACAAAACAGTATCTAAATATGAATATTAAATAGAAGAGTAAAAGAAAACACAAAATTAAATAAATGCAAGTAAGATGTTATGAAATTTAAGAATGTTAAATATGACTGAAGGATTTCCAGCAATTTTGAAGATTAATCAAAAGTTTCTCACTCGGACATAAACTTGAAATATTAAAGACAATCTTTACACTTTTATTACTAAGATAAACTTTAAACACTAATTTTCGCTAACTAGTTCCTTTAATAATTCAGTTATTTCTGGTCTTATAATAGCGATTGTGTTTATCTCAGTAGTTTTTAGGAAAATATCGAAAAACATGTTACGAAACTTCTATATATGTCTAAAAAATTTGTTGTCTTTGTATTTAGTAACATTTGATAAATTATGGAAATAAAAAAAATGTGTGAACATATTATACGAGTAAAATAAGCGCAAATGTTTTTCGAAATAAGCGAACTTGGTTCTAAACAGTTTTACTAGATTATTTTACAAATTATTCCCTTGTTCCTCGTAACCAAGACCGCTGACTACTTATTTATTTATACAGTTTTGTTATAATTGAGTCGTAAACATCAACAGACGAGCTTCGTAATGCCTCTTCAAATATGTAACGATATCTGAAGAGCCATTATTTCGTATTTAAGTGAAACTAAACGATTTATTCAAAAGTCAAAGTGGGTATGACAGTGCAAGATACATTTTTACGTCCACGTATTGTAGCATTAAAATAGTCTTTATATTACGAGAATATTGTTTTTTTAATGTAGTAATGTTATCCTACTACTACTTGCTGAGTTTCCACTGTCGTAAAGACTGTATAAAAACATTATTGCTATCTCTCTGAGTCTAAAGTTAAAAGAATATTTAACGGTCAAAGGTCTAGCACATATAACAAAGGGAAAACCCCCAGAGACATGTATAAAACACGTGTAAACAAGTTGTCGACGAAAAGCCATATATCGAACGCTGTGTGACACTCTCTAAGGTATACGAGTATGCCATATTTCTAGCAAAACATCAATATCTTTGTTGGAAATATCAACGTTACTCTTTTTACGTACACGTGTAAATGTTGGATGAGACTATTTTATTATTTTTCAATTTAATAAGATTTTAATCCCCATTGAAATATTATTTACAGTTACATTTTTGTAATTGGTCATAAGTAAATTAAAAAAA
Organism: Papilio xuthus; assembly: GCF_000836235.2. Taxonomy (NCBI): domain Eukaryota; kingdom Metazoa; phylum Arthropoda; class Insecta; order Lepidoptera; family Papilionidae; genus Papilio; species Papilio xuthus. The sequence goes on from NW_013530872.1 coordinate 5,068,232, forward strand.
CGTAAATATGTCTCCGAAATTTGTACAAAATAAAACAAAAATAAATAACAGTCACAACTCAAAAACAGACAAAAGGAAATATATAACTCAGCAAATATAGCGAAGGAAAATAAATTAATTAATGTTTTTGTAGCGAGAAAGAAGGTCGTCAATCTTCAGGAAACTCTGATTCATCGCTCGACGGGAAGTATCGCAGTCTGGATTGAAAACCTCTTAAGACGATGATAATGACATTTTGTAGGTAATTCGATCTCTAGCCTTTTTCAAACTGTCTAGAAGATTATTGTTTGCTTTTGTATTAGCAATTTTCGTCTGCGGCTGTGATTCCAAAAGATTATAATTAGTTTCTTATATATATCTACATATATAATAATCAATTTTAGTATATTTGTTTAAAAAAATATTAAGATAAGTGAATTATCATCGTTATATTAGTCTCATCTATGTTACGAAGTTTTAAAATTTTCTAGAACATTATGCCTCCTCTCAGTTGTTGTATGATTCAATATTATTGTTAAGTATATGGTTGAAGTCTTTGAATAGATAATTATAGATTCGCATCTCATTTGCGAGTGCTAGTGCGAGCGGTGTAATCAAGTGTAAAGTGCATAGTTAATTACCTACGGCCGGTCGAGCCTTTAATGACCGTTGTGTTGCGATGAACGCTTCGATCTCATATTAGTACGTATTCTCTGATTAGACCACCAATCGGACCGTATAATGTGGATGTTTGAAACGGTTAGAAAGTGTTATATTTTCACTATCTTTAGTAGTTTCCAAATATATATGAATTTTACACAATTCATTTTCAATTGTACGTCACGAGAATCTAATAAAATTAAATGATCAATGAGACGAAAAAATTAAGTTTATTTTTTTGAATTTTGCACAAACAATAGGTACATTTTTATAATTAGTTCATTTAGTTGTAGCCTAGTCGAGAGTATTAAAATTGCTTCAATGAGTTTGTTTAACTGATGTTTTATACACAAAAAACGATGATGCTGGTTATTAAAGTGTCTTGTGCATGGGAACGTCCAAATTGTCACTTTGTGAGCGCTGTGTTCCTATGGGAAATCTACTGTTTTAACTAAAACACCGCCTCTACACTAACGAGTCTAAAAGCTTTGTAGCGTTACAATATTACTGCTTAAGTATTTATATTTAATTGATTTTGGTTCCTTTTTTGAGTAATTTATGATTTTTAGGGTTCCTAGATAAGAGTTAAAAATAAAGAATTTGATATTGAACTGTTTGATATTAAATTTACGGAATGAAAGTAAACATATACATATTCAATATAAATAATTCACTGTGTTACTTAAATTAAATGTATTAATCACAAATTAAGTAAGTATTTGGGCAAACGAACGGGATTATTCGGCACGTTTTATATTCAGTAAACTGTTTAATTTCCTTTCCGCTTTGAGTTTCCCTCGTGTTTGCTGTGCGACTTTAAATTTTGTGCGTTACAGGCTATTGTTATAGTTTTATCGCACACTGGCAACACTGAAAAATTATAACAAATGTTTGCTATCTGGAGAAAACTGATACATTTTCTGGATCTCTTGATACCTGAGACCACTTCAAAATATGTGTTTTAATAGAATGAAATAATAATACTAACTACTACTACTATATTTGCCTAAAGAGTCGAATTGAGCTTCTGTAAAATCGTTACCACATTAATTCTTATCAGTCGCGGAATATTCCGATGGTCAGAAACTTGAACCGTAAATCCATTAGAATCTCGGCAAGTTGCAATGTAATAGGGCGACGTAAACTTCTTAATTACAGTTACAAACTTTAGAGTTCCAATGAACTCAAAGTTCTAAAACATACCGAGACAATCCCCGCTGCATATTAAATACGATTCGGTGACTCTGATTGCCTAAATCTTTAGTACTTAGAATAAAATGTCATCATCAACCTGTCCTTATTTCCACGGAGGGTCGGTACAGTGTGTACTACTACCAGTATGTACGTACATCTCTATCAGCCGTCATATCTGAATCTACCCCTTTCCTACACATATCCTCTTTCACACAATCTATCCATACATTCTTTGGTCTTCTTAGAATAAAATGTATTTAAGTAAAATACTAACATTAGTGATTATTAATATTTTCTCACTAAAAATATATAACAACTTATTTTACTTTTACACGTCAAATAGTGAAAGATAGTGGTATTAAATGCATCAAAGTATTACAATTTTCCTTTGATAGAACCAGTAACTAAAACCTCCGTGGTAAGATCCAGAGATAGTTGGAGTTGATCCAATTGCGATATCTAATTTTATATAGGTATCGATCGAAACGTCTGCCACTTGCAGATACTTAGACGTTTTATTATCATCTATTTTACAGTAGAAAGGCAGCAAGTTCAAAAGCTCAAGCTAAGTTACGATCACTGCAAAAGAAATATAATTAAGATTAAAAAAAATCATTGCAACTCTTAATTTTTGTTTAACCATTGACATTATGTATGATGTTACCCGAATATAAGCGCAGCAATTTTCACTGTCGAAACACATGTTCATTAACAAATCTATGTATTTTTCAGACTATGATAATGATGAGAATGTGTTGGAAGTTAAACAGTACATATAACGAGTGATATAAATAAACAATAATAAAAATTGCAATTAATAGTATACAACAGAATAAACAGAGCTTTCTTCTCTACAAGATCAGTTTCCTTTCACGGAATATAGAGTAAGGTTCCAGTTCCGCTCCCGTACCTCCCAGTTTATTGCTTTCCCCGTCGTCGATCTGTAAATAATACGACTGGCATCGCCTTTTATACAGCGCCCGAGCTATACTCCATTTAGCTTTATAATGATTAATGGAATATTCCTTCATTATTATATTCGCATTTTAGCCACATAAAATAGTTGTTGAAATACTATTACTTTTGGATTTTGATGGTCTAAATAATTGCGCAGTAATTATATTTTTAAACAAACATATTTAAATGTTTTATCTTCATTTTCTAACTATACTATGTGTATATGTGTAAATTTTAAACTTCATTTATATTTTTGGAATCCTTCACATGTGCAAATTGAAAAACTTTTCTCAATATAGATTTCGTTTGAAGCGGCGTCGTTTGACTGATATCCAAAACGAATTCGTACTTCTGCGAAGTGAATTTGTTGCCAATTTTATTTGTAAATACAGTAGTTTTGTGTCGTACATAGGGTTTTTACGCACATTTATAATTTCACCTTTGCTTTGTATTAAAGTATTGGATTCTTAATAACAATTTCGGTATTTTGTTTTGTACAAAAGGTTATTTCTTGCGGAATGCCTTAAGACAATTCAGCCTTTATAAACCTAAAAGCAAAAAGTTTAACATAATTCCATTCAACTTTTAAGTATTCAGAAATATCAGGCGCGAACAGTAAAAATAAATTAAGTTGTTCGTTAAATATCAAAAGCAGCTTCAGATAGTAAAATAAATAATTTAAAAAAGAGCAAAGCACTCTTAACCACACAATCGTCGACACGCACAGCGGCGATGTTTTATGTAGTAATGGCAGTCGGAGGCGTACCTCCCGCCGCCGCGAACACGCGACCCTTCGCAATGCTTTCTATAAATCTTTTGATATCTTATCTTAACGTCGAAGGAAAACGAGACTTTTTAAACATTTTCTGTCCTACGTCTTTAATCAAAAGTGAACATTCGTATAAAACCAAAATCGTTTTTAATTTAATTCTTAAATGATTTCTTAAATATATGAAGCATTATTCTAAAATAATATACAGTTCATAAAAGTTATAAAGAAAAGAAAATAATTTTTTCTAGTTGTTCTTTTTCGTAATTATTCACTACGTAAATATGTAAGTTAATTTAAAGCCTATTGAATTATAAAATGTAATACGGCAACAATGAAATTTTGCCCACAGCGACCGGAAAAGATGAATTTATAAGTCTCTGAACGTAATGGGAACCGAATGCTTAGCAAGGGACGCGAAAAAATCAAATTTGTAAAAATTTGGCAGACATTCGCAAAAGGTATTCAATTTTAAGCCGTTATCGTTGCGAAATAATAATTTCAGTGAAATAAGAAACGATTCAAAGCGGTTTAACATTTCCTATATTGTAATAAGTTTTGTTATTTGTTTTTAAATTGTTTCCATGGTAGTGTTGTTTCTAAATAAACTTTCTTCTTTTTCTTTCAAGCCTCACAAATAAACAAGCAACAATTTATCTTGCCAGTCTTAGGTATCTAATAGGAAATTATGGTTTCATTACTTTTATAGAAAATTTGAATGGAGATGTATATGACGAGTATAAACTAAAGTGCTATATTGGAAGTGTTCAGAATTTTGAAATCATAATAGAGGAGAATGTCCGAGTGAAGTGAATTACGATGAACGAAGTTAAAAAGTTTGGAAAGAATCTTCAGATTTATTGAGGATGCTTTGTGCTGCCAGTTTTTTTCCAATTAAAATTTTTGCAATTAAAAAATAAAATAACACGATCATCAACTGACTTGCGTAGCGATAATGAACGAATTGAAAAAGTGACTGAAACCTATTATACATTTTCATTATTCACATTTGCTACGTAATATATTTTGAAGTTAAAGAAGTACAGTTAAATAAAATATTCCTACATTTAAAATAATTCGAATAAATCTTTGCTTCATTGAACTTATTTCTAAATGATGTAATGTTGTTTTGAACTCTAATCTTTTAACGCTTTCAAAGCGCTATAAATATTATTTATGATAAATCAGATTTATGTCTGCTTGTTCTGTAAACTGCTACGCGGAATACTTGATGTTCCTTTTAGATCGCGTAACAAAGTTTTCTGTTTAAGTTAGTAAACAATATATATATTTTTACTTTGTTATAAATGAAGTGGCACAGGAATAATTTGAAAATCGATACCGTATCGCAAAGTTCATTCATAAACACTTTAAACTTTTGTACGTAAAATTAACATTTCAAATTGCTCAACGATCGCCTTTTCGTCCATCCAAGTCATTAATATTCATACAGTGAAGGCATTTACTTTATTTTATTTAACAAACTTTTTCCCGTGACTTTGTTTTCACATTCGCAAATTTTATATGCAATTTAGAATAACTTATTTTACTATTCAAGAAACTAGAAAAATCCTCGTCATGAGTGCTTAAATCTTACTTCTTAGTAATATTTTAAATGCGAATGTTTAGATGTATGGATGAATGAATGTTCCGGAAAGGCCTAACGGAACTCGTTGAAATCAGGCATAGTTGTAGAACACTTTCATGGCATGGCATTTCATTAGGCATAGTAGAAGAACGCATAGGCTACTTGTTATTCTTTTGAATTCCGCGCCGATGTAGTCGCGGGCGACAGTTAGTAGTTTGTAATTATAAACTTTAACGAGTATGTTTTATTTTATACTTTACAAGAAAATAAATAAACTCCAAACGTATCTATCAGTCCAACACTTAAGGGTAATGGACTTGCTAAAACGCCTCACTAAATGCCGTCTTTTGACGCAGTGAAAAATCTTAAGACATCATTATCTCAAAGTGCCCGTAAGTAGACCCCTTCAGTTTGCATCAACTGCAAAAAATCGTATAAAGTGAGAAAATGAACCGGAACTGACAAACCGTTTGAATCGAATTAAATATTCATTCAGAGTAATGTTTTTTGTTCCACTTGTTGTATATTTGAGTTAGCACTAATGATAACTAATGGCTACATAATTTCACACCTCCTTTACGAAAATGAAATACTAAAAATATATTGTGATTTTTTTAATTTGTAAAACTTTTACTTTTTAGTAGTGATGTGGTACTTGAGCGTCGGTGGCTCAGTGGTCAAGCACTTGACTTGCAATCTGCAGGTCCTGGGTTCGAGTCCCGCCATGTACCAATGTGTTTTTCGGTTTCCGATTTACATATGTACATTTATCCGACGTTCTTACGGTGAAGGAAAACATCGTGATGCAACCTGCACATATCTGAGAAGAAATTCAAAGATATGTGTGAAGTCAACCAACCCGCACTTAGCCAGCGTGGTTGATTATGGCCTAATCACCCTTAACTTAGGGTAGGCTCCGAGCCTGTCGGTGGGGACGTATAGTGAGCTGATGATGATGATGTGGTACTTAGTACTTAATTACTTCCCGAAGTTGCTTAACCGAAATACTCAATCCATGTTGCTTTAGTGGAATTATAGATAGTTTCCAATATCATATTATCAAAAAAACTTTTTTTTAATTTATTATACAAGAGGTTTAAGTGTACTCTCTGGTCCCTTAGTTAGTTTTAAATTAAATATTTACAGCCGTCTTTAACTTATATTTTTTTAGATATATTCTAAGTTTTATTTTCATATAATACTGTGATTGTCATCAAAACTAAAGATGACTACAAAATAAACCAAAAATTTCGTCTTTTGTGTCGCTTTTAATTTCATTAAGTTATTGGGACCATATGTATTTGATATAGAATAAGACCAAATCCATATGTCATAAAATAGAACACAATATATATGAGAAGATTATCAGGAATATCCACATCAATGCGGGTTTATACGCGAGAAGAGGAACAAATAGCGGATTTAAGAGACAGGGCGCATTTCAGCGATAACGGTTGCCGCGTACGTGTTTTGTAACTAAATGTTTTGTGTACGTTTTAAGTTTGTACAATCATACAAACATATCGTACATATATTAATTTCATATTACAATACTTACTATATAAATGCAAACGTAGATATAAACAAACAAGACAAGTTATTTTCAAGGTTTGGTACATATTTCTCTGTATTCTGCTGTCCTCATTATTGCAGTGGTTTTAATACAATTCCATGACGTCATCACAATGTAATTTCGTCGACCACAATATTTCATTGGTAAAAATAAATACAATTTTGGAATATAAACAAACAAACACTCTAGCGTGAGCTTAAAGCTCGAAATTACATTTATTGCTTTTCCTCTCACCGTGAAAATTGGACGAGGCCGAGGATTTACTACGAATTTATTTCCGCTCCATGTAGTATTCAAGTATGAATTAATACATAATATTTATTTTGATGCAATAAAATAATTGGCGATTAACGAAATAATTCATCGCACTTCAGCGATGTAAAAAGAAATAATATTTCGCAAATAAAAAGAGCATTCGGCGCGGACGTGAAAGCTCTTTAACAGTTTTAAAATTTATTTGCATATTTTCGAACATTTAAACGCGCCGTTGCAATTCTATTATATAAAGAGTAAATTTTAAATTGTAAAGTGAGATGGACATGCCGCTTTCAAAGCATCTTCAAGCAAAAGTTTCTCTGCAAGCCTTCACAAACAGCGGTCTGAAAATACGATGCGCTATCGACTAGCATATTTATAGAATGGTTAGTAAGGGATGCGGGCACAAATCAGCCATATAAATTGCAAGCGTATGTTATGCCTTCTCCTCGAATATACCCTTTGTTTTACATTCTATCATTTGATAGTTTTAGTACGAGTGTGAAGTAGCTCTATATCAATGCATCATCTATCACATAATTTACAGATGATATTTAAGTCTACGTATGTTTAATTAATTATTTTTTTAATAAAAAGCTCGTTGATAAGCATTTATTTATTAAAAACTAATTCAAAAACTCTTGTAAGTTATCATAATTGGATAATGCAATTATTGTTATTAAAACATTAGCATTTTCGAAGCTTTTAACATTCACGGCATAAGCCAATATCTGAAAAAAATAATAACAGCGACGTGCAGCGACCGAAGTAAAACGCTTAGTGTTAATTAGAGGGAACACGGACAAAATGCAAAAGAGTCTCGCGACGGGCGGCGAATCTTTGACGTGGTGCGAGGGCGCGAGGGCGCGAGGGCGCGAGAGGGTCGCGTGAGGGGCGGGCGGGGGCGGCGTGCGGGCGGCGCGGGGCGGCAGGCAGCAGTCAGTGCCGCGCCGCGCCCGGTCGCGCGTCTCCCGTGCGCCTTACGTAACGATGGCCGCGCCGCTGCGAGGTGCGAGCTGATGGGTACGCTCGCGTGGTGGCTGACGGGCTGGTGCCTGGCGCGCGCCGTCGCCGCCGGCAACCCGGACGCCAAGCGCCTCTACGACGACCTGCTCTCCAACTACAACAAGCTGGTGCGGCCAGTGGTCAACACCACCGACGTGCTGCGCGTCTGCATCAAGCTTAAGCTGAGTCAGCTCATCGATGTCGTAAGTCCCCAAGTGACCTAGTTCCCGCTGCACCGCCACCGCCGGCGCAGGCAGCGTGCAGCCCCATTTCCAATTTTAAAAAGACACGAATCAACGCCTCCGGCACGCGACCCACTTTTTGTGGGACACCTCGGCTTAACATAAATCTTGAGGAGTCGGGAATGGAGATGAGTGTCGCGACCACTCGCCTTCCCCTCTGGCGTACTTCCCCGCCTGCACGCCGCCTGTCTGTCTCTTCGTAATTTTGAATGACAGCACTTAAGAAAGAAACATATTTTCAGGCATAAATATAAAAGAAAAATGAACATCAGTCATCACAGACCCTCTTTTATAAAATGACGCAAATATTTTGTGAAATAGGGAGATGTAAGATACTGTGGCGATATTCAGACTAACGATATAAGGTATATTATACGATGCATGTAAAATTTTTATCGGAATTCACTGAATAAAGAGTCATTAAAACGAACCTTACAGATTTCAATAGAAATCACCTCGATGTTGGTGACGATGACACAATTTATTCGATTGCAGCTACGCGACGGCTACGTGCTATGAATATTGCAGTTATTGTTATAATTATTACCCAAAAACAAGTATTTGAATAGTTCGATGCTAAGAGGCGATTTAAATTCACTAACCCTTGCAAAATTAATAGGTATTTTCCAATTTATTAGGATTCAAATAAATTATTGAACATCCTGCGCGATGGTAATTCAGGCTTCAGGAATCGTATCTAAAAACGTTGCGCTCTGCATTTCAATGACTGGAATTTGAAATCATGTAACATCGTTGGCGTGACTACAGAGCTGACACTATAGCTGGCATACACCTACAAAATGTAGTTAGCTACGACTATAGTGTTAAATATTTTCGATAAACTGTGGTTCTTTGTTTTATCCTCTGCTAGAATTTATTCAAAGCACTTCTATTATTTTCTTAATTGAATAAAGTAGTTTTTGAAAAATTATATTTTTCGTTTCAATTTATTTTTCAAAAATATATTACTCGATGAGGAAAATAGAGTGATGAACAACTCTACATTTATTTACTTAGCAAGATTCTTTTATAATTTTTTCAATAAGTGTCATTTTTCTGTTTATATCAATTTATGGAGTGATAAAAAACGGATATTTTTCAAACAAATCTAAATTTGAAATCAATTGTACTATAAGTATTATATTATAGTATAAAATATATATGTTAACGATATATGAGATAATATTTGCAATATGCTTCAAATCATCGAGACGAGAAAGCGTTGAATTTATTTTGATATTCGGGAGCACGCGCAAACAATGGCCTGATATTTTATTACCATTTGTTACAGTACGCCCAAGACGCAGCTCACATGCCGCCTTCTCTATCGACTGTGAATTTTATTAGGATAGACGAGTTATGTTGCTAGTTTGTAAATATTGTTCAAGATTCTGCAATCTCATTAAGTAATATTTAATAAGTGCTTATCAGTACTACAACGCTACGTAGCTTTAGAATTTATATACGAAGTCTAAAGTAAGAAGATTTAAGTTTTTTGGTAGTTCTCAAAATATTTTATATAAATATTTAGGTAACGAACTCTCTTTGAATTGCAAATTTAGTCAAAGATACAATGCTGGGTCCTAACTGCTGTGTCTTTAGTCTTATTTAGTTATATTTATACTTCGCTCAAAACAAATAATTACTATGTATATCTAAAAACCTTGTTAGAGGAATAAAGATATTAAATATAATTTACGATCACTTATGTGATTAACGCGTTATTACGTTATAATACACTTGCCATTAAATTGCGGTAAAAATAATACACTTATGTAATAAAATATGCATGAAAGAGGAGGCGTTGATCTTTACCAGCGGGTATTAAAGCTTCGCGGCAAGCGTTAGTTAGTGACAGTAATCTATATCGTAAATGAAAAAATAATTACTTTTGAACCGCAGTTTTATGGTTATATTGCATTTAGTTTTTTTATGTTATTTTAATTATAAAATAAAAACAAAATAACCGTTTAAATTGTGTTGAAAAAAAATTGTATTTTACTATTTTTCATATTATAATCATAATTTGTAATTTTATTATCACCAAATATATATTTATGTAATTTTTACGACTCTTTAAACGTGCATTTGTGCGTGTATTTTACAAAAATCACTCAAGTACAAGAAGACTTCTTAAAAATTATATTTATTCTTACTACATAAATATATTCATAATTATATCTTATATTATAAATGCAAAAGTTTGGATGGATGGATGGATGGATGTATGGATGTTTTTTTAAAGTATCTCGAGATCGGCTGTATGCTACTCGCTGAAATTTGACACATATGTTTTAAGTTTATTTTATACCGCGCGGAGTTTGTCGCGGACAGCTAGTTTCCTATACAATCTCAATCTTCGTTGAGAGTCCGAATCTTTATATGTGTATGAATAATTTAAAAATAATAATTCATTTATACAAATTAACCAAACTATATTTGAAGTGCGAAGTATATGTGGGAAAATGGTAACTTAATTAAAGCCGAAGCGTTAAACTATTAAACTTTAAATTGCGTTTTGAAGTACAGCTGAGAGCCAAGATTCCCAGATTCCAATACTACAATGTTAATAGCGGTCGCTGTAATCTATGCCAATTTATTTAAAAAAAAATTAACTTTCACTATGGAAATTAGTAATCATTGTTGAAATTTAGGTGAAAATTATCTGTTTATATAAAAATCAATCGCTGTACGTTAGTCTCGCAAAAACGATAATTAGAATAAGCTCATAATTAAATGAGATTATAGAATAAGCCCAGAGAGAATCGGTTTATATTAATAATTCTAATATTCGGCACTCCATTATTCGAAATTAGGATTTTTTTAAGACAACGTGATCAAAAAGTAACTCCAACAATAAACTATTTATTTTGTAATATTTTATATTTAGTATTGTATATTTAAAATACTTACAAGTGTAGAGCAAAAAATGTGAACTATTTTAATTTATATTTTCAACAAAAATACTAAAATAATAGATAAAAAAAAATTAGGAAAGAAAAAAGATTACATTGAGACTTTCTTTTCCCGTATCACTAGAACATCAAAAGGATGTGCTTTATAAATAATTCAAGACTTACTTTGATTTGGATTTGGTTCGACAAAGTACATATTTGTCATACTATGAGCGTAATCTGAAAAACATCGTTATATTATGTTGGCACATTTTTTAAATGAATAAATGGTGAATCAGGGTAAGCTCCCAGCCCTTCAGTGGGTACGTATAGTGAGGTGGTGAAACATACGGTTACTTACAAAATGACCTATGCCCTAAAAGTGGGTATTTCCGGAGTCAAGCCCAATTGACCTGTTCAGATATTATTTAAATATCTCTATCTTAAATATTAGAACAATACTGTCTTGTATTAAAGTCATAATCCCTATTGTATATGTTTATGTCTATATTTTCTAGAAATAACCATTACAAATATCAAATTAAATTATTCAAATGGGCTCATGTATCAAATTTCGTAGAGATAAGCGGTCTGTGTAAATTGTGGTTGCCGTAAACCTTCGGCATCCCGGCTTCCCTGTTTTATTATTAACTAAATCACCACTGGGCCTAACTCTCGCTGGGGCAACTACAATCTTCAACTAACATAAACGTTTGCGTGTACGTTACTGCAAATCTGCCAATGTTTTTCTATATTGTAAAGGGTGAATCTTGAGTCTATGTTTATAAAGACTTTTATCCTCGGTTCCTACAAAGCTTTAGTTGCAATCTAAAATAAGTGAAACTCAAAAAAATTAAAGGCTGTAAATAAAGTAAAAGCAGCACTTCAATCGTTTTTTACAGTCATAATGCCTATTGTAGTTTGTTTTTGGATAAATAAATGTTTAAAGTACATTCTGAAACAGTTAAGGCGTAAATAAAACCGGCAAAGCGCAGTGTTTTACTTTATCCTGAGGCTTAATAACGAGTTGCTTTTCGATTTTACAGAACGTCTAAACTCCTCGGAGACTCATTTAAAACGACCGCTTCAAACGTAAAGTTCAGAGCAAATCTGCTTTAAAATATATCCACATATAATTCTGTAAATTGTTGACTGTGAGGAATATATTTAATTAATTAATTAAAATGGTATACATTTGTTTATTTTATTATGGGAAATAATCCTTTTCGTAAATTTTCCTCGGGCTCATACTTCTGTATTTACCTCCAATTTTAGGGCATCTATAGAAGTTAGTTTCAGCCCATTTACCTTATTTGCATAGATTACGATTCAACCGGCAATACACATATAGTTCACAGCTGCGTATAACTATAATAATAAAATTACACGCATGTTCTGTAATGCACACGAAATTCACCTTTAATTATATAAGGTGAAGGGCGTACATTACTTGAATACCTTGTTGTCGGGGTGAAGCCGTAGGTATGCGAGGTACGTGTTGAAGGGAATGGCAACAATCTTGCAGGGTTACCGTATTGGAGATTACTGGGATTGCCTGCAGTAATTTAGATACAATACTAAACTAAATTACATTTTATAAAAACTATATTACAGTTTCATTAGTAATGATAATTCAAATTGTTTTACGATAATTTTTCTTAAGGTTTTTTTTCGTGTTGGAGAATGCGGCATAAAACTTTGTGTAGCGCTTTAAAATTAAATCTGTACATCCATTTAATAATGTCGTGCAATAAATTGTAGCTACAAAAAAATTGATTCAAAAACAATGTTGTTACTTAAAACTCATTACATCGTACGAAATAAATAACAGCAATTAGTATGATATTATTAATTTGTTGTAGAGAACATCTTCACTTTACACGTAACACTTTAACGCTAACCTCTGATTCGAAGCTTTGTGTTATTCCGACATACTTCATGCCAGTTCAAGTGCAATTAACGCTAACGCGTATTGTCCGATCTAACTCTGAGCCTCCACTATCTGACACTGAAAGTTTTCACAGATGAAAAACTTATATTAAAACATGGAATATAATCTCTTTAATTCATAAAAAAAAACAGAGAAAGTTTGTGTGTTACGGCAGTTTTAATGTCATGGTTAAATACAAATTTTGTTAGCAAAATCATAAATTCGATTTGTAAAAGACTGAATTTATATTTTTTTTTTATTTCAAAAAATAGGTATTTGTAATTTCCTCAAATCTTAACTTGCGATAACTCGTCGACAAAACCTAGCAAAACCATTGAATAGACCTACAGACAGAAACATATGTTAATGGAATTCTGATAGATGATTAGATTCTTACGCTTTATCAAATACTAGCTGTCGCCCGTGACCCCGTCCGCGCGGAATTAAAAAATAACAAAATTAGTAGTCTGTGTGTTCTTCTAGACTATATTATATATGTATGCCAAATTTCATCGATATCGGTTTAGCCGTTCAGGAGATACCTTCAAACAAACATCCATCCATTTATCTAAACATTCGCATTTATAATATTAGTAAGATTGTTTTTTCCCAAACCTAATGGAAATTTTAAATATTATATCACATGATTTAAGCTAATTGTTATCAATATAATTCCCAATGTCAATTCATTAATAATACAATGCTTATCTATTTAATTGATCTTTGACAACAGTACAACGATTGGAAATAACAATTAACATAACGTAAATAGTTGTTTGCAAACATTGTCAGCAACACTTTTTAGGAAACATCGGACAATTGGACAGACGCTATGCTATGAAAAACCTTCATTAGTTAATTACAAATGCGCATCTATCTAGACAATGTGTTAAAGCAAACATTTATGAAATTTTGTGCTTTATTCAATATTTACGTGTCTTACGACGTTTAGGTCTCTACCTATATTCGAGTGTCGATATTTTTCTGTTTGGAAGTATATTAAAATGAGAAAAATTCAATGATCTTTAATAAACTTAAACTTTTACCTATGATCTATTATTCTAATTTATTTAAAACTTAAATTAAAATTATTATATTATAGGCTTATTACTTTGAATTTTAGACATATAACAGGTTTTCAACGCTAAAACCTTCATGTAAAAAGGTACTGTAATTTCTTTGTAAAAGCTTTTGTAACAGTAAACAATTGTTAAATGACCTCTTTTTCTTTTTCATTTGAATTTTAATGAAATACGATAGCTGTTGTAAACTTTTAAAAGATTTATTTTTATTCAGTTAATTTCTATTCGAAATTCAAAGCAAAGTCGTTTTAAGCAAAGTTGATCTCGTTACAGGCAACGCTGCAAAAAATGAGTTACTCCAACTTGCAATGTTATAGCGCCCATGCCGCTCGTTCTTGCAGGAATTTGTATCACATTTAGTTTCGCTCAAAGAAAACTCTTTTATCGTATAAATGGAGAAGTTGAAATTGCGAAAGAATCACATTGAACATTGGCGATGATACGAATTAATGTAAAAGTGCCCGCTCTTCCAACTTATATTGATTTACTAGACAGAATAATTCGTTTCAAGTTTATTTTTTCCATTTGCTAAGAAATAAGGATTGTTATAATTCAATATAAATATCAAAAATTTATTGCAGCTCATATAATATGTAGATAATTATATAAACCCCGTAAAAAATGTGTGATATGAAAATGATAAACATTTAATTTGATTTGTTTAACAATGTGTTAAAGCAAACATTTATGAAATTTTGTGCTTTTACAATATTTACGAGTCTTACCACGTTTAGATTTCTACCTATATTCGAGTGTCGATATTTTTCTGTTTCGAAGTATATTAAAATGAGAAAAATTCAATGATCTTTAATAATTTAGAAGATTGTGAGTTCTTTAAGCGAGATATTTTATTAAACTTTTACCTATGGAAGCTTTCTACAATTTTCTTTACTTTTGCGGTCTTTGCACCGCCAATGCCGGTTATCATCTGGCAGCCTTTGACTCCATTGAAAGGCTCACTTAAAGGCTTTTAGTCTACGAACGCTATTTTATTTTCAGTTCAGCATTTTACTAAATATTAAATTTATTCAACGACATTTTTAAAACGAAAATATATTATTTAAGTCTGTTCTAACGCTTAATGTCATTTATTAACATTTTATTATAATAAAATTATTATAATAAAACACAGAAAAACAATTTCACTTCGAATTACAAAACCTGTCTGTGTACACTTGGGCTTTTTTCTTTATTTATTTTAATATGATATTTTCTTAAACATAAGAAATGGTTGAACCGACCAATAAAAACAGGATTAGCAAATCATACAGTGGGGTTTCACTGCAAAAAAATGTACCAAAACATAATATTTTTCCTCTTATAGGAAATAAAAAAAAAAAATAATTACAGCAAAAACTTACATTTATAAATACAAGTAGACCAGCGTTTCTCATAGTTTTTGACTACGGACCTTTTTTGGAAAGCTGAGTATTTAACGGAACATTAGGTTCTAGATTTGATTCTAAGGCCTAAAATAATGAAACCTAGATTTATTGGTATTCCTTGAACAGTTCGCGTCTATTTTTTCCTAGATAAACTTGCGACGAATTTTTCCTCTGAAACCCCTTTAGTATTTTAATAATTATGACCAGTACCTATTTTCGTAGACCACCTAGAAAGGCTTCGCGAAGCGCTAGGGCTCTGCGCAGCACACTTAGAGAAAAGCTGCACTAGACAATAACAAATTGTTGAAGAACTCTCTCAAGTATATTTCAGATTGCTAAAAGAAATTGAGTCTTTGTAAGACAGCGATAGCTTTTATCAGACAATACACGCCCTTCATTCTACTTTGAAAAGCATTACACAATGGAGAGGTTTATAAAAAAAACGTTTTATAGAAAAAAATATTAATAATTTTTAAAGCTTTCTTCTTTACATATTTTTCATTCATTTATTGGATTCATTTTTACATATGTACATAAGAAAGAAGTACATCATCCCTCAATAGGGATAAGGGCAGGTTGATGATGTACGCATAACATGTCCAAACCACGCTAATCTTTTACTCCTCAATTTCTCGATCACTGGTGCTACTTTCAAGCTTCCTCTAATATACACATTTTTAACTTTATCCTTTCTTGTCACACCACACATCCATCTTAGCATACGCATTTCAGCTACATGCAATCTCTTTCACCCGAAACCTTGGTGGCCCAACATTCTGATCCGTACAACACGACAGGTCTTAAGATAGACTTGTAGATCTTATAGAAAGAAGTACATATGGTATCAAAAACTATTCTTCCTTAAGAGTGGTTTGTAAAGTTTAGGTATCCATTTGGAGTCGCGTATAAGGAAATGTTTGGATATTAAAACGAAATACGTTGTAGCAAATAGCTACATGTAATCGCTGCGAGGATGACAAGGGTAAGTGTTTATGTCAATTTATTTGGTTTTAGTAACGAATCCAATTTCCTCCAGACTGCTAGTTTCATTTAACAAATGTTTATTATGATGCCGGTGATCACAAGATTCGAGTAAAAAGTAAAATATCTTGTCAGTAATTAAGAAGTTTCATTAACCTGACCCTAATTACTGGAATGTCTTGTCCGCATCGGATACCTCTTAAGTAATTGCCAATTCTCTTTGAAAGACGGAAACTTTTTTCTTTGTTTATTTCGGAAGAAATGCAAAGACAGAAATCAGAGATTAAGAAATACATTTTTGTTTTCCATTGTTTTTAATTTTGTGTACAAAATAATAACATATTTTGCTGCTTGTTAAATATATAACTAATGTAATAAAATATTACACTGGTACAACTTAAGTACCAAATAAAATAATAACATAATATTTTTTATTTCGTTAAGTCAATAACTCAGATGTTTTAACATTTGTTTGGTTTACACAGCTCGGAGCTGTAGATTTGTATCTTACAAAATTGTTTTTTTTTTACTTTATTTTTATTTAATTTCCACTAATGCATTTTTGCATTTAATCGTTTAGCAGGTTTATATTTATAACATTGTAAGTTATTTATTTAAAACGTTCCCTGCATCATGCATCACGAGGTAGCTCACTTTTCAATAAGAACTTTCCGTAAAGAAAATCCAATTACATCATTATCTTTTTGTTATCCAGGCGAATTAATGTATCAATCTTAAGTAACACTGACACATTTTGTTGTGAGCTTAATTACTTAATTAAATAATAGAACCTTCTTTCGTTAATGGCTAGAAATGTTTTAATGGCATCGCTTACAATTCTATCTAACTAATATTATAAATGCGAATGTTTAGATCGATGGATGAATGGGTGTTTGTTTGTGTCTCATGAACGGCTGCAAGGATCTCGATGAAATTTGGCATACACATAAAACATAGTCTGGAAGAACACATAAGATACTAATTAAGTTTTTTTACGGAGTCGCGGACGACTCTTGTATCTTAAAAACATGTATCACTTTTCAGTTTAATAGCATAACTATGTCACAATACTTTAGCAAAAAGGAATTTTAAAGATACACGATGTTTTCTGCTCTTTTGCGTTATTACAAAACCCTCCTAAAGAGTTGTTCGATTTTATATAAGATTCAAATATATGCATAGATTTTTATTATTATTCTAGAATCACACAATAAGTTAGGGATTACTTTTAAAAAGCCACCGAAGCAGATTGTAATATCCGCTGACCTAAATAACATTTCTAGTTAAAGATACCTTGAGATGAGACTGGCAACATTAACATCTTTCTTTTTTTTCTTTTTCGCTCGCCTTTAATACTTAATGTCATTCAATCAAGTTTCCAATTAGGTTTTATGCTATATAAGTGAGATAAAAAACGACGTAAGTAATTAAAGCATAAGTTTTCTAAATATTATGAAAAATATTTTAATCTTATTATACAAGAAATTACGTCACTTAACTAGAAAATAGTTGTTATCACTTATACAGCAATTTGTGTACGTACAACCTTCTTATATTTCTTATAAAAACTCTCAAAACAATTCTCTAAACGAGGCGTGGGCTGCGTTTTATAGAGAATCAATTGGTAAAGGTAGACTTTCGATTATTGCAAAAAGGTTTTACTGAATAGCCTTAAAGATAACCATTTACGATAACCTTTTATGAATATAAGGTTTCTGGATTACATTTAAATGTTTATTCGAGCATAACCAGTATCAAGTTGTACTTAATATGTCATCTCACTCATTTCCTTGGAAAAACAGAGAGACAAAAACATGCTTTAATACATTTTTATCGTGACGAATATTATAGAACTAAATAAAGAAACAAAATGATTACCACAGAGATACAAGAGAAAAAATACACAAAGCACATAACAAAAATTAAAGAAAAGTGTAGCAAAAGAAACCAGCTCAGCGTATGCAGTAAACAGAACCTGGTTTTTAGTTGGCTCCTATGCATCCACCAGAATAATATAGACATGGAAGGGATAAATCAACTCTTACCAACTGCGTTAAAGAACAAAACAAATGGCATGTTAAAACGTTCTATTACATGTATTGTTAGGAAGAAAATCAGAAAATGTGAAAGTGTATTGACGCAACACTAGCCTTACTAAAATGTCGACGTTTATGTCCCCTCCTTATCATTCTGACACTGGACTTTGTAACGAAAGCACGTTATTCCCGCCAACGGATTCTAACTAATAATGTCTGAAGTATGAATCTCTATTTCTATCATGTCTACATGCTGTCAAAGCTGGTCTATAATAAAGGCACAATAACCTCTGACATTTGACATTAAAAAATAGGGTCAGTAAAAACATTGTACTATGATAAAGTAACACTGCGTTCATAGGATATTTTAATGAAGCCTCCACCGACAAAGTTACGAGCTGAAAGCTTGTAAATTAATATCTTTATAAAATACGGTGAAAAAGGGCAGAAATTCTTTTAATATTCTTAGTCCGTTGATTACTCTACAAAAGTAATTAGGTGAGTTAGTAAGGTTTCATTTCATTAACATTTTAATGTGATAAAAATAATAAAGGATTGTAACATTTTTAATCTATTTAAAAATTTAAGAGTAAACTAAATATTGTTCATTAGGTATAATCTGTATTGTCAATTTGCAGACTCATCTGTTAATAATTAAAAACATATTTACTTAACTTTTGAAAAGACCATTGCATCTTTCGTAGTTTTAACCTAAAAAACTAAATATTTATAGATCCTTTTTTAACACATTTCTAGTACAAAAAGCCATCTTTGAAATATTACACTACTTGGTTTTGTGAAAATAAGTATGAACAAATCTTTTTGTACAATTTAGAGAAATATTGTAACATTCTCGGGTTAAAAAAAACATCTTGATCGATTAAAATCTGGAACCTATAAATTTAAAATTCAATTTGTAAGATAATGTAACTTAAACGATCAAGAACGTTAACTTTGAATGATCCAGCACATTGTGCGGTTAGCCGATATCGCTGTAGAGAAAATCGTTTGTAGAAACTTTTTAGTACCGACATAAAAACTAGCCGAAACACGAATTAGTCGGCTTGATGGGAGACGTGAACGTAGACAGGGAATAATGGAGGAGCATTTATCAAGTTAACTTTAGGTTAATTTTACGTTTCATTTGTTGTGTAGCATTGACCCCAATTAGAAAAAAAGTCGTTTACCATTACACGCTTATTAATAATATTAACTAAAGCAGATAACATGGTCATTAATCGTTCATTATTTAATTTATATGAATAAATATAGTTTAATCATTTCTCAAAGTACCCAACAACTATCATCTTTGCATATAAAAGAATCTTAGTTATTCCTCTCTATACCAGAAAATATAATAATTTAATTCGTATTTTTTTAAATGTTCAGATTTTAGAACAATTATCCCGTTTCATTCTTTCTAGTTATATTATGACTTCGTAAATTGATAACGATATGAAGTTTTAAAGAGTTCGACTAATTTTTAAAACTACTACCTTCCTTTTTAAGTTAAGTATGTCTGTCAGCGTTCTTTCGAGTAAGTTTGTTTAATCAATAGTTCCAAGGTGAAATTTTAGTTAACAGTGATGACGCTAACAGTGAGAGACGTCCGTGAGTATTTATTTGATACCAAATCTAATTATTGAACGATATAAAAAGATATGTAACCAATCTGTATAAAACGTGTAACAAGTTTTAGAAATTGAATTACGCTAGCCAACAGATGGTGTTTTAATTACGTATATGCGCTGTTGGACGATATTGCCTCGGTTTCGATTATAGGTTTCGACGACCGATAGCTCTGATAACTATCGATTGCAGTAACGTTATTTTCACATACGGGTTTGGCATAAAATGGTCACCAGTGACGTATTGTAGATATTTATAGTATTTGATAACTTAAAGAATGAATTAAGGATATGTTAAATTCATATGTTTGGAATTACGTATCTTTGGCAATTGTTAACCAGCTCAATTGTAAACATTTATTAGAAAACTGGCTGTCACCCGTGACTCCGTCCGCGCGGCATTTAAAAAAACATAATAAGTAGCCTATGTGTTCTTCCAGACTATGTTCTATATGTATCCGAAATTTTTATCAAAATCCGTTCAGCCTTTCCAGAGATACCTTCAAACAAACATCCTGGATAGATGTCCATCCATCTAAAATTTGGCATTTATAATATTAGTAAGAAGTAAGATTTAGAGATAAATGTAACGAATTAATCAGAATTAAAAATTATAATGTTTAGAAACATATTAAGCATATTTGTACATTTAATGACAACCTTTTAGATTGAAGATGCTTAGGAACAAAACTGGATGTTAGTTTTAACATTATTTTGCTTTACCATTGTAGATGTAAAATAAAAAAAAAGTCTTTACAGGTTATAATATGTAAGTCAGATATGCTGCGTAATCGTTGAGAGTATAATGTATTCAAAGGCAAGCAAGCATTTCCCTCGAATGAAAAACTCGAGCCGGGGTATCGTGTCGCAATGGCAGTCGCAGCTCGCAGTGAGCGTCCGGGCTTGAACTGAGTAATCTCGTTACAGTCGGTGCGCTATTTGTGAGCATTAATTTAATGCATTTCGTTGCTCAACTATTCATGACGTCATAACGCTTATTTTCATGCTATTTAAAACATTTAATAAAAAAAATAATGTTTAATAATTATTCTGACCTCTGAATATTTTTAATAAGGAATAAAAATGTATAATTTCAAATTTAATCATATCTATAACCCTAAAGCCAAGATTGTTCGAAAAATCTTTAGTGTAAGTAGTAATATGATTACAATCACTTATGAGAGTAGAATTATCTTCAGTCCAAAAGCAGCTTTATGTTTCCATCCTTAAGGTATTTTTCTGAGTAATTTAATCAGTAGGACTAGTTCATATGAATGCAAGGAACGCGCCGAAGGGATTGGAACGAATTATGAAAAAGGTTTTCCGTTTTATCATATTCACTTTAACTTAAGCTATTGTAATGGAAAACATGACATGAATTTAGATTATTTGTTGTGTTTATTATTGTTTATTTTTGTAGAAAATGAAAGAAATAATCCTAATTTCAAAAAAGATATAATTAATGACTGAAACGCACTATGTTTTTAAATTAAAAATATAAACGAGTCTGTTCTAATCTCTTTTATCAATAGCGTAGATACTTTTGGCAATTAAAAATATTACAAACAGTATAGAAAGGTTCTATTCTTTGTATGTTCTGGATAAACTGACAATTTAAAGATTTTTAAAATGACAAACAGAAATGTTTGCTATTCGCTTTGTTAAGGCAAAGCTTGGATGCTTTGCTACGATTGTTTTACAACTATTTATATAACTTATTTAATGCTTAATGTTGAAATAAAAGTGGAAAATTCTCGAAGCAGAATGTCATAGCATAAATCAGAGCGGCGGACCTACGCAAAATATATTCATAAGCATGCATGCTTTGCAGTCGAATGAAAAGTCGGCTCTAACTCACGCTACAATTTAAACGGTACATGTTCTTCTGCAACTTTTCAAATTTATTTTAATTCAGCGTCGCATTTTAAAAGAAATTCAAGTTAAATTTTTATGAAAAGTGACTAATAGGCTCAATAGTTTACGTTCAGCATTCAACTCTGATTATAAACAATTAAGTCTTCTCTTATTTTATATTATTTGTTTTTAGGTTATGTTTAAAATTTAGTTTAATTTGATCTTATTATTAATTTAATGAAAATGTTCCACTTTTCTTTTGCTACATGTATACACAACCTAGTCAATATTTAAAAACACATATATATTTTAAAGAATCGTCATAATGCGTTAAAATTCATGCATTTTGTACGTGTTATTTTCAAACATTTTACAAATCGATAGTAGATAACGTGAAAACAACCGCAGCATTCTTCGAAATCCATATTATGACAGCATCCTCGGCTCCGTTGTAAGCAAATGTTACAGCTATCGTTTGGGATTTCAGCATTTGAATGTTACGAAATATTATTGTTACAATTGTAACATTGTTTACTGTTATTGTTTGATTTGTAACATAAAATACACAAGTAAAAAAATACGAAGATTTCTTAAAAAATGTAACGAATCTTTGTAAAATTCAAATGAAAATTATTCAGAGTGCTTAATATTACTCAATTTACTTCTATTATATATACCAAATCTTTGTTATGTTCATGTTAAAGTTATTATTACCGATAATAAAGTATTAAAATTTTATTTTTATTATTAGCAACAATAGTAAGTTCTCATATAAATAGAACCTATCTATGAGATTATTACGACTAAAGCAGTTATCTACCACATATAATAGCCCAACCCTTTTTGCAAGATTATTTCATAGAATCATAAGTCTGTGAGCTCTGCATTACATTTAATTCCATTCTCGTACGTATATTCGAGGGCAGGGGAGTAAGGAGGGCTACAGTAACTGTCTGTAGTCGTAGAACGTTCGTGTCGTACTCAGTACGAGGGCACTTGTCCGCAGAGAGCCCGACGTCGCCCAAACATTCACGGAAATGTTTCATCTAAATGTTTCCTTCTCACAGACTCAGAATTCATAAACACACTTCTACTCAACTCTCAAGTGTTCTACATTACACGAATGATAATTTATGTCACTTCTCTTGTTTCAGTTTTGACTAAAATGTTTTATTTTTAGTTTTGTTTTGGAAACACGGTAAATCTATTGTATGTAGTTATTTTCTTTTTTCTCATATAACCTTCCAGCTTATAACAATCAATTCGTCCTTGTTATTATTTTCCTGTAATTTTATAAATCTAACTTGTATCTTTATATATAATTCTTCTGTGAGTGTGTATGTCACTGAACTTCTCTCAAACGACTGGACCGATTTTGATGAAATTTTTTGTGTGTGTTCAAGGGGATCTGGGAATAGTTTAGATTCACAATTTTCATCAAATATTAACTTCATATTAATATATTCAAATTAAAGACGTGTAGACAGGACAACGTCTGTCGGGTCCGCTAGTCTATATATAAAAATTCTTATCAGTATCGTCTGTTCATTCTTTTCTGTAAGGATTTTAATTATCATTTACTTTAGGATATTATTATAACAATCCATTCTTAATAAGGCGCAACATAAGCTCCTTGAAATATTTAAGACACTTCAGTTATGACGTTCATAAAGCCCTGTCATATTTTTCTTCACAAATTATTCTTTCTCGCCTTTTGTCTCTGAAAAGCTTGTCTTTATTACACTTATAAATTTCTGGTAGGGAAAGAAATTGTTGTATCTGGATTATCTCACAATGAACGCACCACACTACTCTAGATTTGAGATATGTAAGAACAACGGATGCGAGATTTGATGGAAGCCCATCTTCCAGATGTGTTTGTCTTCTTGAATAAAATTCTAATCTTACTTCTTACTAATATTATAAATGCGAATGTTTTTATGGATGGATGTTTGAAGATATCTCAAGAAAGGCTGTATGAATGTCGCTAAAATGTGGCATAGATTTAGAACATAGTCTGGAGGAACGTATAGGCTACTAATTAAGTTTTCTTTTATACAGCTAGTAAAGTAATAAGGCGTCTTGTTAGGACTTTGTGCATATAATTTAATTAGATTTAGTGAAGATTTAAGAATGAAATCTCAATATTAATTAGGAATCAAGATACGATGTAACTTTTAATATAATAAGATCAGACAAAGATAAATCCTGAACTGATATAAAAATATACTCAAATTATCAAAATATTATAATAATAGTAAGCGATTGTAAAATAAAGCTTGCCAAGAAATTAAAAAAACTATGTACACAAATCTCTAGGCCTAGTAATTCACACTTTACCTCGTTATTTTATCATCTGAGGAGTTAGACAATAACTTTCGATAAGTCACGTGATTGTCGTCTGCCAGTTCCATGCATTTTTGAAGTTCGCTGTGGAATCGCTTCGAAGCGAATGCATTTTATCTAACCCCTCAGCAGTTCCTCTGGTATATAGGCGTCGATGATTACCGTTGTGATCCCACCGTTCGTTTGCCTCTTTTGTTATTAAAGAAGTCATTCATATTTTTTAATATGTACAAATGAGATATGAAATATAAAAATGTACAAGGTGCGTGTTCAACAATAACCCATTGTATTCACAAGTGTTGCTATAAAAAGTAAGCCGGGTATAACGATTAAAATACACTTCCGTATTATAACAGTTCGCGTTGGAATAAAACGGGGAACGAGAAAAACGTAATGAAAATTCATTCCTATTTCAAAAGCCATTTTTACACATGTATTAATAAAAATTATTAAAAAGTAGCAGTCGGGCTTCCGTCAGAACAGAATTTTTATAAAAAAAAGTAGCGTATAATATATCCGTGTGCGTCAACTAAGTTCCCGACAAAATCCTGTCGAAATCGGTCTAGCCGTTCCGGAGATAACTTAGAACAAGCTTAAACGCGGCCTTGTAGACAAATATACAGACAATAATTTTAAGAATTGGTTTTTCATTATTAGCAACGCAAAGGTTATGTGTTCTAAATATGACTTTTTATAACAAACAGACTATCCAATTATATTAATATGAATACATATAAAAAGATATACGAATAAGGCGATTATAGTACAGCAGAGATGTGACCATATTCCTTAATGAACTCCTTTTGAAAAAGTGGAAACACAATGGTTAATATACCTATAATTTAATTAAGCTCTGTGATGAAATTTTATATCAATGGATTAATTATTAATCTCAATTTAATTAATTAACGGTATAATGCTTTTCGCTAATTTGTTTCCAGTGATTTCAAAGAAGTGATTATAAAACAACACAGGTTGTATTAATGTAGGTAATTTATATATTTTTTAAATTAACATTTTAAATTAGGTTGAATCAATCTGTTAAAAATATAAATAGTTTAAATTATATTGAACTTAAATTGATTAGAATAAAGATTATTATACTTAAAAATATAAAGAAAATTACTCGGAAGTGTTTTTATAGCATACCTTAAAATATTTTGGTACATTTTAGGATAAATGTTTGTATTTTGCTTAAGAAACGCAAAAAAGACTGTAGGTGAAAGTCTTGCTTGAAACACTTTTAAATTGAAAATGTTGTCGGTCGTGTTTTCATTACTGCAAGATTTTTTCTTTATTAAAAAAAATCCATCCAGAACGATCATGTTGTATCAAAAATATTTTTTTTTGCAACTGATGTTGTGGCGTCTACTACTTTAAAAAACGGATTTTTTTCCATTTATCCGCCGTTGATAAAGGTCCTCTCTCTCTCAAGAGATAATGTATCACATGACGTTTGTGCATATTCATTTCTGTGTATATTATGGGTTCACTTTTCATACCCACATGCATATTAATTAATCGTTAGATGTATATTAAAATAATAAATTACATTTTGTATGCGCGGCGTCAGAAATATTTTAAATTACAGAAAGATTTATAATCTTGAATTTCATTAACTTTTACTACTACTATTGTTATCAAAATCAGAAATATGCTGCCGTACTTTTATACTGTAATTATAATATTACAGTTTATTAGCTAACTTTTAAGTTTCGCTAAGTTGTTAACTATAGTTTTAAGTTTAACATAATTTATTAGCAGACATAAACGGTATAATAGCTTCAAAATTTAATAAACATTAGTCTATGAAATGATGGTAGGAAACTATTCAAAATTGTAAATGCAAGGAAAAATCCGTAGGCGACACAGAGAAGAAAAGCCGGGATTGCGGCGACGCGGAAACTGTAAAGAGGGGAGGCTTTCAATCTGAACGGACCTACCATCGCAATAATTGGACAAAATATTACAACGTCAACGTCATTCAAGAAATTCAAAAATTGGGTCGCGACCGCTCCGATACTTTGCTAAATGAGAAAAAAAGTTCAAAGTACAGAAGGCATATATTAGCTTTCCGTTTTCCGTTTCAAAGGAAACAAAGTTCTTAGTACTTTAATTCGATGGATACATTTTGTAGTACCTACTTAAAAAACATATTTTGATACTGGGAACTAGTACCGAGAATAAAACGAAATAATAATAATGGATGTAACCGATTATATGTACAACCGATAATATATACAACCAATTATATGATATTTATTTGAAAGGTTGATTGATAATTTTTATGCAAAAATATTCTAGTTGTTGTTTTGAACGTGAATGCGTTTACCCGGCTTATTAAAAACACCAGTAGCATTTATAATGATCCAATTACATTAAGGAAAGTCGTATTACAGTTAACAAAGAGAGCTGTCTCCAGTTCCCGTCGCTTTGTATTATTGCGCCTCGACGCTGTTGTCTCCGGATAGTTTCCTGGACTTGTGAATAGTTCTTTACAACTTCGACCACAGTATGCGCTAGAGATTGACATCAAATTAAATCATTTCTAATTACTATTACTTCTAAGTGTAAACGTATATATAAGCATGACCGAAGAGAAAAAAAGAATGAGTTTTTCTACACAAATAAAAAAACACTCCGCATTTTAACTTTAGTACAGTACTTAGTTATCTGGTAGGTGGTGAGTCGTAATAATACCAAGAACACAGTAATTCGAAAACAAAAGTTTACGACAATACGTAGTTTTTTATTGCACTTTTGTGTTTGCTATTCTTAGTAGTACTTTGCAAATATTTAACAATCACCATAATGCATATTTTATTATTTACTCACAAGATCTTGGATTTCATTTTGTATTCTAACGTTACCTTAGGTTTGTTCCGGATCTTTGTGTATTTTCCTAAAAGCTTCCGTTGCTTAGTTCCGGCGTTTTATTCTAGAAATATTATTTATTTCAGACTTTTTTAGTATATTATATTTAGTTTAAATTTTTCTTTTATCATACTATGATTTGCTGTATTGCACTTATTCTGTCATTAATACATGATAAAATTTTATGGTAGAATATAATAATAAGTCATCTCACCAATTAATTTTTTCATTTATTTGAGACACAAACAGTTCAATAAGTTTATTCAAAATCGTATTATTTTATGAAAAGCAAGACTTTGAAGATTGAACCGAGAAAACTGAAAATATCATAACTTCATGGAAATAATATTTAGTTATTTTCAATGAGGCGCAGAATGCAATGTGGGTGTTGACGAGGCTAGCTCGTTAACGACACTTCATAATATCTGGAGAGCAATCGCTCCAGAACTGTTGAATCGCCACTCGCCTCCCGCTATCGACTCGCAGTATAAAAGAATTTGAATGTTTTAAATTTTAATTTTGCACGACACTTTAACCGTAGTCTGAACTCACTTTTCTACTTTTTAATTTTCGCTTCAGCTTTTATCGACGTGGCTTCTACTAAATTAAAATTTTCCTACAACGTTTTTATAAACTTATTTTGCTTGGAATATTATACAGGATAAATTACCACGTAAATTGACTAAAAGTAAAAGAAATCTTAAATATATTTTGTTACATTATCAGACAATGTAGCCAAAGCTCATTTGTTTTTGTCAATAAAGTAACTAAAATAAAAACGTATCTTTTATAGGTAAAAAGTTTTTTTACGATCTAGTATTAGTTACACAAGACAAGTGTTATTAATGTTAAAATCGTTTTTTTATTTAAGAAAAAATTGGGGCACAAAAATTATTATCTGACGCACTCGCTATAAAAATTTCATCACAATCTTTTAGGTGGTTTAAAAACCAACACGAATACATATAAATATCGATATTTCTTAAATATTGTCAGTGTATTAGAGAAAGGATACGGTAATAAATATATGAATAATGCATTCTATGTTAAAAGAAAGCATCTAAATTACTATTCTTTTTACTAAAAGAAATTAAAAAAATAAAATTTTTGTAAAATATAATTTTTTCTTCTTTTTTAGTGAAAATTATAAAAGACAGTTATTAAAAATGAAGTAAAAAAAACCTCACAAACCATTTTCATTATAATTTGAGCAACAAACGACTTTTGAACAGTTTTGCCAACTACAAAATTGTTTGTCGACTGTAAATAAATGAGAATCAAAATTTAGCTGCGGCGTGCAGGCGACCGCCTTGTAACGAACGGCGAATACGAATTATTCAAACAACTTGCCTCTGCAGGGCCGCATTAACAAGGTAAACTTCTCTTTACTCGAAACATTTCCGTACCGTGTGTTTGTTAACTCTGTTTCCGTGCATTAAATCTTATATATTGCAACGAAAGTAAAACTCTATACTTTTTAGGTTTCCATACCTCACAGGAAAAAAACGGGACTTACAGGATCACTTCGTTGTCTGACCGTTTGTCTGTCGAGACCCGTTTTTTTTTTAAATCGTAGTTTGTACTACGGAGCGAAAAATATTGAAACTAGTGAATAATTAAAAAGATACCAAATAATAACTGATAACTTATTTAAAACGATTAAAAAATATATCTGTAAATGTAAATGTAAGATGCTAAGACTCCGAAAAAAAATCATAATATAATATTATACATAGGTCTGCAGAAAATTCAGTTCAATTGGTTGAAGGTATCTGCTTCAAAATTGAGTTACAAAATTCCTCGGGAACTAACATACATTGCAAGGTAAATAAAAGATTACAAAATACATGAAGTTGTGAGCCACCAAAATTTTGTGTTGTTAAATCGTGTTTTAAATGAATTCTGAATTACACAGCGTATCGAGTGTTAGGCCAATAAAGAATCTGTGGGACCTCACGTAGCGCGAGATAAAATCAACATTCTTTCCTCATTTTATTAAGTGTCCGACGAAATTACGCAATAAAAGATTGCCTCGGGACTACAGACAACACTTAAGATGTAATTATGATAATTCTGAAACGAGACAAATCAATTGATTTTGTTTTCCATTATCTCTTAATTCGTATCTAAATAATAGTCGTGTTTTTATTGCTGCATTTTACGTGGTTTTTAAAGTCTTATTAAGTTGTAAAAAACGTACAAATCTTACGTAGGACATAAACTAAGTCGCTTACAAACACACTTGTTATTTTTTTATTTAATATTATCTAAAAACACTTAGTTAATAAAGATATTAATTGTGCCACCTTTTCAAAAAAACTGTCGTTCCTCCTATCTTAGTAGTAGAAAAATTCAGTACTGACTTTTATATTTCTATGCACTATTTTAAAAACGAAACTGAATTGCTTAGAAATAACTTTAAAGGAATATTATAGAGTCAACAAAGCAGTGAAACGTTCGACATTGCAGGTAACTATTTGATTTCACGACTCACTCGACTTAAATATTAAATTCAAACAAGATTCTTTGAGACGTAATGCAACTGTTTAACAATGAAATTAGAAATTCCTTTCGCAATGTAAGAAAAATTATTGAACTTTTATTTAATTCGCATCATTTGTTACGGTATCCATTAAATCTATTACAACTCATATTCTTTATTAAAATTATTTTATTATTTAAAGTTAAAGTAATGATAGAGGAAATTTAATTTTCATGAAGCAGAATTTACAAAAAAAAAATGTTTGAATTCATATAATGTAAGTTTTAACAAGTCCTTTTTTGATGTTACCGCTGATATGACGTTTTTAACTTTTATATAAATTAGTCGGCGACGACATCGGACATGTGAGCTAAAAACACAACAATAGCATTTATATAGATAAAGAAAATTTTGTAATGTTGATTATTATCTCCGCCCTTGTCCGATACACTGCGATTTTTACATAGAACTTAGTTATTTCCTTTTATGCAAATACTAATTTTAAGCTAGGCATAAAAAAACTCTTTCCTTTCTTCTCTCTAAACAAAGTTACTCGTAACAATTTTTGCAGAACTTCGCCTACTTTAATATCTGAACAAAGCGGCAATTGGCTGCAAATAAAGGAGATAACGCGGCTTATGACTACACCGGAATGAAATATTAAATCCAAACAGGATCCTTTGAGTTATTTGCGGAACGTATTATGGTCTGAAAGTTGGTAGGAAAAGGTAAAAGAAATATTGTTGAGCAATATCGGCTTTAACTTCTTTCAGCGCGGGAACAGTGCTATGAAATTTTACGAACACGAAGGAACATTGTTTATGTGACAGGCTCCTCTAAATTCATGGTTCGGATAACTGGCAATAAGTCGCTTTAAATGTGCTGTTAAAATATAAAATGTTCTACTTATGTCGCATAAATGTACAACTGAATTTTGTTTATAGCTTAGATATTTTCTCGAGGGTTGCAAATAATTATTCTAATAATACTATAAAAGAAGTTTATTTATCTACTGGTAGATAACAAAGCGTAATTACAAAAAAATAAAACAAGGATAGACAGGTACTATGCAGTTAATAATTTGGATTTAATTTCATTTAAAATTAATAGCAAATATGGTTTTAAAAGTAGTACAGGCATAATTTAAACAAATTAAAAAAAAACTGTTTATCAATACTAACATTTTATTTTGACTTTATCAGTTTGGTTCACGCGTTTTTATTTTATAACCATTCGTTTATGTAGTATTTAGGTACACTTTCCTTTAGGTTATCAATTTACTTTTGGAAATGATTGAGAATGACTGACTCGAATTCACCCGTTGCCAAGAACTTCATTAGAAGATGATCTTACAGAATATCACAAGTAAAGTTACTTAAAAGTAAAACGAACCACAACAAACTCACAAAACAACTTTGCGAACTCCGAGTAGGTTGAGGATTGAGGATTTTTATTGGATACGATCGCAAAAATATTCTGTTTTCGTAGTTCAAATAAACTTTGTGTCACATTTAAAAAAATAACCTAGAAAACAATAAACATGGTTACGACTTTTCGTGTTATCACAATGTACTGAAAAATCTCAAAGGTTGCTGCAAAATATTTCTTATAAGAAACATTGTAAATAGCACTTTATAACAATAGCCGTACAATAGATTTTCGCATACCAATTGTGAGCGTAGCATTCGGTATTCAAAACAAAAGGCGTGGGACTGTAATCCCGTTAAAATTGTCGGGCTGCGCGTAGCTTTGAAAAAACTCCACTCGAAATTGATCTCCCGGAAATGAAAAAAGTACGATGTTTTCTAGGTGCGGCACGACGTACGTTCAACTGGCATATGGCAGAATTAAATTTGCCTCTAACTTTTATTTAGTAGACAGATACTTCGTTTATAGAACTAAGACTAGATATAGGTTAGGGATTAAAATTTATTTTAAATACTTTACATGATATCTTTACACTTTTTTATGATCTATGTATAAAAATATATGATTATACGTACGTACTTGATGATAATTCATCACTTAAAGTAAATAACATCAAAGTAATACCGTCGTTAACCGCATGTAGCACCTCGTGCGTAAAAATAAATTTTTAAAGAAGAAAAATGTGTTTTCTCGACGTCAAAACATGTAAATTCATTCTCCGATGATACTGTAAAACGGTATTTCTTTGGTTTTTTTATTAAAAAAAACTGCGCAGCTTATTATGTTAAAATTGTCTCCTGATAATAAGATTAATAATAACTGGGTGTTAAACTAAGTAACAAAATTAAGCTTCACATAAATGTAGGTTGGTAGAGACTGGTAGAGACTCAGAATAGGAAAATTATATTTTAACAGTACTGTCACGCTCAATCGAATGTTGTAGAGGTTACATAATAAATAGTAGCAATGACTTGCAACATCAAAGAATTCGTTGCTCAAAGAAAAAGGTGACGTCATTCTGGTGAAATTCTTGTCAAACAGTAAGAACTATTTACGCTTAATCTTTTTTGTTAAACGGATGATGAATTTAAAGTGAAATGTTCTATGCAAGCTTGCAATTAAAATTCAAACAGAAGTCATAAAGTTACAATTAGTACAAAACTACTGAGTCAATGATTCGTTTTCCTTTTTTTAATACACTTTCTACAATGTTTCAATGAATTTCCCTTAAAATGAAATTCATAACGAAAGCGTTTCGGTTAATGGCCGAGGCGCCCTCAAGGACTTTTGTAGTCGAGTATCCTTTTAAAGCTCAACAAGGCGTCCATTTATACACGAATAAATATTAAACTTTTTTTTAAAATCCCTAAACCTGCCACACTCAGAGTTTAACTTAAGCATTTCGTTAGTGGAAATTTTTATTTGTCCATTAATGCCTTATTTACGAGTCTGGTGGTGCTTTTTAAAGTCTTAAATGTAAAAATTTTAATTGTGTTTATTTAAATATTTCGTTGCCACATAAATATTATTATAAGTGTAAATTGTATCGTTAATAAGGGTTCCGCAATTGGCGTTGTGCTGAATTTTTAAGATAGAAAGTTCCACTGTTTGAGAACTTTCCGAGAAAGCGTAGAATCGTGACGGAAAATACGTATTTCAATGTAAAAGCAATCTTATCGTTGTTGAGATAAATTTGTTTCTAGCTAACAGTGTTAAAAGGCTTTATCTGGAAAAATTACGCGGCGGCCTTCTGGATGACTCATACATGATTCATGATGTAAGCTTTTCCCTTAGTATTGCGAATTTAGATCTCACGTTTTTGGTATTTGAAATACGGATAATCTGTTTTACTGTTCAGCTTCTAACACGTTTTATAATATATTTCAGCATATAACATATACATTTGTATTTTATCGAATCGATATCCGTTTATTTGGAGTCAAATGCAACAGTGCCGCACTCCCTTATAGGAATGTTTCTTCATATGATTTTTTAAAGCTTTTACATAATAACAATAGTAACTTATAATACATCAGGCAGATTACATAATTTAGAAAAGATCATTTCTAGAATTTACACATAAAATTGGTGATAATAGTAAAATACAGCTGCGACTTATAAATAATGTAGCTTTTGTTTTAAGCAAAACAAAACAGTTTGACTACACAAATGTACCAAAAAGTAGCAAGACAGCAATGCATCGGAGTACTGTCGTTGTTCTGACTGTACGCGACTGTACTCACATCCAGCGACAAAACAAAGCGACTCTCAGAGTAATCCTCTTAAAATATTTGGGTATACTCGCTGTTTTGCAACAACACTCCGAGACTTTGCTTCCGTGCTCGGAGAACAAAAGGAATGTAGTTTTGGCAGGTCACAATATGTGCCTTTGTAGTTATAACTTAAGCTCTATCAGAACAATCGTAATAGATTGGTCAGAACAAAACACAAATTGTAGACATGGCCAAAGACATATAAGGCTGTATATACCATCTAGTTATACTAATATAAAGCGAAAAGATTTGATTATTTGTTTGCATTGAATAGGCTTCAAAACTACATAACCGATATGAAGAATTCTTGCTAGGAAGCTACACTATTCTCAGGTTGTATTTTTCAGTTTATTAGTTCTCCGCGGAAGGAAGTTTTTGGTGTAGAGTCTAGTCTAAAATGAATTATTTTGACAAAGTATATTTGGAATATATATATATGAATACTCCGTTACATAACTTTTGGTGGCTTAAATAATATATTATATCGATATACAGTTGGGAATCGCTTTTGATGTCGAGTAACGTTATTAACAAGCCGCGTAAATACTGTGGTTTATCGTACATATGATAGGATTGTCGCACGCTTGTAACTCTAGTTTGATTGTGTCCAAATTCCAATAGCTTACTTACATATTGGATAATAGTTGCCTTGTGGACTATATTGTTTTGCATCTAAAAAAGATTTTAAAAACTTCACATTTTAATTCTTAAGTTCGATTAAACGTATCCAGAATTTTGTAAATAAATTCACTATTTTTCCACATCAATTTAATTCAAATTTTAGTAGTGCTCGAGTATGAACTTTGTACAACAATATCATATCTTTCCTTAGATTTATATGGTATGACCATTCCAAATATTCTCTTGTAGCCTAAGCTATTTGACTATTTATTGAGTTTAGGTTTTATTCGGTTCTAATTATTTCTGGTCACAGGAGTATAATTAGGCTTTTTTAAAATAAAAACTAATTAAAATGTTGTATTTTTTGTTACAGAATTTAAAGAACCAGATAATGACGACTAATCTGTGGGTAGAACAGTCGTGGTACGACTACAAGCTACGCTGGGAGCCGCGCGAGTACGGCGGAGTGCACATGCTGCACGTGCCATCAGACCACATCTGGAGACCCGACATCGTGCTCTACAATAAGTGAGATATAAATAATCAGATTATAAATTATAATTTAAAATATCTATAAATCAATGCCTTTCTAGTAGCAGTGTCTAACTCTTAGTGTACAAGTTAGATTAGATAATTTTTTATATGTTATAGACGAAGTTTACATATTTAAAGTCAGATAGGATGAAAGTACATCTGGCACTACTTACAACTTAGTACTTTCTTATCTATTGTACAACTATCTAAGATAAAAATAACGAGACCTAATAAGCATTTGCAACCTATTTTAAGCTGGACATAGAGTTAGAAGACGTCGGTGGCTCAGTGGTCAAGCACTTGACTTGGAATCTGCAGGTCCTGGGCTCGAATCCCGCCATGTACCAATGTGTTTTTCGGTTTCCGATTTACATATGTACATTTATCCGACGTTCTTACGGTGAAGGAAAACATCGTGATGCAATCTGCACATATCTGAGAAGAAATTCAAAGATATGTGTGAAGTCAACCAACCCGCACTTGGCCAGCGTGGTTGACTTTGGCCTAATCATCCTTAACTTAGGGTAGGCTCCGAGGCCCTCGGTGGGGACGTATAGTGAGCTGATGATGATGATGTTTAATTTTGTTTGTTGCAATTTTACCTTTTATTCCTAATCAAAACGAATAACATGATGAATGAAGTTATGTGGCTGGAAACAGAAAACTTTATACTGGTACTAAGATGCCATGTTATCTTATTATTAATTTTATTGGTCAATTTCTACAAACATTTTTTCATTAAGTCTTTAACTAAAAGTCTTAAATAAATATAAAAACACTGTCATAAAATGCCATATCTTTTAACAAATCAATAAATATGAAGATATTTCTATAAGTATCATTATATTTGAATTTTTATAGATTTAAATAATTTTATTGACAATTAAATTGGACAGCCCTATAGCCTTGTCAAGGCAGTAATGGGTTATACGTAGCAGGTGGTAACATTATTTACTACGACAATATTATTCTATTAGAATCTTTTTCTTCTCATGCTCTTATCTCGGATTATCTAATAGACCTACGGAAACTTGTCGCAGACAATAAAGTCTGTATATTTATCGTTTAACACGATCTTTAATTATTTCTCTTAGCACGTATTAATTAAATTTTCTTTTTTTCTTTTCTTTTTGTAATTGGTCGTATTAACTTTAAAGTATTTTCTTTATACGTTTAGATATATTTTATAATTAAATAATTTAAACTTATAATACGCTTGTTGTTAAGTGTAGATTAATTAGAATCTATCTGTTTGGTCTTCAAATGTTGTTGACTATTTCTTGATATTCTCAAAATACTATCAACAGAGAAGTCTATTTTTGATACAGTCACCGATTAAGCTTGGTGTTTTTAGTCCACAGGATTATTCTGAATACAAACAGTAATTTATCTATATATATAAAAGAAAGTCGTGTTAGTTACACTAGTTATAACTCAAGAACGGCTTTACCGATATGGCTGAAAATTGGTGAGGAGTCAGGAGACGGACATAGGATACAATTTATTCATTTTTTATTTATTTTTTTCGAATTTATGCCTTGAAGAGCTGCTTTTTATTAAACTTACTAATATTATAAATGTGAATGTTTAGATGGATGTGTGTTTTTTATATATCCACGCGGTCGGAGTCGCGGGCGACAGCTAGCAGTTGTATAAATTGTACTTATAATTAAATCAGTCTACTGTTGCAAGAGGCCATTGTCAGTTTTATACAATACATTGACAGTTACAAGGTTGAAAC
This sequence comes from Papilio xuthus, assembly GCF_000836235.2. Taxonomy (NCBI): domain Eukaryota; kingdom Metazoa; phylum Arthropoda; class Insecta; order Lepidoptera; family Papilionidae; genus Papilio; species Papilio xuthus. The sequence goes on from NW_013530872.1 coordinate 5,104,543, forward strand.
ATTGTATCAATTAACAAGCAATCATTCATACAAACTCGATTGGAATGCACCGCACACCACTATCCGGAATCAGGTGCTAAATCTTAAATACGAAATCAATTTATAAACATATTTTGTCGCGCGAGCCACGTTTACATGTCAATTTATGTTTATTTATTGGAACATTGCTTCTACGGTGATAAGGAGCAAAGGATTGAAGTATGCAGACTAACTTAACGATGCAAACTTATAATCGATTAAGATATTACAAGCTCTATCTCATTTTCTCTACTCTGTGGTAATACGTTCTAGTTCATAAATCATTGGCCTGTCTAAATGAGCCTCCGCCTTCGTGTCCACTAATAGAAAAACGGTATTAGGTATTTTGCATCGATTTATGTTGGAAAATCAACTTTATTACTTTGATTTTTCTTTTTGCTACTTAAGAGAAGTTTATAACGATGTAATGCTATATTTAATGCCACTTGTTGGAAAGTGTTTGCTATGATTTAAAATACGCAATACATTCAAGTACTTTTATTTAGTACGTAATTAAAATTGAGATATACTTCTCCTTTTGTTTCAAACATACCTTAACTCAAAACTTACATTAATCAAAATCTATCTGGCTGTGTAGAAATGCATAGTAGTCCAAAATATACAGTGTCACGACGCTCTACATTTCCTTAGCTATAAATATTTATCTCAACCATTCATTAACTTAAAACTTTTTTCTCTTTCTTGGGTCTTATAATTAATGTAACATATTAGAAAGATATTCGTTAATGAATTGTCGGGTGCTTGGGCAGCGTAGAGGGCAGGTCGGGGTCTGTGGGGCCGGCGGGGGCGTAGCGAGGGCCGGGCAACGCACCTGCGGTAGCGCTCTGCCGCCGCCGCCGCGCCGCTCAAAATACTATATTAACGCGTCTTCTTTTATTTTTTAACCGCCGATAGCCGCGAGCTAAAGGTTACGACAGATACGGATTCGTAAAATATTAATTGAGTGTGAATAAAATAGCAATAAAATACAGTGCTTTTCTTTGAGATTGACTTTAAGTGCGAAAGATTTCTGCCTCATTGCCATTAATATGATTTTAGGTCTATAACTTAAGTATTTTAACAGTTGTTAAAGACTTCCACTGTTCTAGGCAATCTTTTTTATGCGAATATTTAATGCGGATATTATTATTTTACCACAGCAATTTTCAATTCGCCTCCTAACAGGGTCTTCGATTTTTCTTCATGGTACGAATCGCGAATTTCAAATGATAATTTAAATATAAATTGTTCCATTTAAGTCATCAAGCTCTGGAGTCCGGACCTGTCTGACATCTTTCGGCATCTGGCCGGTCGGAGGCTGCGATCTCGCGATAGCCCGGGTCACTGTCCGCCGCACCGCTGCCGCCGCCCGGCTCGGCTCGCAGCCACCTAACTTATGTTACCACGGATTTGCTTAGCAAATCGGGATACTGTAAACAATTATAATTATTTTTTGGTAAATTCGTTAAACTACAAGAATATATATGAATACATTTTAACAGATTTTTTATATTACACATTTAAATATTCCCACGATTTAGACTAACTTAGTGAATTAAAAAAAATTATAAGTACATCATCCAAGTGAACTACTGCTTTTGATGCTCAATAACGTTACTTTTATCACGTTCACTATGAAACAGGAATTAGGAAATAATATTTGTCCTTTCTACATCAACAATTTCCTTAATCAAAAAATGTAAATGCAGTAAAAGTTGGTCACCCTAAATAGATCAGGTCGCACGTCAGCCCGTAGAAACTGGAGCGGGTGTTGTTTTGTAATGTTTGATTACATTTCATTGAGGCTCGGCCACACGATAGCGGCCGCATTGCGACGGATGTGAGGAAAGCTGGAACGGTATCCATTGATGCAGTTACAGAGGTCGTGACCCGGCTCGCATCGCCGACACGACACCGGACACGATAGCGAACTACAACTAATAAATCTTAATCGACATCACTATTCCGACTTAATAGTTCTACGAATATGTTTTGTTTTGTTTCGCATTGTTGATATAAAAACAAAACAAAAAACATGCGCATTTCTTTACAGCCGTACCAAGAAAGTTTGTAGGGAAGCTTGTAAAAACTAATAAGCATTATCCTGTATAACACTTGAAGTCTGAGTTCAAACTTCAACCTTGAGAAAATATATAAAAATTTTGTAGGTTCAGGAAGGACATGCGACAATGATCACACAGAAAATATTATTTTACCTTCTAAGTGTCAAGATAGGCCTCAAAGAGGTCAGTTTAGTGGCGGAGCTACTTTATAGCCACCTTTAGCGACCTCTACGCAACAGAATAACCAACGAGCTGTATATTCTTGGACTTCGACCTTGTAAGCTGCAGATAAAATCTATGTTTATCACTTACTTGTGGAACGTCCTAGTTTACTATAGAAAAGTCAATTCTAAGAAGTAAAATAGACAACATTTTCTTCTTACTAATTTATAAATGCGAATGATTGGATGTCTGGTAGAAGGTATCTCCAGAACGGCTCAACGGATCTCGATGACATTTGACATGGATGTAGAACATAGTCTGTAAGGACAAATAAGCTACTAATTATTTTTTTTTATCTCCACAGACGGAGTCTCAGGCCACTTATTTATTCATATTGATAATTTATTACACCTTGATTTATTTTAATTTTAATATACTTTATGCACACATTTTCTCTTTGACTCACATATTGTGATTCAGACAGAGAAAAGTGTCTCAACCTTGTAAATATATTTTGTCTTTTTTTCTAGTTAACATTGGTGTTTGGGCGTCTTTCGCTCCAAACATTAATCTTAAGCATTGCTATAATTTCTCAAACAACTGTATAAAGGTTATTTAAATTGTTTCTTATTTAATATTCAAATTTAAGGTTGATCCAAATATCCATGATCTTTTCAGTTAACCTATGAACCCATTGATATTTAACACATTTAAATTAACTTGAATAATTAATTTTAAGCACGAAAATATTAATGAAAGGAAATGAATTCAAAAACAATATAATAAATTAATATGTGTCATATATTTAGGTACAAGTCATAGTATATCAAGTATATATAATCTGTGTTCAAACGTTCCGACATCTCTCTAATCAAACATTTAAAAACGATTTCGTAATATCAACACATAAATGCTACGATTTATTTTCTTATGCAATACTAAAGACGGAACGGATGTGCGCGGTCAGATGTACAAGGCTTTTAAAATTATGGCTCCTGATTTTAAAAGTAAAAATAAATAAGTGATTCATGGCTACTTCGTAAATTGGTTATAAAATATTATTCCAAATACGAAATTTCATTTATCATTTCTTCATTTAGTAAAAAGTATATAGAAATAGTATTCGCCCGCGATTCGCTCCGTACGGAATTAATAAAACTTAATTAGTAGCCATGAGGTCTTTCAGGCTATATGCTACATGTATACCAAATTTCGGCGAGATTCATGCAGCCGTTCTGTTCTAATGCTTCTATCCATCTAAACATTCGCATTTATAATATTGGTAAGATAGATTCAATGAGTCTCGTAACATTTTATCGCCTTTCAAAGCTAGATTATAAATATGATGGAAGATATATTATGTCATGAAAGTGTTAATACCATTTAGCACAAATGTTACTTGTAAATTACACACTGTTAATTTTTGTAATAGCCTGCTAAAATATATTGCGTCTTGTTTTTATCGTTAACACTTATTCGTATGTGATATTTAAAGAAGTAGCAGAGCAAAGGCCAGTCGCCCGAATATAACCAATTATTTCTAAAGCACTTTAATTAAGTTTTATTACTCTCGTTACAATACTTGTAGCGCTGTAAATTAAGGAAGAAAGTCTAATTAGAGCGAAGTATTTGTATCAAATACGTACAGTGAATATAAAGCTGTCTACAGACTTGCGATCGATAGGATATTTAACGTCTCTCAAATTATAACCTTGTATATTATATACAATTAAATTGATCAACGTTAATCAATAGAATTGAATAATATAATGCTAAAAGGGAAATTTATTTTAGCAGGTTTATTCGGGGTTTGTTGACTAAGAATTACTAACACCGCGCTTGCCTGCTCCGTAACGTCAGTTAACGCGTGACGTTGCGAAGCTTCTGCTCACAAACAGTAATGTGGCAAACACATTGTCTGTAGTGTGTCGTATGCCTTAACCAACGAACTGGTTTCTCCAACGCCGATATCAATCACCTCGCAACCCAGTTTAGGTATGCATTGACAGTCCACACCCACAAATAATAATTAGACGGATGGCGGGCCCAGAATGTCAAATGTCGCGTAAATGTCAAGACATAAAAAGTCAGCGTTAGTAAGACCACTTTATTATCACTTGCTTCCGCACTTTTTTCGGTCACAATGACAATTCAATCCAGTTTGATTGCCATGAACTTTGAAACACTCTGCTATAGATATCACTGTTTTATAAATTGACGTAATGTACAATGCGAAAGAATATTATTTTAGTACATAGATAAAAAAAATCTGAAAATATATTATTCTAGAAATAATCATGTTCTTATGATTGCTACGGCCTTAGAATATTTAGGATTTTATTGAATAAAAAAGGTAACAGCTGACTGAACGGGAAGCTACTATTTGAAAAAAGACGTCACGAAAATATCTTGCTTTAAGAAATCAAAATTCTGTATTTTTTTTAAGATGTATAAATTTTCATTGTGTCAGAAAAGTCACCGTCTTGATTAACTGCTGGCTAGATAAGCGACTTCAATATAATCTTGAAGTGAAGTATAAACAGAAGAAATTAATTAACTACGACAGCTTAATTGCTTTAATTGTATCGTATTATTAATTTATACATAACGTTATGTACTCGACGCTATTAAACATTTATTTACATAATAATAAATGAACAGTTCGTACTTCCTTATTTAACTGGCGCCGTTTATGTTACTTAAAATTCATGGTATAAGCAAATTGTAGCAAAGTAAAAACAATATGCATTCGTGTCTTGAAAAATTACTTGAAGAAATAAATCAACTGGCAATAAAATAAAAAAAAATCTTAAGCATCTAAAATTCTAATAAAATTTTTGTATAAATTTTGAGCCGAACTATTTCCGAAGAAAGTCGCTGTATTTTCAATAACTCACAACCATACTACAGAGTAAACAACAGACATCAGAGTGAAACAACTGTAATCAGATAAGCGATTACGGACGTACTCTCAAGTGGAAGTAAGACAGTTCTGATATAGTTTTATGGCATCAAATAAAGGACCATTACAAGAGTATTACCCGCGGAGCGTGCGTCCACTACGACGTCCGAGCAGGAAGTGACCGCGCGTCGATTTCTCCTTGCGCAGTGACGATAAATTACGCGGGTAGTTCTAATTCTGCCCGCCATATTTACGCGGCGATTCGCGACAGACGCGTGGGCGACGCGCGACACGCCGCAGAGCAATCAAAACGCAATTGCACTAAGATATTGTTTCAAGTTGTTTCACCACCTGTATTCTTACTAGGCTTAATGTTCAGTATTTAATTGATTAATCTTTATTCGCTAACGGTTCTGGATGGTGCTACGTTTATAAATGACTTGGTACAAAGATTGTTAGATACTAAAGAATACACTTTATTCCAAGGCATAGTAAACAAATATCAACCTGAAGAGAATAAATTTTGGAATATTGATACGTGTTAGTTTAACGTAAGACTTTTGATGTCGTTTTTAATTTAAATAATTAAAAATGCAGAATTATAATAAACTCATCTTAGCCTTATGGTAAGGCTTATGGCCAAGTGTGAAATAATACCGCAATTGTAACCTCTCCATTACTGTATCACACTGGTCGCTCATAAAATCCGAGCAAAGTCTATTGTACGACGAAAGCAATCGACAGCTTGTAGTATGTAAAGCGGCAAACGCAGCATGCTATTAACAAAATATATTCAAAGATTGTCCAGTCTGCGTGTTGTGTACTCTATGCGAGTCCCTCCGCACCGGGAGACCTTTATCTAATAGACGGGGCCGGCTATTGTAGAATCAAGTGCTAAATTATGATCGAATCGTGTAAGATTTCATGAGAGGGTACATTTTGCGCCATAACTGAACTTTCGCTACGCGTTGACTATTGATAAGGATCGCACAAATAAACATCACAGATTTGAAATTCAAAATCTTCAATTGCTTTACGTTACTATAGTCAAACAATGATATCGGGACAGGTGAGAGAGGCGCTGCTACTGTGGTTATTTCTGTCACAACATATATAAAACCTACATAGACATAGAAAGGCCATAAAAGAATAAAACGTGATATCTACAGTACGAAACAGACCTTATGTGTTGGAAATACTTTTTGGTAATGAAAAAGATTCTGTCAAAAATGTTCTTATATATAAATTTAAAAAATAAGATGACAATTTCACTAAAATAAAATATATTATTATTCCAATACGTTATCAGCACGAAGATTTGTAATTTTTTTACAAATTTTTCTTTTTGGCAATTTTTAGTTGTTATAAGAACTATGGCTAGTGGTGATAATAGTAGTAAATCATCTTCCTCGAACTTTCCTTCGGGCATACGCCTGAGTGGACGTGAAGGATACGGTACGTGGAAATTCAAGATGAGGAACTACTTGATACATGAGGACTTATGGGAGGCAATAGATGGTTATCCTGAGGGAGATACCACTCCAGTTTTAAGCAAATCGCGTAACGATCGTAAGGCGTTGGCGAAGATTTGTTTAACGTTAGACGGTCCTGCAATCACCTATGTCCGGAGCGCAACTTCAGCAAAAGAAGCATGGGATGAACTGAAAAATGCTTACGAAGACCGCGGAATGGGACGGAGATTAGCCCTAGAACGAAAACTATATAGAATGAATCTCGTAGACTACACTGATATGGAATCTTATATTAATGCTGTTTTGAGTACAGTGAAAGACCTGGATGACATTGGCAAGAAAATAGAAGATGCTTCTGTAGCTGCTATCCTGTTGGGCGGGCTTACAGCTAAGTACGAGCCAATGATCATGAGTCTAGAGACGAGTAACATTACGATAACCGCTGATCAGGTGAAAACTAAACTGCTAAGTGAAGTATTTCGGAATGATCCAGAACAGGTTGCTTTTAGAGCTGGTGGTAATGCAGTACCAATAAATAAAAAGAAGACTAAGAAAGTGGTGTGTTTCGAATGCAAGGAGCCAGGACATAAGAGACCAGACTGTCCACGACGTAAGAGGAACGAAAAGGACAAGGGAGCGAGTGCTGATGTCACCGCTTTGACAGCAATGTCGGTTTCTCACAAGAAAGACGTATGGTTCATAGACTCTGGAGCCACGACTCACCTGACGTCTAGGTTGGACTGGATATCAGAACTAAAGACTGTTAATTGTGGAAAAGTTACTGTTGCTAATGGTCAGGAGATTCAATGTGTAGGTATTGGTGATGTAAATATTAGTACTAAAGCCAATGTTGTTAATAAGGTTAGTGATGTAATGTATGTACCGAAACTAAATACTAACTTGCTTTCCGTTAAAAAGGCTGTAGAGAAAGGATTTACTGTATTGTTTGATAGCAGTGGATGTAACTTTTTCAACGCAGATACCTTCTCTTATAAAGGTGATTCTATTTTACATGGTTCTTCATCCAGAGGTCTGTACACTCTCGATTGTACTATTAATAATCCTTGTGCTAATGCTTTTGATGTGCAATTTGACTCTTGCTCTAGATTCCTGTTATGGCATAAGAGGCTTGGTCATTTGTGCCGCATCGGTATGAACCAATTGAAAAATATGAATGTTGGGGTTGATTATACCACGGTAGATAAGGGAAGTTGTATTGCCTGTGTGGAGGGTAAGCAAGCCCGTAAATCTTTTAAGAAGTTGGCTTATGATAAGGGTACGAAGATGTTGGAGCTGGTTCACTCTGACCTATGTGGACCGATGTCGGTTCCATCTTTTCAAGGTAATAAATATGTATTATTATTTATTGATGACTATTCGCGGATGATATTTCCATATTTTATCTCGTCTAAGACAGAAGTGAAGGAAAAGTTCTGTTTCTTTCAGTCACTAGTAGAGAGGCAGACTGGTGCGCAGATAAAGACACTAAGGACTGATAATGGTACTGAGTATGTAAATAAAAGTTTTCTTGATCACTTGCGTGGAAAAGGCGCGGTCGATGTTGGCCGAGAGCGCTCTATCCAGAGCTTATTGGGAAGATGCTTTTGCAGTTGCAGTCTATCTTAAGAATAGGAGTCCTCATAGAGCGTTGGGCTGCGGTACACCCCATGAGCGGTGGTTCCGTAGTAAGCCAGATCTGAAACATCTGAAGGTGTTTGGATGTAGAGCACTTGTAAATATTCTTTCCTGTCATAGAGGTAAGTTAGATAGTAAGGCGAATGAACATATTTTTGTAGGTTATTCAGATGACCCGAATACTTATTTTTTCCGGAATGTTATTCATCCAAAACGGGTAATTAAGTCAAGAGATGTCGTATTCTTCGAAGATCGCTTCACAGGGTTGAAGACGGCTGAAAGTTCGGCACCTCCAGCACCTCCAATACTGCTTACAGGTGGTAATAGGCAGGAGGAAGTTTCTATAACAGTTCCTGAACGTCTAGATACAACTGTGGCAGAAGAGGTTGTTCCTGAACGTCTAGATACAACTGTGGCAGAAGAGGTTGTCAACCCTGAAGTGATGGCTGAAGAAGAAGCAGTCGACTGTGAAGACGCGGAAGTAGAGCTGCCGTTAGTCGATGAAGGGCGGAGATATCCCTCAAGAAGTAGGAAGCCTCCAGATTTTCTAACTTATCACATAGAGGATAACTTAGTAGAACCTCTGACATATCGTGAAGCGATGAATTCTCCAGACGCTGACAAATGGAAGGCAGCAATGGATGCTGAGTTTAGTTCATTGAAAACGCTGAATACCTGGGAATTAGCTGACAAACCTGTTAAGAAGGTTATTCCCTGCAAATGGGTGTTCAAGGTCAAAAGAGATGCCCATGGTAATGTGGTGAAATACAAAGCTCGTCTGGTGGCGAAAGGTTTTACGCAAATGGCTGGTATAGACTACCACGAGACATTTGCACCAGTAGTAAGAAACTCTTCGCTGAGAACTTTGTTTGCCATAGCGGCGGACATGGACCTCACAATGAAACACATGGACGTGGACACGGCATTCCTGAATGGAGATCTACACGAAGAGGTGTACATGGCACAACCCGAAGGTTTCTCTGAAGGCGGGGAAGGGAAAGTGTGTGTGTTACGAAAGTCTCTGTATGGCTTAAAGCAAGCGCCTAGAGCTTGGAACGATAAGCTCAACGAAACCTTGTCTTCAATTGGGTTTAAGCGTTGTCCTTCTGAGCCCTGTGTTTACACAAAAGTATTTGACGGTGAAGTTGTCATACTGGCCGTATATGTCGATGACATAATTATTTTTTATAAAAATGAATGTCTGTTTGACACTGTCAAACAAGATCTTTGTAAATATTTTTCTTTGAAAGATCTCGGAATTTTGCAGTTTTATTTAGGGATAAATGTAAATAAAACAGCTAAGGGGATTTCTTTGAACCAGAGTACTTATATTAAAGACGTACTCAAGAAGTTCGGGATGCGGGACTGCAAGGTGGCATCTACTCCGTTGCCTGTCGGAGGCCTAAAGTTTGAGGAGAACCAAGGTGGGTCCTATCAGTCATACCCGTATCAAAGCCTCATTGGCTCTTTGATGTTTGTGGCTATTAATACTAGACCAGACATTGCTTTTGCAGTGAGTTACTTGAGCCAGTTTAATAGTTGCTATGGCAAGGCTCACTGGCTTGCGGCTAAACGCGTACTGCAGTACCTAAAGGGCACTATAGACTGGAGTATAGTATATAAAAAGAGTCCCTTGCCTTTATTAGGTTACGCTGACGCAGACTGGGCTAATTGTGTAAGAGATCGTCGCTCCTACACAGGCTATTATTTCAGGCTATCGAGTGGGCCTGTATGTTGGGAGTCTAAAAAGCAGCCTACGGTGGCGTTATCCTCGACGGAAGCCGAGTATATGGCGCTGACTGCTGCTTGTAAAGAAGCCTGCTACCTCCGTCGCTTTATAGCTGAAGTAACAGGAAAGTTGCACTCTAACATAACCATTTACAATGATAGTCAGAGCGCACAGAAGCTTGTGTCCAACCCGGTACATCACGGTAGGACAAAGCATATAGATACAAAGTATCACTTTATAAGAGAAAAGGTATCGGAAAACGTTGTCAAGGTAGAATATCTTAGTACATCTAGCATGCCTGCAGACCTTTTAACCAAACCTCTCGGAAGTATTGCGCACAAGCGTTGTCTTACAGAAATAGGATTAGGTTAGTTTGTTAGGTGTGTTATTTTGTTTTTTGCTATTGTTGTACGTTTACTATATTTTATTTGTGACAGAATTTTTTGATTAAGGGCGGATGTTGGAAATACTTTTTGGTAATGAAAAAGATTCTGTCAAAAATGTTCTTATATATAAATTTAAAAAATAAGATGACAATTTCACTAAAATAAAATATATTATTATTCCAATATTATGACAGCTTATTGACATTGACAGGAGGGAGTTAGTGAGCTGTTAGGTGACCTTGGTCAGTTATCCTAGTTTGTCTATACGTAACGTTATCTGATAAAATGGGTCGTCTTGTCACATTAACTAAGTTTCATATCAGACAATGATGTATATTTTCGAACACTCCGTATTAGTAGCAAAAGACATGCTGAGCTTCTTACAGAATAATGTAGGAATGAGCATTTAAAACACGTAAGGCAAATATATTCAACGATCGCTAATAAAATTTATTAAATGTAAGTATAATTAATTCGAAGTAAGAAACAAGATAGCTACCGTACCGAATAAATATCAAACTGTCGTAGTACTACAGGAAACAAACAGATGCCTGGCTAACGTAGGCGGTGAGTCTCTCGGATTTATTGCATGAACAATTGTGAATGAAACATTAACATGAACATACTGTGTTACGAAACTTGTTTAAATTAATACATTTTTTAGTTTCAGTACTAAAAACTAATCTTTTTATCTAATTAGTGTAAGCAAAGTAATTTTAGGAAGTGAAGCAAGAATTCAAATGGAAAAAAATGGATCAGTTTCGCATCAATCTATACAAATCTTTAAAGGATTAAAAACTTTTTGAAATATAATTGCTAGTTTTTATCTCGGCCGTGAAAACTAAGTGAGAGTTAATCTTGAATGACTTATAAGCACTAAGTCAACTGGAAATGCAGCTCTTAGACATCAAGCATAAGTCAATCGTTGACAATTTGATTGGTAAAAATATATTTGCATACAAGTTGCTAATTCTAGATATCAACATATGATTCATAATGCCACCGTCTTAATTAGCGAAGCTTCTGACTTATTTTTATTGACATCTTAAACATTTTATTAACGACGGCAATTACACAAATGTGTTTCAAATACAATTTATATGTCAGCACTATTTCGTTTATATAATAATGAATGACATAATTACGAATCATTAAAATTCATCGTTCGTGTGCTTTATAGAAAGATACAGTAGTTTTGTAATAAAAATATTCTCGGTTTATCTATGTATTTGATATCCAACTTAAAATGATCAGTGCATTTGACAGAAATAATAAAATTCTCAATGATGTTAAAATAAACAGGATTACTAGTAGCCCCTCTGGTGATAACTACACTGTGGCACTAACGTTTGTCAAAGTAGAGTTCTTTAAAAATAATGACTAACCACAAAGAGTCACCTAGATTAAAAACAAAGGGTATATGGCTACTTTTTTGTACAGTTTCTGACATAATGATGTACAAACACCAAGCCAAGTCAATTTAATCGAGGTCATTAAACATCGTGCGCACATCGCAACAAGTAACCGAGCTATCGCTTTGTTGAAGACAAATGGAATGCTCAGGCAACTAGTCAGCGACCAACAATGGACTGTAGGCGAACTGGATGGATTTGAAATATTTAGTGCCGCGTCCAATACCCGTCCAATACCGGATTACGAATTAGCCGATTGCTAATATATTGTTAAACAAACAATAAACCTGTCAATAGGTGTTAGGGCTGCGTTAAAGTATATTATCGCAGACGAGCTGCACTCGTAATGTATTCAAATTCAAACTATTGTGGGAAACCCTTTTCATGTGTTTTGTGGCAGTAATGGTGAAGATAAACCGGATCTAATCTTCGCAATGCTGTCAGCCCTAGCGACTTATCTTGCTGGATTTGGAAACTTCTGCCCACTGACCCTGTATGAAATTGTATTATCTTATGATCTGACAATACAAATATATATTAAATTTATGGATGTTTTAGGATTTAAGTAAGTTATGCTCTTCAAGAACATAATAAACAAAATAAACCTTGTACAAAAAAATAATATGTAGAAGACATGCTTTGCAGTAAGCAATCAAAAAAGGACACAGCAAAATTACTGTATTATTATCATGTATCGATACATAGTCTAGTTGATTTTGTGATTTAATTTCACTTTTTTGCATTAATGATGGGTTGAATAGAAAACAAACATAGATATAAATGTATCAAGATGTCATTGTTATCCCCCGCACCATGATGGTATTGTGTTCTCACAGTCTCGAAAAATAAATTAATCTCTAATTGGCTCGATCCTATCGTCCGTTGCACAAGACACCATCAAAATGTCGAGCCGATATAAAAATGTCACAGCCAATGACATTTCGGATCTTAATCCGGCGACGGGCTGCGGGAAAGTGATCGGGTTTGACGCACAGACCACAGACCTTCTCTGCTCCACTCCACTGGCCAATGTCACCTCGCATGAAATGCTACACTCACATCCACTCACAACTTGCCTCTGACTGCGTCATCACTTTATTTTATTATTTATTAAAAAAATCAGAAATTTTAACAATTTGATCCATTTCCATTAAATGATAAAACCTAGTATCTATTTTGTTTTTTTTTCCTGTTACCCCGAAATTCGTTTTTACGATTGCGGTATATTGTTACTAAACAATTGATAAGTGTCGTAAGTTACGATTGTTTATAATGATTACACTTACTGGGTTTTGAATAGTACTATTCGCAGAGTTCGTAGGCAAAATATCAATGTTAATTTGGTTCGTATCGAGGCCTACGACACCCAAGAATGTTGGCGGTTGATCGATGAGCTATCTATAATGCGGATCCGTGTGACGGATAGATAATTTATTCGTAAGTCGCCGTACAATCAGATACGGCCGTGGCTCAAAGTCGCCAGGTCGTCGTATAACTAGTATGAACAACTTGTCACCGCTTGTTTGGGTAAACCGATTGTTGCTTACGAGAATGGTGATGCCTAATTTATTTCGCGTCATTTCAATTTATTGTGTTTAGTGTTATGTAATGCTTCTATTTATTGTATTAGGTACCGAAACGACGTATCTTTATTATCATATGTGATGATATATTTGCCGTCTAGTTTTATATTATTGTTCGGTGATGCAACACTGAGATATAAAAATAACAAATTAAAATCAGTTAATAATGTGCAGAGGACACAAGTTCTCCGAATGAAGTGTTTCAAACCACTTAAAAATTAACATAATGTATGAACAGAAAGTTATTTCTTCTCTCCTTTGGTATATTATAAACAATAGAATTTATATATCCTTAGAATTTCATCAAGTACTGAGCGCCAACAACAATCTGTCAGATGGTCGATACCGAAGGTTCGTAAATCAGAATAGAACAGCTACGAGCGTGATCGTCATTCAATCGATCATCGCTCTATTCAGGGTTACCAAACCACAGGACTGCAGTACAAATGTTATTTTAGAAGACTCTTATTCCGCGAATTTAACGGAGATTAGGTGGAGACCATGCTGTGATAAGCGAAGTTGCTCAATCCTTTCCTTATACTTGTCTCTTTCATATTATTTTAAAAGATTTTACTCTCGCTTTTTAGTGATATGTGGTACAATACTAAATTGTACTTTCTTGTTATTTTACGTGTATTTCTAGTATTTACTATTTTTTGTTATGAATTTGTTGTAAACTCCTACACTTCCTGAACATAGAGCGTTTAGTTTTCGTTATTGAATAACATGGCAACACTATTTTGTCCTAGATGTATTAATGAATTCAAAGCAACCCTATTCAGGCCCATTGTGGGTGAGCGCGGTAAGCAAATATACGTCTCGCGCGACCTTTGCGTCCCGAAGCGCGCGTGGGCGCCCGCCCCGAGCGACCCGGCCACAGACCAACAAACCTCGTTACACTTACACTCAACATAATTTATTATATTTATCGATTTTGAAGCAAGATCGATGTGCTATTATTGTTTTGTTTCCGCGTGGGTCACATGCCCAACATTTTCAATGAAACTATCAATAGTTTATATATCAAATAAATCGATATTTAAATCGATAATTTTATTTTTGTTTTAAACAGACTAAGTAAAACTACTACACTACATTGTGTTTATAATTTTTGCTATTTATTTCTGAATTTGTTTACAGTTTTTAGTAACTTTAAAAACTACGTTTTCTTTTAGTTAAAAGAGTTTACGTCGTGTTAAATATTTAATCTCCATCATGTATCTATACTGAGACAACAAACTGAACCCTTCCAGGTCATTGTATATCAATAAAAAGGGCAAAGCAAACAACAGGACAGGCTTAAGTCGTGTCGTTGAGCCGTTCATAAAAATAAACACGGTGTCCCCTCTGTAACGATATAATAACAGCGATCTTTGGTAATAAATGCGCGTTAGAAGAGCGTGGGTAGAATAATAAAGACATTTGTCGCTAAGACGCAAATGCATCTACATGTGTTATATCGAATTGTATCGGGATATTAAGGCGACATTCGAACTATCGACATCGAACAATGGTAGCTTTTTTTTTAATAAGAGACATGATAGCACTTGATGGGAAGCGACGTATAAAGGCCATAGACATTAATAGATTGTGGGTTAGGTTTGGTACAAACCATAAAGATTAAAATAAAAATCTTAATGTTAAACTGTTAAAATTGACTTGATTGTTTTATATTTTAGTCATTGTTACCCGATCTCCTCTAAGGGTGTTTTACACGATAAAATTAAAATGTGCAACTTTTGGCCTTTTATTATTATATTGATGATTAAAATCTAAACATAAAATAAATATCATTATTGTATTTTAGTTTAACTATTTCAGTGACGAATAACTAACTAAAGTTTAGTTTTTCGTAATATCTACTAGGAAAATATGCAGTAAAAATGGTAGCAGTGTGTACGAAGCCTTATTCTCGTATTAGATTTTAGCTGAATGAATACAATGACTAAGGAATATGTCACGTGGATATTTATCTGCTATGATTTGATATTTTTTTACGTTTGTATTAAACAAAAACTAGTTTAACAAGTTTATAATGTCATAGAAATGAGTCGACGTATTAGCGTTAGGGTTAGGATTGCATTAAACCCAGTTCTTATTACAACACGACTTATTTTTTTATTTGCACAATTTACCTATTCTAGGCGCTGTAGTATACAATTGTAGGATAACTGGTATTCGCCTATAGTGTTGATAGGTTAGTGGTAGGTTTTACCAACGATTTCTTAATAGAAATCTACATAATTTTAAGTAAGTTATTATGAGTATAGAGGTAGTAGTCTTGTACCTAAAGTCTGATAATTAAATAAAATATTATAATAAAAGAAAATATTGCACCATATAAGATTACACTAATGTACTAATTACGTGAATTTCGTAAGCAGCCCAGCATCAGTTATAAACAATCTATGTTTGGCTCTGACTAAGCATATTGACATAATTGCCTCATGGCCGCAAATGATCGCAATGCCAAAACACACCGCCGAATGCGGCACAACAAGACGCACGATGAGATAACAGGGATGCGTTGTAACAACAACGACCGCGCAACATCTCACACCGCGAAACAATAGTTTGGTAAACAAACGAGAATCGATTCTACTCCCCTCCCCCCCTTGCCCACCTATCACGTAACATCGCACAGCTTCCTTTGTATTCGATATATTACATAATGTTATGTAATTAGATATAGACTAATGTGTAATTGTTCTAGAATTACAGCAATATAGTTCATACTATTATGAATGCAGACTTATTATCTGACGAAAAGAGTTCCATCTGAGAGGTAACATGTTACAGAATCGAAATACGAAATAGTAAATAAACTGCTTTTTAATCTTGCAAATAAAAATGCATTTCGACCTTCTTTGTTTCCTGTTGCCATTTTTATCAATAAGTAATTACTTATTAATCAATAAAAGTTAATATTTGCTTGGAAAGGTTCATTGACCTGTAATTTATATGACACTTTATAAGGACAAAAATAATTATACGACTCGGGTTATAAAATGAGTAATGGTCCAGAAGCACGCACCGTAGCCCTAGGTTCAATATTTAAGGCCTGATTTACTACGATCGCGTGGCGACCCTTACAGGTCTTAGTCCTTCGGGCTTCCTTTGAACTATACGATGTAACCTTTGTGTGTGTAATTTATTGATTTGCTGAATGCTCATGCGTTCAATGGATAATATGTGATGAGATTTCAATGCGTTCCTTTGTTCTGTTCAATGTTCTATCTTGGTCTATACAGATAATATGTGTACTTATTCATTCACAAAACTTTATCGCAATTCTAAATTTATTATGTACTATTTAAAAACTCAACAAATTTTTAAAGCATATCTATTGCCCGCGATCCATCCGCGCGGAATTAAAAAAATATAAGTAACCTTTTTGTTCTTCCAGACTATGTTCTATATTTTTGCCAAATTTCAGCGTGGTCCATAAATCAGTTCTGGAGATATATTCAAACAAAAGTTCCTCCATCCATCCAAGGTTTTAAGTGGACAATATGGTGATGTTTGATACTATGTGGGGAGCAAATTTAATTCTTTAACTATATGTACGTATTTTAAATCTATAACAGTTCAACCTTTATACAAGTCGAAATCGGCGCCAAGGTGTCAATCATTCAGACTAACCTAAATAAAATAATTTGAATTGGAAATAAGTTAGCTTAGGTTTAGTTTCTTGCACCATCCAACTGGCTGCAGACTCCGGTCTAAAGATTTGCACCTTTAATTCTTTACCCTGATATGAAATCCATGCCATTTACGAATATTTTCTAATCTAGATAGCAATCTGTATTACTATGGGACTGTAAAATATTACAAATTTACTCTTTATGTTGCATCAATAATATAACCTTATCTTTATTGTACTAGAAAATAATACGAACTTTATTACAATCTCTAACCAAAAACCACGCTCTCCTAGAAAACTAGTAATTAATTTAATCGTAAAAATGTTCTTGCCTTCATCTTTGACTAAAACTATTTGAATTTGACTCTCCTTTAAGTTAATTGATATATAAACACGGCTTAACACTCACGTATATTCATCCGGTGGCGGCACCGACTAGTTTCGAGCCCATCGGGGGCCCTTCATCAGGATGAATGGTACTGGTATTATTTGGGCAGCGGGCGAGAGCGAAAGCATGCCCGTGGTCCCGTCTCGATGCGTTGGAGGAACAGAGGGGTTTAGTGGGTATGCCTCCACTATGGAGGAGAATCCCACATAACTACCGCATGCCCCCCGGGGCGCGGAGTATGCATAAAGCATTCCCCTCTGAAAAAAAAAATGTTACTGGTATTATTTCGCGGACGCGGCCCGTCGCTCACTCCTGTAAGTAGATATACGGCAAAAAATCTATAATATACAAATCATTTAGCAGTATTCATATATTTAAGGAAATATCTCAATTTCTTGACAGTAGTTATACACTAGTACTTACTAGAGTCCTTTCGATCTTCGTAGATGTTTGTGAACCAGTTCTTCAACATGTACTTGCGACCCGTTCTGCGAGACTGCGCAGAATTCAAGTGTCAAATATGGACCTGCATACAAGAGCTGCTCTATAAATATAACTTCATTATTACATTCTAATTAAATAAATACATTTATAATTCATGTTATGTTATTGCGCATAATATTTGTAGTTTTAATCCGTATTTATAAACTAGATGTCGCCCGAAACTCTGTCAGTGCATATTAAAGAAAAAAGTATAAACACATACAGACAGACAGGCGAAAATTTTAAAATTTTGTTTTTTGTTATTAGTAAGGTACATACAAATACATCTTGTGTATGAAATATATGTTTTTTTTTTTCGATATATTTAATATACATATACGCCAATTTTATTAATATGTTTACATACTATTCAAAAGAAACGGCTATATTTACTGTGGTTGCCACAAATTAATGCTCAAAAATTCATCGTATCGATGAATTAACAACATTCTCTATGAATTTTTTTCAAAATAATTATACTTAAAATGTTGTCTAGCGTAAGCAGATATCCACAATACAATTTTCTACCAGAACTGTAATAGTCTGTATAAAAACGGTTAAAGCATACAAGTATTGATTAGCGTTGGTAATAAACACCGTGCAATAGGCGTTTTACATTCAAATTATAATGGCAAACGAAGATAAAGTAAAAACTGGTTCACCTTTTAAAAAGCAAAGTTCATTACATTACGCTACATTTCCTAAATAACTTTATGATAATTTATTAGTCGACTGTTGCCGCGTATATATACGTATAATGGTATCATATATAATATACTTATATATTATTATCTTTATTCCTTTCGCTTGCTATAGAGTGTGCTACATAAGGTGACGAACATTTTTTTAAAATAATTAGTGTCAACGAGTTTTGTACTATATGAATGTAAATAATAGATGATAAAAAGTCAATTAGCCTCAGATCTATCATAAATCTACGGACTTAATTGTGATAAGATTATTATGTTTAGCTATTATTTGGTATCAAATTTAAAAAAATACGATTAATAACAGCGACAACTTTTTATGAATTTCATACGACTTATATTTATATGGACGTCCTCTCGAGTTTATCGATGAAAATTGTATCAAGAATAGTCAAACGGACAGCCGCACTGTCCGTCAGTCCATTTCGAAAGTTGTCCCTTGCAAAGGCTGACTTGAGTGTTGACCAAAACAAAAGCAATCCTGTTGTGAACTATCACGCATGCCGGGTCGACGATCGCTTGACATTTGACACACGAATGTCAAGGTGCGGCTCGCATCGCCATTTCCTAGAACTTGCCCACTTGACAGACGTCACGCTGCATAATATACGAGTATATCCAATGATCCAGATCAAAAGCACCCAAGTGACAACATTAACACAAGCTTCCGCGTTATTCACAAATTACCCTGAAATTAACACCCACCACTTAAATGTCACTTAAAACCTGTATTTTAAAAATGTTTGTTGCAATTTAATAATTGAATTTAATATGCTTGAGTAATTGTACTCTGTCAATGAAACGCGTTCGTACTGCCCGATAAAGTGCTTTACTTATTATAATTTCACATACGGCTTAGTTCACGTGTTGTAAAGGACTAACGAAGCTATGAGTTTTATGCTTAGCTTTTTTGAAACTGGGAATATCATCAGGTAGCGTCATCTATTATTCGTTTTGACGTCACAAAGTGAATCATAAAATGACATCGAATTTAAAAGGCGATAAAAAAGTTATAATCGATTCGCTATCCTACACCATTCACGTATAGGGCGAATTCACGTGGGCACTGTTGACTTCTGACCGGGCACGGATGCGTCATCGGGTGATTCAGACATGTTTCCTGCACAAATATTACACTTAAGCTCTCACTGATACCCTAATAAGTAAAGTAGCTGCGTAATAAAAATAGATATTTTATATATTTCGTACATAAACTAATATTACCTAAGCCTCATGTTCAAACAATAATATGTACAAAGTGCATATTCATAAATGTTTATTTAGTGTCGTATTAGAGTTCAATTTAAACCCGATTCAATTTTAAAGTATCTTGAGGATTAAGTTTTGCAAACCAACGCGATTGCAATGCATAGTAATGATTTTAAGTGCTCTATATACATTTTAATTCGATCGAAAGAAAAAAATCGTCACGACGATACAAAAATTATGCTCTTTAAATTTGACATTACACTAACTAATATTTCAAATAGATTTTCTTTGTAAAGGTTAATCTGCGTATAATACGTTGTCTTACTCGAGCACCTCAATGTCGTGCACATGCAATCCGCATCAGACTTTCTAAACAACGACAATATTTCAAACGGGAAACGTCAAAAACGACAATTTACGCCACCAACGCAAACATGACACGAGTTTTGTCCTAAAATGGTGGCATTATCAGGTGAGACTGTTCTACAGTACGTAACCCCGCGCGGTTCAAAGCCGCTTATTCTGAAATGGATAAGCATAATTCAAAAAGGAAACTCTGACGCAATATTACACGTCTCATAAACAGAGTAACTACAGGGTAAAGTCTGTAGTTATTTGTTGGACCCTTTATTATGTATATCTGAGGGTTTCCTTCACATATTAATTAATGATTCAAAATTCCGTACAAGTTAGCTTCCTACATTTGATTACCCAGCCTATCATCTAAATTTCTGTAGGAATTTACAAGATAACAAAAATTCTCCTAATTTCCAATAGCGATATTACAGTCTTACTTAAAAAACTTAAGAGTATCAAAGTTTTTGCTCCAAGCTAAAACTTTATTAAGTTATAAAACAAGACACAAAAAATATTCCTCATATATGCTGTATGTCATAAAAAAATTATATTTCCATTGAATAGCCTTTATGATTTCATTACAAATCTCGCAGCGCACTCGCGCCATCTGGGATGACATTTAGCGTGTTTAAGAGACGCGAGGTGTGTCCGACGTGGGCGCGGGTCACCGGGCCTTGTTATGAGAGACTCGAACAATGGACAGGGCAGGACTAACCTCGTTAGGTCTTTGTCACACTCAGTACACGTGGCCTAAATAATTCTACAAGGAATTTGCGTGGTAGTTACGAAATATGCTTAAAAAACTAGAAAAGAATGTTAATATCTTAGATTCTACACAAAAAATAAATCACCACCATGAGTTAAGAAATTTCATATAGATTTCCATATAAAGTTCTGTCTTCTCCTTAAGTTTAGAGATTGAAAATATCAACCCACCGATGAAAACATCGGTTTAATAAAGGTCGCGTTGTATTTTTATAATGGTTGAAATAATCACAGAATAAACCCACACTTCATCACGTTAAGCATAAAAAAAGTTTTTTGTTTATAACAAATTCTTTTTTTTTATTTGTTGTCCCATAAGATTACACTTCTGTGAGTGGTATAAATATGTATTCATTTGTTTATTAGTATAATACACTTTCTAACGCTTTACAAATATAAACACACATTCCTATGATAACGTACGTCTTAAGGTCATGGACTATAAAGTCGAAATAGTAGTGACAAATTTATTGCAATCACTTTATTTTACAACCGTACGTTATCAAAACGAGCTACCGACCGGTCGCTGAGAAGCAACACAATATTAACCCAGCATTTTTATATCCATGTGGCTACGAATACCTCGTTAAAAATGTAAACTATTACGCGCAATCGAAATGGATTTCAAACCGTCGGTTAATACGAATATAGTTCATTATCGTATGATTGAAATGTTGATAATTAATAACAAATTCGTGTCGGTACGATTGTTATCAACGAACACAAGTTTCATAAGGTCCGAAGCGAATAACAGAAGCACATCGGATAAGAGTGAAAGGTGTGGGTCCCGGCCGCGTCGGCGACCGCCTCAATATTGACCTTTACTTATCTCACTAATGGACCGAATACAAATCAACTTCTCGAAATTCGCATTAAGATTATCCCTCTGTAATAGCTGGCCTCAGAATTACTTAGAGAATGCTACGTGGGAAAAGGTGACGTTCATCTTTCTTATATTGTAAGCCTTCTAAATGCAGCACAGATCTAAGCCAAAGTATCGTAGTTATTTAAAGTTAAATAAAGGTAATGGTAACCGGTGAGCGTCGGTGACTCAGGGGTTAAGCACTTGACTTACAATCTGCAGGTCCTGGTTTCGCATACCGCCTTGTACCAATGTGCTTTTCGATTTTCAATTTAAATATGTACATTTATCCAACGTTCTTACGATGAAGGAAAATATCGTGATGCAACCTGCACATATCTGCGAATAAATTCAAAGATATGTGTGTAGTCAACCAACCCGCACTTGGCCAGCGTGGTTGACTATGGCCTAATGACCCCTAATTTAGGGTAGGCTCCGAGCCCCTCGGTGGGGACGTATAGTGAGCTGATGGTGAATGGTAACCAAGTTACTAAGGTTTTATTTCCATGTTATAGTTTGGGCGGAAAAAAAATTTTTTCCTCCTTCTTTGAAAATTGCTTTTATTTTTATCTTGATAACAATTTTATAAACACCATTGTTTTTAAGACTCGGATTGATCAAACAAAATTGGCACACCTAAGAAGATAAAAAATTATACATGTATCATTATGTTTATTCATAGAAAATGATTATAACTTCTCTAAATAGGCACGCGACGGCACGCTTTTGACTTGAAAAGGAACCTAGACTACAGCATGGATAGAACCGGTCATTTTACCTCAATTATCGTATCTAATCGTCAATCAAAGGATATAGATAATTATCGGTTTAAAAACAAAACGCTATCGATGTATCGAATCGGTGAATTATAAAGGCGTTGTATTTTTATAATGTTTAAAATAATCACAGAATAAAACCCACACCTCATCGCGTTAAGCATTAAAAAAAAGTTTTTTGTTTATAACATGCTTTTTTTATTTGTTGTAACAATGAAATGTCCTTTTTTAATCTGTCCTTTGTCTTTACAGGTAAGAGATTTTATCGCAGCTGTGTAAAGAAACCGCAGTAAGTACAGTTATTGGAACATCTTCAAGTTTACTTTAACACGGTTATTATTTACCTGCAAATTTGTAGGTACATATCCAATAGTTAATAATAGGACTGTATTAATTCGATTCGATGACATTCATTAAAATTTTCCCGTTAAATTCTCTAGTTAAAATATCTCAAAATATGTAGTACTTAATATAAAACCGAAAATCTAAACTAAGCATTCAAAATCGTCCAGAAAAGAATACAAGAAGTTTAGTTATTCTAACCACAGTAATATATAAACGCTTGCAACAATAATCACAGTAAATAAAATGCCCCAACCTGTGCTGATAATTAAAAGATAAAAAAGTTCCACCCCAGACCTGTATTGCGCGCCCGACGTTTAACCTTTTCAATAATAATTTCCTCGTTTTACGTATATAATGTTGATCTCAATCGTACACAGTTTATATTGACATAATTTGCTATCGAGTTAATAAATTAAATAATTTACACAGCAAGTCTCTAACACGAGCTGAGAAAGCCGAAATATCAAGCGCGTTCAACATTCTACGGGTACCAAGCCTACGTCGGTGTAGGGTCCCCAATTAATTGCAATATAAGGGATAATTCATAGAAATTTTAAAGACAAATATACATACAAAGTACATCCCGCAGTTTCATTATAAATGTAATTTTGCATTGTAATAATACTTACATGCATTATTAATTTAAACGAAAATATGAATTGAAAAACTTATATACAATTACAGGTATTACAGCAAAAATTTGGTGATAATTGACTTAGCTATTCTTTAATACTAATCAATATGTTTCTCGTTTTGCAAAGCAATTGTTGTTTCCAATATTGACGTAGGATAATGGGGTTAAATGGAGACGACTTGAGAAAGAGTTTGCCGCATATTAAATTGAACCACATGTTGTGTTCTAATAGAATGCGATTCAAATATAATATACACTATTATGTAACCATGGTAACCCTACATGCAGCCGACCTTCTCAATGCTAATCAGTTGCGCGTGCGCACACAATACGACAGACGGACGGTACGCGCACATACCGAGTAGGATACCGTGTCATACAGACCCTGCATCTACTGCTATTTATTATGTGCCATTGCAATACACAAGTTCTAATTGACATTCTTAAGCATGTATTTATTTGAAGTTGTTAAAGCTATTACAAAGAGAGAGAAATAATGTATAAAAGTTTGAAGTATCAATGGCAAGATATCGACTTACAAGCGAAGATTTTTGTGGGAAATGTCCTTCTTTATTATCTGACTTTAGAAAATATAAATATTAAATTATTAAGTTGCTGGTTATTTAATATAATACGTTAGCTAAATAATATTATAATGAGCGTGTTTATTACAAATATGTATTATACTTTCAAAGCAGCTGGGATTTCTAAACGTATGCACGCCCCCGCGGCCCACCCAGCGCCAAAACTCGAGTGCCAATAAAAATGAAGAACAAAATATTTTGAAGAGCGGTCAGAGAATTCCACTCGAAGGTGATAGAACATTAACATATCGTCTAGAGATGGCCACAATAGATGCTACAGTATACATTATTGGACTAAATTATTTTAGAATATACAGAGTGTTGTAAATTCAAGAGACGTTTGCTTGTCTGTGAAGTGTAACTGTGGGTAACCTGCTATATAAACACACGTCCAAAAACACATTTTCCATCTCTCTCAATATCTTTATAACAGAGATAACGATAAGCTTTAACACAAGTTTCATGACAGTAAAATTTCATGGTAAGATTTCATTTTTAACCTTTTATTTTACCTAACCTTACATTTTAACCTAACCTAACCTAACCTAAAACCTAAGCAAAGAACGGTTTTACTCAGCTTTTCCCTGTACATTGTTATTCAATATAATAAATTAATTAATTAAACTCATTCCAATCCTCTCGTAATAATAAGACTTACATTTAATATTTCGAAAAACAGAACATCCTGTATAGAGAAACCCACGCAATTTGTCCATGTTTCTCCAATAATCTGCCACATTACAAACTGGTATCATCAGTAATACAGTAGCTTGATCGTGCTTTATTAATAAAATCTACCATTAAGTTATATAATTTAATATTCGCATTTTTTATTTTATTTATGACTATACATGATTGTCACTTTTTGTTATAAAGAGTGAAACGTTCAATAAATCAAAGTAGTCATAGTAACGCATAGATCCGACGTATGCTGGTATAAATAAGTCAAGTTTTATTTGAGCTTTTAAGTTGTGGCTTACATTTACAACTACAATAACTTATTAAGCATAAATTTTATGCGCGATTCTTCATGTTTAATAATTGACTTTAAATCAGTTAAACATTGAAACTGTATCTATGGTTAAATGTGGGTAAGTAGATAAATTACTTATTAATAAAAATTTTATATTTAAAATTTCAAAAAAGTTTATGTGGCGTTGGTATTTATTTTACCTTTTGGACAATTATATTAGAGTTATGACTTATTAACAGGAAAGAAATACGAATAAACTTTCTCCTTTTTAGGTAAAAAATAAAAATTTCAAAAGTGTTACTATTCTTTTATTGGCATCTATAATTTATAGCACATTATTAAATTGAAAACACAAAACTTGATTACCACCTACATATTGAAATATTTTAAACATGTATGTAAAAAAGCTTATAAATTAATCGAAGCATAAAATTAAAAGCTAAGTGAACATATTTTCGACTTGATATCTCGCATGTTAAATTTTGGTCCATCATAGTAACACGTCGATCAGTTACAGTTACACGGAATATTAATTAACGTGTTATCAATTGAATTAATTTAATTATGTATACGACATCACGATCATTGGCCGGCTCTAGTTATAAATCAGTTGGTGTCACCGCGGGGGTCACTCGAGGTCGACTCTGCATCTCAAATGCGCTATTAAACCTCGTATGGGCATCATGGTAATATTTTGTATATTATTTTTTTTAATTTTATTAGTGGATACCAAAATGAGTTTTTATTGCGTGACAGGAAATCGATATGTCTGGGATTTTTGATGACAAATATCATGGTGACTTTACAGCAAGAAAAAATTGACTGGATTATGTATTTACACACAATTATATTTAACGTTTAATTATACCGTCACAATTATTTTTATATTATGTTTTTAAAATCAAAAGTTGCAAACGAAGAAGTGACTTCCGCGAAGGCGAGCTTTGGACAAGAAGTTAGCAATGTTATTGACGTTTAGTTGTGAAACAAAATATTTGATTAAAGATAAACTAGCCAGTGAAGTCATCTTGAAAATAAAATGTGCAAAAAAGTTTTTTTTATGATAATTTTTATTTTTTATAAGCTTTTAATGTTATTTTTCTTGAAAAAGCTCCTATAATTACATTTAACAATTACAAACAACTCGTGGAAAGAAGTGAATAACTAAGCCAACATTTTATTAATTATTAAAAACAAAATGAGAATCAATTTGCCGTTAATGCGAGCAGCTACGAGATCACTACCTGTGTTGATTTTTTTTTCGTCAAAGGCATGATAACCGCCCGGTCGCGGGGCAGTGCGCGAGCGGACCTCGCCCGAGACGCGCGCTTTTGCCGCCTCCACCTGTTTGAAATTCACGCGCTTTGCGTATAGTCCTGCTACTTAAACAGACATTTTGTTATGATTTTTACAACGGTGTTACTTAATGCGGCGTTATCAATTATTCTTTATAGTGGACTTTTGTCATTGTAAATTAATTAAACTGTGCGATAAAAGGATTACGACTTGTGTTTTTTTAACTAAGTGATAAATAGTGAACCTTTTGAGGAAATACTGTAGATAGTCATTTGTTTTATCAAGACTGAATGTGATGTACCTCAAAATGTATATAAAATCTGAACGGTTTTATCAGCAGCCCGACAATCAGTCGCTGAAAGATGAAGATAAATATTTTTCAGACTACGAAGAAGAACTTGATGATCGTAAGTTATTCAATATAACTTGATACCTTTATAATAAGTATACAATAATTTGTATTTCACTGAATTATATTTTATACTTCTCTTGTTTGTTGCTCTAATTGTAATTTAATTTCGGTATTTTCTTACAAAAATGTAATTTTAATCTTTAAATAATCTTTTAAATTTATAAACAATAACAATACGGATACTTAACTTGAATAATTATTGAACACATTGTAAGTTGAATATTAAATATGTTACATATAATTAGCGGATAGTTGTTAGAAGCGATTTCTAATAAACGAGTAAGCACGGATACAGGAATTAATGAGAATAGAATAAGTAATCAAGTTGCTTTAATGTAACAATACTCAGACAACAATTCACGTGAGCAAAATGCTTAATAGAGAATTTGCTGTCGTTGATGTCTTTCGTATGGAAAACTTGAAACAAAAGCTTTTTAGTGATCATACTTTTAAGTGATTATTTTGTATCTTTACATTATCGATGACTGTATACATGAGTTGTTATTTTTTGAATAATAAGCTTATAATTTGTTTGTTTTTTCTGCGTTTTCCAATACTCTCCACTCAATTTCAATTGATTGATTTCTGTCTATACGATTCCTTGTTTATTTTAAATTATAATTTAAAAATATGCATAGTTGAACAATGACGCAAAGTTATTTCTCTTCCGTTCTGTTTATTTATTTTTCTCGCACTCGTTGATGTCTTTTGTATAGCTTTCTTCAGTCGTAGACAGAATGATAATTGTATCGATGGATAAATGGGTTTTGTTTTAATGGGTAATTAAATTATTTTTTTTGTATTAATTCCATGTTAACATCAATAAACGCAACGGTATATCGCGGTTTCTGGAGAATATATTTAGAAATTATGCAAAATATTTGACAAGCAAAACAAAAGATAAGATTATCAGTCTTAATTATACATATTCATAGTTGTTAACATAAAATGGGATGTTAAACATGTTGTATCTTTAGATGTTTAACATTCTTATCATTGACAAATATTCTTATTTAAATCAAAACATAGGTGTTACCTTTAAGCTTAATAAAATTCCACAAACGGTTTGTAAGCAGACGTGTGTGTACTAAAAACTAAACATTTTGGTTCACGACTCGCTTAGTAACGTAATGTTACTTATCTTATATTCGTAAGTAATAATAAGATTTTTATTAGTTAAAAGCATTAATAATGGTTAGCAAGCATATATAATTTATCGATGTATATAAAATGGATACATAAATATCCTTAAATCTAAAATTGAGGTTCGTGCGAAACACCATGAATATTGCACTGTAAACAAAACTTAAACCTACAGCTTTGTCCTTCACCTTAATACTTTCACATTTTTTACGCAAAAGGTAACCTTCGGCGCCAAATCTCAAATACAATAACCCTTGTGGCACAAATTAGAAACGTTTCACAAAGAATGGATGAGATGGGCCCAATTAGGTGTAAGAAAGGGTCGTGTCGGGATCTTCAAATGAGGAAGGGTCTGTCCAAATGACAGGTAAAAAAGGTTGGCGGAGACCCCAGGGATTAGGTCGGATATTTGCGAACAAAAGCTGCACTGAGTGTAAAAAGTTTTAAAGTCTCTAACTGTAATAAAAGTTTATAATAAAGAATCTGCTAATACAGTACCTGCATTTAATTTCAGTACCAATGAAAGCTTAACCATGGAATATACTGTAGCTTTTTTAGTAAAGTTAATACAGCATTAATGTACTTGTAGATTTTTTGAAATTACACAGGTTAAATACAATTCACAACATTAACCACTAATTCGCCATTAACCATTCTTATACATTTTAAATTATGCTTTCATAATTAATTTACTTTGTGTTTACATTAAAATTTGAATAAAATTGACACCACGTGCTGCTCAGTAAATAAAATGTGTTAGATTACTCTATGTTCATAAACACTAAATATATACCGCCAATAAAAAATAACTATGAATAATAAGTGTCGTATGAAAATGGTACCATTTTTTCTATAACATAACACAATACGTAAATAAACTTTTGTAAACACAAAGCAAAGCTTTACCTCCAGCTTGATAAGCAAGTTGTAACCTGCCCATACCGAGTTACATTACCAAATACCCTCAAAAATGTGACAAATCACAGCAAACTATGAACTTTAACACTATAGAATTTGGTGTCAAATTCATTTGCTATAGAACATTCAAATTTTGCAAATAGCATTCAATACCTTATTAAATTCTGAGAAAGGACACTGCGCCCCAACTTACCTGACCATCAAAAAAAAGTTTAGTACCTGACCTAAAGTGTTGTAATTTTTTTACACAGGAAATCGCGACAATGCAACGGTCATGGTATATTGTGGGGTGCAAGGGATGGAAAAGTTTTGTGTTCAACTGTGTATGTAATAGTCGAACAATGCAGTTTCAGATTTAATACAACTACGTGGGTATTTTACAAAGTAGTTTCAACAGAATTACTGATGAAATGTCACCTTTGTACTTCTCAAAAGTTGTCAAGTAATGACAGCTTTGTTTGCATATTTCATTCTTAGACACGAAACCTTTTAACGCTGTCGTGTTTTGCTATTAGGAAAAAAATGTTTTAAAGCTCGGTTATTTATTAAATTAATATTTTTTTATTTAGCTTTTCAGTTACTCTGGTTAGATCACACAAGTAATTCCGACCTACTTTTTGTTGAATAAACGAATTATATTCAGTAAAAAAAATCCTGATAATAAGTATATAAATCCGATACAATTCTATGTTAACCTTGAAACCAAGAATACATTAAAATCAAATCAATATGGAACTAGATTGAAATTTGACAAGTCGGAACTCCGACGACCGTCAACTTTTGAATAATGAATTCATTAAAAAGGTTGATTTTCATAATAATACTTCATAAACAAACAAGCGTGGGTTGATATCGAACTCATACGTTCACAACCGGTCGAAAAATGCAAATATAAGAATTCTTTCCGTGGCATTAATCGAAGCGAATCGTTTATTATGTTGGTAATATGGCGTTCGGATATTTTCGTGGAGTCAAGGTTAGGGTCTGGGTCAGTGTCAGGGTGAGGGAGGTCGTGGGAGGCGCGGGTCGCGCATGCTAATGTTGATTCATCGCCGGGCGAAGGTTAAGAACTTTGACATTTCGATACGAACATACTTTATGAATCAGACGTCGTTAACGGTGATAAATAAATACTGTATGATAAGTAAATAACCTTACACGACTTTATATACATAGTAGAGTAGATTGTAGCAACAAGTTTAGTCTCACTAAATTGCTACCGCAAGTCACCACCTCGGTAACACTTCCTACTCTACCTGCCACTCTAACTCTCAATTCTTCAACTGCCTATCGAGTTGTAGCAATTTTTTTATGTAATCGTAATATACAAATAAAATTGTCAATTTTTTTTCATAAAGTTTTATATTTAGCCAGACAACTATGCAATTTTTTATTCAATAGAAGTTAGTCACTGATAATTCTAATCGCACCTTTATATAGTCACGACAATTAACGGTGTTGAATATAAAGTAGTGACGTCAAAGATCAACTTTATAAATGACTATAGTGATTTATAAAGATTACCTTTGCAAAAATACACTTAAATCACTTCAAGTTTTAGTTGCCAGATACTTTACAAAATAATTAATGAAATAAAAAAAATCATTTATTTTTAATTGATAAATCTAGTCGGAGTAAATGATATTGTTACCAAGACAAACATGACAGGTAATAACTAGACTATTACAAAATTTTAATAGAGTAATAAAGTTATTAATACAAACTGTCATAATAATAATAACCTAATTGATTAATACATCATTTATATTTACATCACAAATACTATAATATCCAACAATAATCTGTTTAATTAGGAAGCAGTAAAATGAACTACGCTCGCTCTACCAACAAAGCCAAAGGTAATAACGGCTCAATAGCGATAATAGGCTTTTATTATTTACTCATATGAATAAAATAAAGCCTACCGCAGTTAGACTTTGATATTTCACTTGAAAGAAGTGAATTAGGTTTTTTATTTTATCAAATTTGTTAAGAAACAATTAAGAAATTAAATATGTAGTATATGTACCATTTTGTATTGACTATTTTTTATTGTTAGTCCTGTTTCAGTTCTACAAAAAACTTAATGGATAAGTTTACAAATCGATTAATTTTATTATTTGACTAAAATGCAATCGTCTCAAACGAACAACGTACGTTCGGAGTCGAATCAAGACAAGAAAACAGCACAATACCTTTCGCTCCATTTCGATTGCTTCTGAAATCAAGGTTGGTCGTATGGTTTTGTTTTGTTTCAAGTGATGAGAATTAGCGGATTTAGCTCGCAATAAATTAATTCAATCTCTCTTGATTTATGGTAGATTCTGGATGGGCAAACATAAAAACTTAGAAGTCTAAACGATTTTATTTAACACATTCAATGCCACTCGACCTGACTTTCTTAGTTCAAATCCATACCAAAAAATCACAGTGGCTTAACTTTATTTTTTATGATAATGCTCAATATAATATATTACAAAGTATGTAATCCGAAATCGGTAACTAAAAAGATGTTATTAATACCTGGATTTATATTTTTGTAATTCGCCGTATATTTAAGGGCAAAAGCTCATTACTTGCGCAGCGTGTGCTGGGGTCGGCGGGCAGCGGCGGCGCGGCAGGTCGCGGTTCGGATGCTAATGCAGGGTTAATTGCGGATTCAGCCCGACCTCGCCTTTAGAAAACGGAGACAACCTGAGCGGAATTTTAAAACGCCACCGAGCCTGCTCATGCCGAGTTCCGCTGACTTTAAATAACAATGTTTTATGATCATCCTTTATTAAACGCTCTTATTTATTTCGTTTAGAGGTGTATTAAATTAATTTTTGGCCTTGGATTTTGTATTATATGCAACTTTTTATACCTATTAATCAAAATCGTACACGTCTTTAAACGTTTAGAATATCTACTTAATATTAAAGGATAATGCGTTTTTAAATGCGTATTTTCCTTCACTATTTTTAATAAAAATATTTAACTATAGATGTCTTTATTAAATAGAGTTCAAGACAATTATTATCTGCAAACAATACTTAATAATGTGTACACAGCGCTAACCTACCTGAGGTTATTAAGTATGTACGGCGGGCAACTAAACCGGACGGCCGCCTCGATTGTCACCGCGCTCGTCCGGTCGAGAGGTCGTCAAGAGGTCACCTCTTCAAACATTTTTTCAACGACAAATGTTCTCTAGATGAGTACAAACTTTTGACCAAACGCAGTGACCACTCCTTGACCGCACGGACCTCTTAACGCGTTAACTGTTTAATATTTCGAGCAGGTGTTCGCTGAGATGCGTCAATGTTTATCGACATCTGCCATGTCGTGCATCGTACACTTATAACGCACCTGATTTTAAGTATCGCTTTAAATATTTAAAACTTGTCAAATAACTTGTAAGTTTTTAAAGCAAACTTTACTAACGGCGAACCCAATGTAGCTTTGAACACCAAAGATTAAGATTTTAGATAAAGCTCGAGAGTTGTATTTAATTTTGACACAAAAAACGCAAATAATTTACGATTAATATGGTGGTGGATCTAACTCTAGGTTATTGGTAAAAATTCTTCTTACTCCGACTTTCGGTCCTTTGAGAACTGAGCGTTCCTCTTTATAGACCGGCAACGTATCTCCGATTCTACTTGTATTGTGGATGACCATGGGCGTTAGTAACATCTTTTCTTTAAGAGTTCAATTGTTCGCTTATACTATATTCATATCGTACCTATAGTAGCAAATATGTATAGAACATTTTACACTACTTGGGGTATACGGAACCCATTTGCAATAACATTACTAGATCTCTAAATCGAAGTACTTCTTACACTTTTTATATAAATACTAGCTGTCGCCCGCGACTTTGTCTGCGTGGTATGAAAAAAAACTTAAGTAGTTTCCGGCAATTATTCGATTTTTTCCTCACCTTTTAAACCTTCCCTAGATCTCCATGTACATTTTAAGACCAAAATAAGATATATCCGTTCAGCCATTCTCGAGTTTTAGCGAGACTACAGACTACTACTACAAACAGCAATTGATTTTTATTTATAAAATTTTATTTTTAATCCATTGGTGTTCACTGGACGATAAGTTGAATATAAAAAGACGAAAAGTGATAGATATTCCATTAAAAAGTTTTTAATCCGAAACAAGTTTTAATGTATTTAATATTTTTTTGCAATCAGTTCTTTGAACAGCGATGTAATTAATATTTATGTATTCCTGTTTTTATATCAACAAATGTTCGGAGTCGGGGTCAAGAACTTTTCACCTTTTTATGCGCACGTTTCACAAACATGCCTTAGATTTTTTTACGAGCGTCGTGTAAATAAAAACGAGAAATTTACGCGTTTAACTTATCTTGATATATAAATTTCTGATACGCCAGCATTTCTGTCCCAAGAATTTCTCTTACTGTAATATATAGCATGCCATTAATTGCGAAGAAAAATATATAAAGTCAAATTTAATAATATTAATTAAACTTTTTATAGTTATCCCGAATTAACTTTAATTTTAGCGGTTTGTAATTTCTGTTGTAAAATCTGAATGCGATTTTGGTAGCGTCTCGATAAAAAACATAATTTTAAAAAATCTTTCGGTGGAAGGTTTAGGTTGCTAGTCGGCAGTTCGGTCCTGATCTCAGCTGTGTTTGTTCGCTGCCGGACGACGTTCGGCGGGCGGTCGTCGTGTAGACACGCACTTGTTTATGTTGACTCGACAACCACCTGCGTCGGCGTAGCGACGTCTACGCCGCCTCTAGTGCACGGTACACACAATTGTTTTATGTGATTGACATTGTCTTCAATTGTATTAACAATTGTTACTTTTTTAAGTCTGTTGTTTTAATTAGTTTATTGTTGTATTGCTAAGGTAGACGTCTTAACTCAAATGTAGATGATACTTCGACAATAACAAGGTTTAGACAACTTCGTTGGACGAATAAAGCATTTATCTGACTTCTTACTAGTATTATAAATGCGAATATTTGGATGGATATTTGTTTGAAGGTATCTCCAGGACGGTTATATCGCTCTCGGATAGATGTAGAATACAGTGTGGAGGAACACATAGGTACTAAATAACCTTTTTTACTACTGCGCAGACGGAGTCGCGGGCGACAGTTAGTCTTTACATAGATTCAGAAGGAATATTTACAGCAACAAAACATATTTAATATATACTATTCCATGTACCTAATATGTACGTTACGTATATAAAAATGTGACCGTACCTCATTATTCGATTGTCCCTTCAACAGTCGACAAAATAAGCGATAGAAGAGCTTACATAGTAAAGTAAACAAAAGCATTTCCCTGGTAGTGTCACCTGTTAGACCGCAGCTCGCGGGAGGTCAGCACTCGCCCACGACCGTTGCAGCGCGTGGCTCGCTGCGTCAACACTGTCGCACACAACTGTTGATTTTTCTATTAAACAATGAGTGACATTGCTCGAGATGACTAGGGTTGACACTCGGAGATTTTACGCGTTTATTAAATATTATAAAATATAATTTTTATTACTCTTAAATTAATATCTTATTACTTTTACAAAAAAAATGGTTCAAACTGAAGAGCAATTGTTAATGTTTTTTATCCGTGTTAAAGTAAAGCAAGGAGAAGAAGAAAAGAAAATCTTAATGTCTGTTAAACTAGATATGAATGTCGATATTTAAATAATTAAATAAAAATAATAATATTTTTTTCGTCTGGTCATAAATGTTTTTATTGAGAACCCTATAGCCACTTAATAGACCCGTCGTATTTTGAAACGACTAAATCAATACATTGTGAGCGGACAAGCGTGTAACAAAAGCTTTCATAAATGTTTTATATTGCACTACACGACTTTGGAATATCAAACAAATGTATTTATATAATACATACGACTAAAGCAAATTTATATCTTACGTATTTATTCAATTCTTAAAGAAATACCAAGTAATTATAATCCGGAAACTCGTAATACATAAATAGATTTTTATATGCTTCTATTCTGTTACATGTTTCTGCACATAAATTTATTTTTATTGTCAATACCATGGAATCTGACTGTTAGATGTATGCAAAATATGCGTCATAAACTAAAAGTACTATGTAAAAATATTACACTTTAAGTTTTCCGTGAAGAGAAGTGTGATGTTATCTGTAGTCGCAAGTGTCATCCTCGTTTAATTCCCCGTGTAAACCATCCTTTTCTTGTGAATCGAGCCTCTTTATAAAAGTACACGGCGCTCGTCTCTACATCTCAAGTTCAAAGATCAATGCTGGAGTGTAATTATCATGATGTTGTTCAACAGGGTTATAAAGTGTCTTGAATCCGTGTTTGTAACTTAAAAATACTAGTTTATTATAATATTTGAAATTCCCTTATATCTACTGTTTATGTTTTACTAGCTATCGTCCGTGATTCTGTCCGCGCGATATTAAAAATAAAAAATGCGAATGTTTAGATGGATGGATGTTTGTTTGAAGGTATCTCCGGAACGGCTCAAAGGATCTAGCTGAATTTTGATAAAGATGTAAAACATATTTTGGTTCTTTCAGACTTTGTTCTACATGCCAATCAGCAAAATCCATACAGCCGTTCGCGTGATACCTTTAAACAAACATGCAAACATTCGCATTTATAATATTAGTAAGAAGTTATATTATTCTCAGGCTTCATACAAAATCGTCATAGGCTTTAAATAATCTTGATTATCTTTAGCTCTTTATTATTTTAAGACATCTATGCCAGTAAATAATTATGAATTCTTTACAAGTTTTTTTATATATAATATACAATCTTTTTATTATAATAATTACAACAAGAGTAATGCTCAAGAAATCTAGATCAAAGCTGTTAGGTCTCAATCTAATATTGTCGCAATTCAAAGTTACGATTTTCTTTCTCCTATCGTAGTAAATCAAGTACTACGGTCTGTGTTAATTAAGTTAACTTATGTTTGTGATCGGTGCTTAATAAAGTCTTGCAACTGCACTAATTGCAGTCGCATGATTCCTATCATTCAGTAGACGGACATTAATTGCCAGTCAATCGTTTGTTTAACACAATGCGTTTATAGTCGCTTAGTCTTGTTTAGTATCTAATCGATAGGGAACTTTCGTTTCATTATTACGAAACAATTACTTAACATATTTCTTAGTTAATGCATATAATTTAATAAAATCTTATTAATGTACTCTTCAAATTATGGATAGATGGATGTTTGTTTGAAGGTATCTATAGAACGGCTCAACGGATCTCGCTGAAATATGGCATAGAAGTAGAACATAGTCTGTAAGAACACACAGGCTACTAATTAAGTTTAATGCCGCACAGACAGTGTTGCGGGCGACAGCTAGTTAATTATAAAAGATACCTGAAAATATTTTGAGACGTCGGTGGCTCAGTGGTCAAGCACTTGACTTGCAATCTGCAGGTCCTGGGTTCGGATCCCGCCATGTACCAATGTGTTTTTCTATTTCCGATTAACATATGTACAGTTATCCGACATTTTTACGGTGAAGGAAAACATCGTGATGCAACCTGCACATATCTGAGAAGAAATTCAAAGATATGTGTGAAGTCAACCAACGTGGTTGACTATGGCCTAATCACCCTTAACTTAGGGTAGGCTCCGAGCCCCTCGGTGGGGACGTATAGTGAGCTGATGATGATGATTTTATGATCTATTATTACAGGTTTGATTTGTACGAAGAACGGAATCTTCGCGTCAGTATAAGTAGATCAATTACAAAATTTAATTTGTCAACTAATTATTTCCATTATAAACCAGACATTACCCAGTAAATCGATCTCTGGATTACCGTAATGTCAACTCAATGTTGGGCTATGAACTGTGGGCAAGTAGAAGCACAATAGTTCACAATCACTTTACAAGTCAATCACGTAGCGTCAGCACGGACACACGGGCACATATTTGTAAACGGTGCCGATCACTTAGGCAGGCTGTTTGTTGGACGTGCCAGCATCGGGGTCAGGTGCCAACGGTACCTTGTTTGACTGCTGACCCTACCAACGGTGCAAAGGATGAGTGATGACCATTTTGCATATTCATCAATCGATAAGCTAGATAAGAATCAAACTTTTAGTATGTACTCACGTTGTTCGTGGATTGCAAACATTATTAAATTTGGGACCACGCAGAATAGAAGCTTCTGATTTTAGGCTTCTAGGGTCTAGGGCTACATTTCGTTTACTATTACCAGTTTTTTTGTTAATGTATTAGCAGATTTTTTTGTAAATTCACTTATACTTCTTTTACCATTCCAACTAAGGTTTAGACTTGTGATAGAATATGGTTTACGACAATAGTCGAATGGCAGGATTCGAACCCGGCCTTGTGATCGGAAATCCGTACTTAACCATTAGGCTATTGACGATTAAACACATTACATTATAGCTTTCCTAAAATTTGTTTATATAACCTTTATGTCAAATTAAAATGAATTATTATGTAAACCGCTAAAGCTTATGAGTTGCACCACAGTGCAAATAAGTGTCAAGTCCGATGCGTCCGTCAAACATTATGCTATAAACGTTCTACCAACATTATTCAGCAAAGTTTACTTTGTTAATTATTATCTAAATAATAAACTATTATATTTGTAAAAATGCCTTATGCTTCATAAACCTTATTTTTTACAGTGTTAACTTTAGTGCAAGTTAAAAAAAAATAACCTTTTGGTAAAAAATGTTTACGAAAATAGTGGAATGGTGTTTGAACGCACAATCTTGTTACATTATCTTAATCTATCGAATTTATCATTACCTTATCTTAGATTAGATAACAAAATATAAATTAATCTATTTATCCTAGTCAATGTCTCTTCGTTCGTATGGGCAACACAAATTACATCTTCCGGAAATATGCTTATCAGTATTTTGATACTGTACTCAGTATCTTATAGTTCTTAAGCATTTTCTTATAAGTAAAATGTGTTAGCTATATTATAATAAGGTTACATACATGAACGCATGTCTAATTATGCCTCATCGATTAGCTAACGGACTGGTTTTGACCGGAAGTTGTCGTTCAACGATCGACGCGACAATTTCGTCACGTCCTGTCGATATTTTCTCACGGACTAAAATTATTCATTAATAAAAACCTTCAACTTTAACATCCGAATATTGAAATTAATCAGTCCCAAAGATTTTGTACGTTAAGTGAATTAAAAATGAACTCAGATGTGATTGATTTAAGGGATAATTTATAATGGCAAATGTCATGATTTAAATAATAATTATGTCAAATATCCGGTTCATCACTTTCGAAAAACATATATTTTGTCATAGGTTAAAGAATCATATTGATTGATGTAATTTATTCCGAATCGATACATTAATTGGTAAAGTAATTAAATTGATAAAAAATTGTAAAAGTTGTTAAATAGTCTTCTTAATATATAAATAAATAAAAGTATAGTAGCATTCAAACTTTATATCAGCTCGCAATTTCGCACGAGCCGCTGCTTAGTACAACAATTTAGGGAATCGTCGAGATGTAAAGGGGCACATCCCAGCGCGCATTTTTTTAACATTTGACTCACTGGCCAATGCACCTGTGGAAACATGCTTGCATAACCTCGAGCCGTTATCAAATTTGAACCTTATAATATTTTACTAGTCGCACGATCACTGCAATCCTACAAAAATGAATTAGAAAATACTCATATATGGAATTGTTTATACAAAGATCTTGAAAAGTACAAGTTAATACCTTGATGTTACATATTCAACGTATGTGGTCCAATATCTTATCGTTGTCCACAATTGTCACACAATCGCCTAATTCAAAAGCGTAGTACAAGCGACGCATCAATCTTTTATAACAAACATGTCTGCCGCCCACTACACCAGGCGTACCAACATTACAAACGAATCCCCACGTGTCATGTTAAAATAATTTTGTCATATTACGATGTCGACTTCAATATAGATGAGCTTTTCATTGTTATCTTTGTATACGTATGTCAAATAAATGCAGTCAAATAAACATTTCATGAATGAATGAACTTCACGCCCGCGACTATGTGTGTTTTTCGACGACGATCAATTTATCTGTTGTCTCAAATAAATTATCTTCTTAAAATGTAACGAGTAACAATCACAACAAAAAAAAAGAATTAGCAAAATCGTTCCAATCGTTTACGCATGATGCCGTGAACAAGATAAATAGGGATTCATTTTAATATATGCTTATATGCAAATGAAGTGAATACTTTGTTAAAAACACATAAAAAGATCACTTAAACTCTTAATAGTCTTGCTTAAACACTGCAATGCACAATTTCGCAAATGCAAGTGCTTAAAAGTTCACGCATAATCTGTTTGGCCGCCGTGACACTGTCAGACCTTGGCTCATTAATTCAACGCGATGCCACCACCAGATTGGTGGAAAGTGTATCCCGAGCTCAAACGCGCCGCGATTCCTATCGGTGTAAATGCCGAGATGCCGCGAAGATCGCTCAGCGTTCTCGACTTTAAAGAATTTCTATAGTCTTCCAAAGAATCCGAATGAACAAGTCAGATTTCGATCAAAGTATTAATTCATTGCTCATGATTTTTACTAATTTATATTACCTATAAAGTATATCGCATGTCAACAAGTCTGTA
Source organism: Papilio xuthus (assembly GCF_000836235.2). Taxonomy (NCBI): domain Eukaryota; kingdom Metazoa; phylum Arthropoda; class Insecta; order Lepidoptera; family Papilionidae; genus Papilio; species Papilio xuthus. The sequence goes on from NW_013530872.1 coordinate 5,144,023, forward strand.
ATTTATTAGCTTATGATGTTCGATACGAATGTTATGTAACTGTGTACAAGTTTTATTGCGCAGTGAATCAGATGACTCAAAACTACGTAAAAGTGCTATATGTAAACTTTTAGATAAAGCGTGAAGGAATATTGTTAAATTAAAGGAAATAGCTGACAACTTAGATGTGCTGTTTTATCAGTGTGTTGGATAGACTTTTGTAGAGCACATACGGACTACACTACTACAATAAGGATTAAACATTTCATTCAACAATAGGAAAATCAACTAATCTGATCCACGCATGTTCCAATATACACATAACAGGTTGACGGATTCCTATGTAGAGAGACGCTGCGGTTTCCCAGTTACGCTGAACCGAAGGCAATAAAAACCAATGGACTTGCTACAAAAATGGCTTCGTTTTTTGCTTCTGTCGACAGTTGCGCGTAAGACGAGCCGTTTGCGTCCGGATTCACGCCATGCGTACACCTTTCTACGTAAAATTAATTGTGCCTCGGAAAAGGCTATGATAGCAATTGAAGGAAATAAAACCTGGATAATATCTAGATTAACAGGTGGCTGACGTTTTTGTTGCGATACTACATTATTTTAATTGAGAGTAACTGTATTAATTATAAATTCATTAATGTTATAAGGAAGTAAAATAAAAAAATTGTTTTATTTTTTGTAACTAGGTGAAGGCGGCGGCGGCGGCGGGACACGGCGATGTGCGCGCGACGCGGCCTCCCCCGCGCATGCGCATACGCCGGCGCCCGCGCCCGCGCCGCCCTCAAACCCCGTCCTGCCCACGCTGCCCACGCCGCCCACACAATCGATGCAGCACGCGCAGTCTATGCACCACATGCAACACACGCAGCACACGCAGCCCGCACACGTCAAGAGCGAACGCCTCAGTCCTCACGACTCTACTGCTTCAAGGTACATTAAAAATGGTTGCATTCCTGCTGCATATGCGAATATATCATGCGTGATATAGACACACATTGAACATGATAATCTTCTGTGCTGTTCTGAAATAATTCGGCTTGCTTATCTGGAGAAATCTGATGTGTTGCACATGAAGCGTGACAGAAGTTCTTTTTATTTTTCTCATTTCTTAGGTGTCTTAGATTGTTACTTAAAGGTTGTGTGTATAGGTCCCGTAGCGTGACGCCGTCGACGTCGTCGTACCCGGGCACTCCGCCGGAGCGTGGCAGCCCGCACGCCGCGCCGCAGCCCGGCCCGCACGCCGCACACCCCGCGCATCCCGCACACCCGCCCCGGAACTACTCCGACATCATGCGCTCGCTCGCCGCGCGGTACAACACGCATCCCGCCAATGAGTTAGTACTCGAACATTTTGCACTAGACAATACTAACTTTGCTGTTTGTCCAAGGAATATCAAAAACAGATGAACACCATGAGCATCTCGATGTTCCCGCTGCACCTTTCCCCCATATCTTATAAAAAAAAGATGAAATCACAAATGTTAGTCCAAAGCGAGATATAATACTTTTTCGATATTTGAGTAACTTTGGAAAAGTATAAATTATACAAGGAATACTCGAAAATATTCATAAAATTTCTTATCAATTAACATATTTATTGAAATCTAAAAAAGTTGATTAAACGGTTCATAACTCGAAACTTTATCTAGCTTGTATATTTTCTTTGACAACGCAATTTGTATGTCGATTAACTAACAGAACATTGACTTAAAATATTTCCTTAGGCCGGCTGCGATTATATGAAAATATGCTAGATCCAGCAACTCCAATAAACACTATGTCACCTGGATTCGATACGGCGATAATTCAGCGTATGATAGTGTTGAGCACGGCTTGCAATAATTTCTAATACCCGACATTCGATTGTAGCGGTACACGGCAGCGAATAGACGGCCAAGTTCAAGGAATATTTGAATTATTATTTGCCCTTATGCACTATCTAATATCTACAACCAACCAAAATATTACTCATAACCATAACCCAACAGTGAATGGCTATAATATGCGTATTAGCAGCACTAAAATATGCTTAGTTCTAAATAAAAATTATTGACGTTAATTTACGAAAATTTGTAAATAAATTAAGATGCAAATTTATTTATCTTTAAAACATACACCAAAGTTATTGTCGATAAAACATAATTTGTCAAACATTAGTAAAGCCGCGAGTGGTTAAAACAGAAAGTCAGTTCGTCTTTATTCGATTTCGTTTTTGTGATAGTCGTGTCAACATGCGTTTTTCACACGCAGCATGTCACCGTTCACAATAGCATGCGAGCGGTTCACCGACCGCCTAGTGATGCCCAAATCGATTTGCATATTAATCGATTCGATAATTTACTTTGAGTCGACAGATTTACATGATTCGTGAGAACCGATGCTCTCCGCGTGAACTGATGTTATATTAATGAATTGCTCATCTGACATCGAGGTCGCTGACCTCTGTCAGTTTTGATTTCAGATCCTTTTATTGGTCATAGTCTAGTGATTTCAATGCACATTCTTTTGCATGTTTTTTTTCTTTAATTTATATAAATAGCTGTCGCCTACAACTCCGTCCGCGCGGAATTAATAATACTATGTAATTATAAGTAAGCCTATGTTTCTTCCAGACTGTGTTCTACAACTGTGCCAAATTTCATCAAATTCCTTTAAGCCATTCCGGAGATATCTTCTAAAAAAACATCCATCCATCTATGTTTATTTAAGTTTTGTTAAGCAGAAAAAGTAAAGCTACTTTTTCTGCGTAAGTTGAGTATCAAAGTTGTACGCAATATATATCTAGCTAGTGACTATAGTTATGTTAAAAAAAACCTGTTAAGTTAACCTTTTACGAAAAGGAACATGTAAAAGAACTGCAGTATTAAGATATTTATTGAAGTTCATGTACATATAAATACGTCCAGAAATTCCCACCACTGAACAGTACGCCGCGATATAGAATGAATCAAAATATAAGTTACCTTAACTTGAAAATCTAGTGCCAAGGTCAGCTTCTATTGGCGGACGTTGCAACAAAAACCGTAAAGACAACTTTAATCGATTTTTATCACTATCATCGATGTTACTGCTGATTAAAGAATTCGCACGGTTCGTCCATTTTATTTGGACCTGTGCAATTTTAAATTGCATAGTACAAACATTTGCATATTATATTTTGATTCAATTTGTTAATCCGAAATTGTATGTAGGTTATAAAAATATTTAAAATCTATCTATCTAACAAAATTATACCTATGAAGTATTAATATTATCGGACTAGATGTCGCCCGCGACTCTGTCCGCGCGGATTTAAAAAAAAACTTAATTAGTAGATTGTGTGTTCTTTCAGACTATTTTCTACATCTATACCAAATATTAACAAGACCCAATTAGTCGTTCTGGAGATACTTTCAAACAAACATCCATCCATCCAGCCAAACAAACGCATATATAATATTAGTAAGATTATCGCAGAAGGTCCTCTTTTGTTTTTTGATTAAAAATAGCCATCTGAATTCTGTTAGTCTTTGATTTTTAAATAGTTTTAACATACATGCACTGAAAAGGCTTTTTTATATTCAAAGAATAGTCGTAGAAGCTATTGATATTATTATGTTAAACATAGATAAACATTGTCATAGGTTAATAGTGAAATGTATAAGTAGTCGTATCTAGTATCAGTACAAAAGCTAACCTCTTGACATTAACAAAGCTACTAGACCGGTAGGCAGTATTTCACTCGATTATACATGGTTTAATTATCTATAAAGGCGGGCCATTATTCATGAAACAACAGCAATGTTGTACAAAGGTCGCCCACTAAATTCATTGTTCGACACAAATTCTATGCTTTACATACTTAGATATTGCTGCGTATAGATAACGCCCTTGAAGCTAAACAGTTACTTGTTAGAGAATAGGCAATTTATTATATGTACACTATAAAGATTATTTCATTTTTAGGGTTCCGTACCTTATAGGAAAAAAACGGAACCCTTATAGGATCACTTTGTTGTCCGTCCGTCTGTCAAGACCCTTTTTTGTTATATTTCCGTTGTTTGAAGATCTTTGTTGGAACGTATCCCAATTCGCAACTTAAACGTAAGTCGCAAGTCGTGTTAACTCTGTTTCCTCTCTTAAAATGTAACTTTAAACGGATACTAGCTGTCGCCTGCGATTCAGTCTGTCTGAAATTAAAAAAAAACTTAATAGGTAGCCTATGTGTTCTTTCAGATTATGTTCTACGTCTGTGTCAAATTTCTGGGAGATCCCTTAAAACAAATATCTATCCATCTAAACATTCGCATTTATAATATTAGTAAGGTAATAAGATTATTCCCAGAAGATATAATACATAGACAACTTTCTTTTGTTCAAAAATCTTATTTGAATGAGCGAATTAATTAAAACTGATTAATGTATACATGTTGCTTAATTTTATCAATAATAGGATGTAGTCATTATTTCCATGAGAACAGACCAACTTTGGTTAGACAGGAAATTCAAGAGAAAGAAATGAATGAACCGAACAGGAAATCAGGATCCGGACTATTTACCAATATTTAAAAACAGTATCACTTTCGTAATACAAATAAAGCCTGTATATTTTTAAACGTTACTATTTAATTTTTAATAAACTTAAAAAAATTAAGGCGTGAGAAAATTTCATGCATACTTAAAGTTGTACTAAAGGTTATTAAGTCTGATACTATTGGAACTTAAATCAGTAATAAATTGAATCATTTAAATAAATATGAAGGGATATATTCACTCTTCACATAGTTTCCTGAAAAATTGGCATAAAGGTTCCCCTTTTCGTCTACATTTCGTTGTCGTGGGACTCTGTGTTTGATCGTTACTAATTTATTACCCTGTCTTTAGTTATTTTCATCGGATGAATGGCTTCGGCGTGGAAGCCCGAGCAGCGCCACCATCGCCTGTACAATCAGATGCAAGCGAGGTACCTCTCGGTGGCCTGTTTGACAAGCTCACTACACAACAAGGCGGGCCGCTAAGACTGCCGGCATTCCCTCCCATGCTGGATATGAGCTCAACAAAGGTAAGTTTAATATTACATTATGTACAACGCGTGAGCGATAACATAGGACTTTGAAGAATGCAACATTCTTATATAACCCATATTGAACAACAGAAGAGACAGTTAAGTTCTTAATTGAAGACGATTCAAGTAACAGTTTTTCCGGTATTTTTATATTAACCGATAATGCTTTAAAATGGAAACGTAAACTGATAATATTCTTAATAGCACCTAAACCATAGTTGTTATAGCAAGAAGGTTATCATACTAGGAAGAGGAAACCCATAGACATTACGTGCCTTCTGACCGAAGCATTGACAAACAGTTTTATTCTTCCTCATGACAAAGGAATACGTGACGCCGACGCTCTACGAAGCGTATTTACTTTGACTTGTTATCCTGGCAACATCGTTTTAATAATACGCAGTATCATTATTTATATGCGATAATATAGCGATTTGTCACTCTACCGTTTCGTCATGAACCATTTGAAATATAAGAGGAATGCTGCTAGCATCTTCTAGAAGAATGACATTATTTTATATGCTATAATCGATATAATTCTTTAATCGTTCGATTTTTAATAACTATGTTATAAGCAAACGTCTTTAAATATATTTAAAAATGAACTCATTTAATTTACCCTCGCATTAAAATAACCAGAATGAAACACAAGAAAATTAAAACATTAGTTTATGATTTCCGTTCATCGCTTCATAATTCACATCAACTAAGTCTGCCCTCTTTGAAATAATTTACGCTCAGCTGCTTTTTTATTTCATAAGAGCGTATTTAAAATTCATATTAATTATTTTACATGAGTGCTCACTGACCTTCCCGCTTTAATTATACCACGGTGTAGCTTCATAGTTCACGGCTGTGATTAAAATGTCTCGGGGCATCGTTAAATTCATAATACGGGTATCGCGCGGTCAGTCGACCGGCGTTATGTTAATTCGGACCTCTTTAAAATCATAACGCGCGGCGAGCGACGCTTCCTTTGCGGCTGTAATGAAGACAATTAAATCAGATAAGGCCTCCGACCTTTACACTTCCTCTGGCACAGATAAGACGGCGAGAGTGTTAATTGCGCGGCGGTTACCGTGTGCGAGCGCGCACAATCAGCAGGATTATACGGAGGCGATGGCCAGCGAACCGTTTCGACTCGCGCGGACTCAACTGGAGCTGCACTAATTGGCAGAGGCACGCGCCCGCGCGTGCGCCGAAGATACGCCACTCATGAGATGTGAAATTAAAATTGCGACGTTCGAATTATGAATGAGAATCACTTTTTGCGAAAAGTTAATTACTTTTTTGTTGTTTTTTCGTTAACAATTAATTGTATTCTTATAATATCAATAAAAATATCACAAAGCAGTGTTCATTATAACCAGCCAAAACAAATGTATTTTGAAAAACATTACAGGTGTATATTTTGGGTCTGGTTTATAGTCTAGACTTGTGACTTCAGCTCAAAAAATAAATTAAACATTTTATGTGAAGAAACTTGAAGTTCCTTTTTTGTAAACAATCATTGAATTCCAACTTTCTAAGTAAACTGCAGTAGATGGTATCAAAGCGATGATTATCTTATTTTCATTGGGCGAGTGCTCGAGGCGTCACCTACCAGGGCACCAGCACAACTCCAAATACTCCACTATTATTCTCTCCATAGTGCTCGTAAACGCATTCGATGTTTACTTTCTAAAATCGATCGTATCCGTGCGCAATATAAACATGATTTGTTACATTTCTCTCCTTTGCCCTTATTCATTCTATAAATAGTCGTTTTAAATTTATTTTCACCTATAAAGTGAAACGGGAGCGATGCGGAAATAAATTGTAAGATAAATGGCGGCACCTCTGCCCGGTGGGCGCGGCGGGGCGGCGCGGGGACTCAGGGGGGAGGTGCGCACGCGCGCCCGATCGTGTTCATTTCACGCGCGCGCGCCTTCGTCTGAAATTTACTCGGAATTAGTGAGCTTTTGCTTCTTTTTTAGTGCGCTGGGGCAATTAAAAAAGATAGATTGCAATTTGACCCGCGACCGGAGAGCGTGTCGGCGTAACGTTATTATGATGAATGTGAGTGGTCTGGATCAGATAAGGTGTTTTCTTAAGCCGGCATCAACGAGCCACTTGACCGGCTACCGAGTAATTGAGTTTCTAAATGTCACAGGTCGGCTCACGGCTCGCGACTCGCTGCCCGCGCGTTCTGATATTTAGAATAACATACCAGAGGCGCGCCAAGTGGTTCATAAGTAACTATTCACGATTTAAATAGAGATCGGAATGCATGCGGCTAGTCTCAGACTTTCCTATAGAACACGGTAAATTGAAGTATTTGATTATATATTGCCAGTCTCCAGTTATTAACTATTAAAGTGTCATATATTTCGATTTCGACAAGTGGATCCACACTAAATGCTCGACTTATGTTCTACGTGCCGCATTGGAATCCGGCCGGTCCTACATTACGATGCAATACTTCTATCTTATCAGCTATCTATCGCGGTACGCCTACACGTGTGATTTTAAAAGTATCCCGAGCTTACTTAGCTATGTCTACACGATACGATTGGTTCATGTTCCCACGCTGTCTAGTCTATTTCCTGATGCTCACTCAAACTGTTTTAAACTGGTGCTTAATTAGTATTGGTAACGTACTAACTTTTACCGCATTCCGAATAAGAAATGTTGTAGGGTATCAATAAAACTTTTTTCCTCACGTCTTTTTAAGATTTCATAGTACACGTAACGTATATTATTAAGAGTGAAAGTTGTAAAATTGTTTAGTTTAGAAACATTCTTTAATTTATTAAATACTCAAATTCAACTGTTCAGTTAAATATTCAGTAAAAATGCTTCGTCTTACGATTGACGGTATCAGTAACTGAGCCTGTATTCAATAGACGCTGTTGGCGATATCGCGGGTGGGTCGCAGCGGGCGGTCGAGGCGCAAGCGGCTGGTGGGCAACTCCGCGGAGCACTCTCCTCTGGATCTGTCCGCGGCCAGCGAGAGCGCGGCTAAGCGCGCCCGACTCTCAGCCAGTCCGAGCACGCGGAGCGACAGCGATGACCGGGACAGGGTGTCTAATGAAGGTAAATAAATAGTACCTAATACCTAGCATTTCATTTAATACATTGGCAACGAGTACACGATGTGCCAACTCATGAGCTGAGTCGCATTATGTATTATGTCACGTTGCCAGGTCGAAAAAAGAGTACTGTTCTATCCGACGTCAGCATAAGGTAAAATGCAGCTTACAGGTTTATAGACAGGCACACCATTGCATTTGTGTGATAAAATGTCGACGTCGTGATAGCAATATTTTAAAATGCCTATGATTTGTGTAATAATTATTCAACGTGTTGTTATTTATCTCTAAATTTAAACAAAGGCTTCCAGTCAAATAATAATTCATTCTTGAATTATAGCTATATTCAGTGGTTTTAACTTTATTAGCCTGTGACGTCATACGTATTGTAACTTTGAACTATGTAAATTTTGCTCTATGAACGCACAACATCTTGTAGCAATAAATTACGAAGAATTGCCATCATGAATATTATTCGATGACTACAATTAAATACATAAATCATTCATCATTGTTGTATTAACTAAAATATTATTTAATAGCTGTTGTCCGCGATTTGTCTATGCGAATTAAAAATAAATCTAGTAATAAATAAATTAGCCTATGTCACCTGGGGATAGTGTAGCTTCCCTGCATTTAATTTTTTTTTTAGATCGGTTAAGTAGATTCAATGCAATCAAACAAACAATGAAATCTTTCCTCTTTATAATATTAGTATAGAAAAGTGACACGAAATTTGTTTTAAACAAAACTAATAAGAAATCATTTATTTTAATTATGTCTTTTACTATTAACGCGAACTTTGTATTCTTCTTAAGTATTAAATTATTTTGTTTAATTTTTTTTTGCGTTAGTCAACTTCAAAAGATAAAAAATATATAGCTTCTTGAAAGTACCTCACAACAAATCTCATTTAACAACATATAAAAGCTTCCAATCAATACGGGCAAGCAAAAAAACTAATATAAAAAGCTTGCTGTGACAAAAAATCGAAATTGCGTTTATCGACCAAAGAACATTAGATATTGTACCTGTATTTTATACCTAAAATTATATTTATACAGCTTAATAAAAGGTCTTTATTTTAACAATAATAGAGGAATAATTGTTTATACCACAAATCACATACTAAACAACTTAAATGTCTATGGCTTGGCTTAGCTATGGATGGATATCTTTAAAACAAGATTTAAAATACATAGAAGAGATGGAACTAAGGAGTGCTGTGTAATATGTGATTTTAAGTGTAATTAAAAAAATACTAATAGACGATTGTAATAGGCATAAGAAAGGAGCAAGTGAAATGTACCAGAATTATTCTAAATTCAACATATCTGCTTGTCCAACGTTGTTGGTTTGATGGCTTATTTGTGTTATTTGACAGATCGTAGCGAGGCGCGTGGTGACTGCTTGTGTGCGGAGGCGCGCGCGCGGCTGACAGGCTGGTCAGTTGACGATGTACACGACTTCGTCAGCTCTATAGACATTTGTGCGGAGTACGCCTCGGTGAGTACATGCATTTTATATAGAATGTGTCAACAAATTGACCTATAGCAAATGTCTTCGTAATACAAAGTGAATTTTTAAATACCACGACTCTGAAAACTGCTATGTTTTATATTAAATATAAAGTCTACAATAGTCTTAAATATAAATACATAAATAATATATAATCTAAATTATTTATATGTAAATATAATTCTAAAGAAAATCTTCTTGTTATAAGTTAAACATAAAGATAAAAGTATTATAGACTGTTTTACTTAGTCTGTAGCTTATTACTATTTATAATGCTTGTAAAATTAAGCATAATGAAGGCGCAAATAAATGGCATATACGTTCTAAAATCTTTAACTCAAGCATCAAACAAGTTAGCTATATTCACAAACGTATACTTTCTTACAACGCAATAAAGCTTAGTAGTAATAAAAATGTACAAAACTCATTGCGTCTAGAAACAACTTACACAGTTGCACTAGTAAATCCGGCTGCGGTGTACAGCAGCTAATTATAACCACTATTCATCTATTCATCAAACCCGGATCGCGTCCAATCATAATAAAACTGAGTCCAATAAGTGTCTTAATAATTTTTACGTGGGCGTTTGCGAGTCGTGTAACAATGAAGACGTCAGACGTCATTACGCCGGGAGAAACGCGCCAATCTCCACGGGCCGCAATCACGACTACATGTATAATCATTGTTTCTACACATCACATCCAATCACCATTATATCTTGAGCCCCTCACGAACAATGGCGGCCGTCACTTGAGGCCAGACAGCGTGTCTGCATCAACTGGCTAATAGCTACTGATTGGAGCGAGCTTTGTGACTTGTTTGTAGTTTTTCTTCGATATTTTATTAGCAATATTTACACTTTATTCTTTAATAAGACTATTAATGGAAAAATGATACTCGTTAGTGCCTTCGGACATAAGCTTACATTACGATTTTAATCATGTTTGCCTCAATGTGTGTCCGATATTCAGAGACTATTTCCAAAGACAATAATTTGAAAACTTAGTTACTTACTAACGAGTGATTTCTTGTAGTTTAATTTACTATTATAGCTTATTTCATTATTTTATTGTCTTATATACTTAAATGTAGTAAATAAATAAAAAAGGAAAGGATTTTAATTATTCTGATATCAATAAAATATTGTTTTCAAGTATTAAAAACACAAAATTAAATGTAAATACGATGTTTCTAAAAATTAAACTTTATTCTTGTATGGTTAACCAACACTAACATTAACAGTATGCGACAAGTCCACAACACGTCTTTCTGCAGGATATTGGTTTAACGTCATATTCGTTATTACTCGGTTATTGAACGGCATTAAACAAGGAATCCAATTGGATACCAGTTATATTTATTGTTCGACTCGCAGTTATAACGATTATCGATGTATCGATTGCCACTGCGTTACTCGTTATTATCGATTTACTACTCTTTCATAACAGACTAATAAATTACTAACCTTTAATTAAATACTATAATTTATTATTGATTCTATTTCATTTGATACAAAATTATAATCGATAATTTGTATCGAGTAAGAATATTTTTCTTTCATATAATTTATATAATTAAAAAATATAATTGACTCGTGCTTGAAATTAAACACAATCGTTAACAAATAAACTAATCTATTTGACATCTGTCACTCAAAGTTACCGGTAAAATAAATCGATAACTCGATCGTAAATGCGAAATTAAATATAATACATTTATTTTCTGGTTATCTTGCTGCGCCCCTCGTGTGGCATATCCCATATAATGAGTCGCATACGAAGGCATTCCACATTAAAGCCATGCCACATCGAGGCGTCCGTGTAGGCGAGACTGCGACATCCCTGTCCGGATGAAGGCTGTTGCTTTCGTTTTGTCAACTTGTCACGCTTCCCAAAGGTAACAGGCGTAATATAAACGACGTGTTATAAACATATAATTATAAATAATCTACTATTTTGGTTCATTTGGCAATATATTTTTCAAATCAAAGATTAAAGTTTAAGAAAATAAAATTAAAAAAAATCTCAAATGTTAAAAATTATTAAAAATGTCATTACAATCAAAGCGTAATAAGTTATGTAACAATACCAAATAATCGATTTTTAAAATCGTTAAAAAATAATTTCTAAATCAGCTTACTAACAAATCATAAAATGACTAATCAGTAATCTCTTTAAGCAATTTTGAAAGTTATAAATTCTCATTATTGTAACAAACATGGATGGAACTTTTATAATTCAGTAAGCCTTACTCCTTTTAAAATATTTCGTAACTGAGGTCAATATCGCTAACTGACTACTAATTTGTATTCAAATAAACAAAAAATACATGACATAGCTTGGCGCGTTTAACATTTTACACATTTCTCATATTTTAATGTCGACTATTTAAATTCAAGTCAAAATGACCTCTTTATATCTGTGAAATTTATAGAACGTATAACACAAAACGCAAACTACATTAACTTATTATTATCACAGCAAATATGCAAAGCGAACTCAAGACCGTATTAGGAATTTTAAAAAACAAAAGTATTATGTATAAGTACTTATTTAATTCAAGCTCTATCCAAGAAGAACCAACAATTACTTCATTAGTGTTATGTTTAGTTAATTATAAAATTTCAATGAATTTCAAACAAATTTTCGTTTACATAACTATAATACAGCCAGCCATACAAAGGTGGCACGATAGCAGAGACGGCGTGACGCGAATGCCACCATAATTGTACCCTATAAAGTTGCACAAGACACTGCACAGGCGAGTATGGAGTCGCATACATTATGTCAACGTGATCCAGTCCCGAACACAACGTGGGAAACTCGACGAAGATTTTAAATTTCCATAATATTTGTATCGCGAAATTGCACAAACGCAGTGAGCGGCGTTCGAATCTATTCAAAATTCAGCAACAGTACGGATGGTCAACTGATTATAATTCATATTTGTGTTATGTCCTTGTTGTATAATTTAGAGTACAGCTGCACCGCTTCCTGCCTTTCATCGGAGGCAAAATAATCGTAACAGTTGACCGGTATAAAGTGGTTCAAGAAAACCGTGATTCTACTGTATACTGCTTGGATAATAAATTCTTTCGTCAAAAAAATGTATCAGTAGAGATTGAGATAAAAAAAGACAATTTGAATGGTAAAACACGAAGATACAAAGCCCTTAAATACCGGCCATGCATTTGCAGTTTCTCTGATGTTGCTGATATTCATGGACGGCGTTGAATACCTCGGTGGTCCCGCTTGCTCTATTCTATAATAAAAAAAATTGTAAACTGGAATCATCACATTTATATGATCGATATATAACATATAAATCTTTGTATTTACTATTGTTATTCAAACTAGATTTGTAGGTGTATCGATAGGGCCGTATGTCACAAACAGTAGCGAGGCATATCGCGTTACCTCATGATTTATTTGTAACAAGAGTGTCATGGCGAAATATATCGCAGCGAATTAATCGCTACTGGCCATATAATTTCTCCTCTACAGGCGCATGATTAATACAGCGCTACCGTGTTTTCTATCCATAGATTACTGACGTGGTGTTGATGTATAATTATTGTAGTTTAAAAGCTTGCTCATAACAATTCCGGCATTTGTAAATAGTTTTAATATTACTCTAATTAAATTAATTACATGTAACTTGTACTTAATTGGGTGTCAACTTTTCTTATTAAATTTGCTTGTTATGTTAACTATAATTATTTAGAGATTACAAGTTATTGACTTTGCGGTGATAGAGTTATTTTATTGGTTTATATAAACTGCTTCCTATAATTTATAACTTGTTATTAACACCATTTTATTTTTAAAGATTTAATTCACGGCTTGGGACTAAATCCGTCTTCGATGTTCGTCTTTAGATGTTGTATGATTGTCGTAAAATATTCAGTTCACCCACCTTATAATGTAATTTGCATGCCATTGATGAAATATTTTCTATTCATTTATTTGTTTTAAATAACAAAACTGCATACAAATAATATGCGAAACTTTTGACATTATAAACTAAATATTAACCTAAGAACGTGAATATTTGCTCGTCTTTACCGCATAATTCACCGTGCGGCGGTAATTTTTCACCGAAATTCGTGATCGCATCTGACCCGATCCGCGACGCGTATCCGAACGGGTCGCCATCTTTATCTGTCACGGTGCTCGAGTACGCGCGTCAAATGTTCACTTGTGCAACATTTCGTGCGTCTAGTTGCCATCTTCATTTCAGCACTATCTATACAATTAATAGTATTGAAGTGCTAGATATTAATATACTAGAAAATTATGTTTTTGCGTTGCTTTTTATTATAATCTAATATTTTTGTTCGTCCGTCTGTCTGTCTATGGGTCCGCCCGCAAGTTCAAGTTTGTTCCGGGTAATATTCAAAACAGCTCTACCGCTTTTGACGGGACTTGTAATGGAAAGTAGCTAATGTTTGTTGGGATTAAGTTAGGCAGTTTGTTGTCCAACACACCCTTGATGGGAGTTTACGCCCTTAGATTGTTACACTGCAGTTAGATTTCAAATAATCACGAAAAGATAACTATAAAAATAAGTCGATATGCTTGGTTAGTAGTTTATTTAGAATTCGATGCGTGGGTTAACTTTAGAATCGCACTTCAATTGCTTAACACCATTTAGGTAAGTTCAAATCGCGTGTCCTGTTACACATAATCCTAATTGCGCTTTGTAGCGACGGCACAGCATTCGTGCGTTCGTGCTCGCCGCGCTTGCAAAACTGCTTCATACAAATTACACGTTTATATGCAACGGGAGCGTTAAATCTTGCAATCCTCTTTGATATATATCTAAAATTATTTGATACGATTATTAAAATTTTAGTCATGTGCCAAAAGCCAAATCCATGCTAACGAAATAACTTTTATGTTCTTATAACATCAAATTAATCAAACAATTATAGTTTTAAAATCTTTGAACTTTCCGAATGTACTAGAGTAAATATTTGGTTGATTAAAATTCTCAGCAATTTCGTTGTGTATTTTTTATGTTAAAAGTATTATAAAACCATTAAGTTGATCTTAATTAAATTTATTGCGTTAATAAAGCCGACCATGTTATTAATGTTATAAATTTAGCTGTCCATCTGCTTTTTAATTAAATTATTCATAGTTTTTTTTACCGATAATATTAATAATGAATATCTAGAAATTGCTTTGTACTGAACTCGCACAGCCGCGTTGTAAAACGGTCTGTCCTCAGAGGTATTTTCAAACCAATACGACTTAGGGACCTTCAAGAGGCACGCATACCATTTCCTTAAAGGCCGGCAACGTATCTGCAGTTCCTCTGGTGTTGCAGTATTTTCCAACCTTAATGTTTGTGTTTTGGAAGATGTATGACATCCATCAACAGATATGTCGTTGCAATTAGTACGACATTCAAAGCACTCGATTGCGAGTCACGATTAAACTCTGACATATAAACGCGTATTAATATCAACTTTGGTGATTATTGATGAAATTTCCTGCAAAATTAAATTAATATATGCCTTTCTTCGGATGTTTATACTGAAAGGGTTTTCACTTACTACAATTTTGTCAACTAATTTTCATTTGTTTTTTATGAAATGTTAAAAAGAACACGACGATACAGAGAGAGTGTGAAGTTCTTTTTCACATCTTCCAGGTCTGAAATACTTACGGAACAACTTAACAAATACCCTAATTATGATCTGTAGATATGAAATAAAAGTTATAATTGACATATGTAAGTAGCTATGGCTGCTGGCGTGCCTTATACTATGTACTTAGTACAAGGCACGCCACACACGTCTAGGAAGTGGCCCTTGTAATCAGAGATCAAGCAGCCATCAAAACATTCAGGTCCATTTGTAATATCACCTCGAAAACAAACAATACACCCACAATCACCGCGAGCTAACACGACTCAACAAAAGCTCAACTATTGTTAAACGAACACACAAATATAATATTTAACGTAATCTAATTCGACGGAACGATACTCCTTATTTCAGTACACTTCGGTCGAAAACTATTAAATTTATAATTCATAGACTGTAAAGTTAAATTGGTTTACAAAGAGATGTAATTACTATAATGGTCGTACCGGTGGTCATATTGTTATGATTTAAGTCGTGAAATCAAAAATGTTGAGATCGTCTTCTCACATGTTCGTATTATTCGTTGCGCGCTCCGATCACCTCACTCGATTTCACTTCGACACTTTTAGTTTTTATTACATCTCTGTACTAGTTTATCAGCCTTTGTCACGAAATATTTGACTGATATTGTTAAAGAAAATCGTTACAAATTAGAAAAATAATTGTTACTTCTAAATTTGAGGTAACCAAATATACTTTGAAAATTATTCATTTAACTTTGTATTTTCTGAATTCGTTTAAATATTTATTTACTGATGAAAAGATAGCTGATGTGAAAATCAATTTTAAAATGTTGTAATTAATTTTCTAGGAAATATGACTCCATGTGTAATCTCCAAATAAGGCTATAGGTAACAACTGTCAACATATAACAAACATGTCAACGTTATCAGACAGAAATAAACATTTAAAAACTTAAATGTCTCTCGCTAACCTTAACATTTCTCTTAAATGAATATCAAACGATTAACTGGTCAGCTTATATCTTTCATAACAATCTCGTTATTCATTTTTTCAAATGGCTGCTTCAAATGAAGTGTAAATTATTGTTCCGGTTGGCGCACTGGCAACATACAAGTGTTGAGGTCGTTTGTAACGCGTTTATTTACATCGCAAGCCATTTATCAACGGCTACCTTAAAGACGTTAAGTCCTTTCTATTTAACACCAAAGTCGTGAGTTGTAAAGAGATGCTATTTATTATAAATACATTATCAAATGTACCGATGATAATTCGGCAGCGAGTGTATATTACCATTACTTTTAGAACGCTTTTGTGTCACGCGAATACGAATCATATGCAATTCTGTTGAAGAACCACGATCGTTCAATGGAAAGTGAAAACGGTTTCGATTCGTGTATTGACGCAACAAACGTGTACGATTCATTAGCCTATTGAAATGATCTGGGTTTCTAAATAAGTCAATCGACACGAAAACTGATGATTAACTGCTATCAAAATATTTCAATTGACTTTGATTTAGATAGACACGATAATCAACTTTCAAGTATCTTGTAATTGTTTATGTTTGCTCTATAAAATAGCTAACGTAATTGTAACAATTTTGTTGTAATCGGGTGTTGATATAATAGTTTTGAAGACCGTACTGAAAATCGTGTCTTTAAAGGTTACGTTTAGTCGTAAGTTCGTTCATATCCATAAATATTTGTTTGTTTTCAAATCATAAATAAAATAAAAAGACTTTATGAGACATTTTTTCTAATAAAAAAAGATCCACATTCGATACATAAATAGCATTCGCTTTTGATGAACTGACCGCACCGAAATGTTACACGAATGTAAAGCAATTTTTCAACATATTGTAAGCACAATTAAACACGTCTTCTATCACCTATTCACGCGTCTTTCTATTTAAGACATGCGAAGACGATCGAGCAATGAGATTAGAAAAAAAAATCTCTACGACATTAATAAATTTCAACTCTCATTTTATATTTAGTTATGGTTAATTTTGAGTTGGCACACTTTTTTATCTAATGATGCTTTAGATTTATAGCATTTATCGAAGTAAATTAGGGCTAAGTAGATGTTACATATAAAGGAACATTTTCACGGAACGAAGCGCCTTTTTATTGAACTAATCATTATTGAGTGAACGAATCTATTATTTTATTGACATATTGTTATGATTAGTATACTTGGAGTATTATTTGCTGAAATGGACTATTATCTTTTGGCAATATTAATAAATTTCTTCCCAGAGCTTCTATAAATGCGACGTTCCGTCTCCCGCAAGGGCGAAAAGTGGATTCCAGAGGTTCGTTTAGCCACGCCAAATAGAGGTCCGTGGTCTCTGCCTACCCCTCTGGGCTAAAGCCGCGAGTTGTCATTATAAACTAAACATATTAAAAACGATAATTCCCTTTGCAAAATGTAGTAGATTACTAATTATTGGGAAGAAAAGTGTATAGAATAGAAATACCATACTGAACAAATTCTCAGGCTTTATTGCATTTAATTTTGTAATATTTCCTGTACAAGTCCATTCTTGTGTAATTCGTATCTGTACCTAAAGTTAAATATTTTATCTTAGTTTAGAGCGTGTTATCGTCTAACATACATTCATTCGCTCCACGTTACAGTGTAAACGGTCCACTAAACCGTATTTACGCAATAACACACCATTCTACTAGAATTAATCGTTGTTTAGAGATAATGTGTTTCAATTGATTGTAGAATGAATACGAAGCTTTCTCCTTAGATTGTTTAACCGCTTAATGAAGCTTAAGTACCATCTGTTGCGAAATCTGTGCAACTATTCGATTATTTCGGAGCACCTGCGCGTTGAGCAACATCTGGTGAGACGACTATACAATAATTCGACAATGGCTCGATTTAGGATGCCTGTAATACTTCTGGTTATACTTGTTGTCACCTTGTTGCATTAGATATTATCTTTTACGTAATTAATTACGATGTGACATTAATCCTACTAATGTTAGAAATACGAAAGTTTAGATGGATGTATGGATGGATGTTTGTTAGAAGATATCACCAGAACGACAGCATGGATCTCGCTGAAAATGGACACAGAAGTAGAACAAAGTCTGGAAGAACACTTAGGCTACTGCTAAGTTTTATTTATTTCCGCGCGTACGGAGCTAACACTAATCTATTATAGGGATTGCGCTTAATGGTTACTTTTTTATCATAAGGTGGCAAAGAAGCGAGCGGCCACCTGAAACCGCTGATATAGCAAAGTGAACGTTGCCCAAAGACATACGCAATTGCATTTGCGTTGCCTACGACGCACACTCATCAGACGAAACGCGGAATTGCTTCCACTTCATGCCTGTCTTCTGTGTGGTCGTGGTATTTCACCGGGCGAGCCGGGCCAATTCGTGCGAAGTTGTTAAAGCGGGCTCTACCACTGTTGTACTTAGCTTTTAAATAGGTTAATGTATACTCATATTTATGGAAAGCAAAATTAACTTTTAAATAATAATTTTCTAATTCAATTTTTTTTTTAATCTCTAATAATCAAAATGCTGATTTTAAGGATGATTTGGTTAACACTGATATTACACAACTTGGTTGGTTCGAGCGCAGGATTAATTAATCTAAATTTTTAATCGATTAACTTGAAATTCGAGTAAGTACATGATACCTCTTATTATGCATATCGATAATACTAACCATCGTTATTTATCGTCTATTAAAATTGTGCCATTTGATTACGAACATGACACTAAATATAATTTACGAGCAGAACTTTACGCTGCACCCATTAATATAGTTGTGTAAACTATAAACTTGCTCTGACCGTAAAAAAATAAGATTTAAATTATTTTTATTTTCTATTTGACATGTTGTTAAGTAAACACATAAATAAATGAAATATTTAAATCTGTAAATATTATGTTATCAGTCTTTTAATTAACACTGTTTTATTTGATTTAACAAAAAAAAATTGTTAGTAGTGAATATAATGTTTTCAGATTTATCAGATGAAATAATTGCTATTTAAAAAAAGAGGAAAACAATTTCAACAGATTCCAAATTCAAAACGTCAAACCGACAATTCTATAATGTGACATCCGTTTGGATAGTCCCAGCACAGATTATATAAATCGAGAATAGAACGTTCGGAGCTAGGCGCTTGGAACGTATATGTGTTCGGCCCAGTCCGATGAGAGATGGATAAGCAAGCGGCTAATAGGAGACCGACGGACCACCAATAACGACGTCCACCATGTCGAACACGCTTTCGCAATGTTCCTTTAGGAATGTCCGTCCGTACATTCGTAATTTGTGAAGGGTAGTTACATTTTATGGACGGATGCCACTCACGGATGTGCTGCAAGAACGTGATTCTATTCCATCTCCTATAGTCTATGTGGACAATTTAAAATACATTCGAGCTTTTGGTTAATGATCAAAAACATTAGTGTTGGGAACCATGAAAAAAGACTTTTGGAAGAATTTTCAGATTGTCAACTATATTTTTAAATTAATTGTTTACCTACAGCCTAATTAATTTAACTTTTTTTAATTTTCGAAATCAAACTCAATGTAAAGTATTTGAACGGGACGTTTGTTGCGTCTAATTTACGGTACTATAGGAGCATTTAATTTAGTCTATCGGCCGGAGCTTGGGGTATTTAAATTGAGATGTCTAGATGTGGAGATAGGAGACGGCAGCGGGCACGGAGATGGTATCAGGTCGGGAAGCTCGTTTGTATCGTCTACAGAACGTCGGTCGGTTGATAGTCGGTGCAACATTTATGCCTTGTAACGGATAGCTAAGCTTTTTTGACCTTGTAACTGAAGTCGAGCTTATCTTTGTTATTACTACTATTAAAAATAATGAGTAAATGTTTTTAATTACTTTTTTAGTTTTATGTTTAGTAAAAATAAGTACAGTAAAGTCTCCTTATTCGCGATTCTGGTGAAGATTCAAAGGAAAGTATGAAACAAACTGATGTCTTACTTTATAGTCGTTCGTTACTGCAGTGTGAACTTTATTAAGTACACTTAGTTAATATATTAGTTATTATGTAATTCGATTGATTTATGTTATCCATGAACGAACGATACTGAAATGTCAATCCACTCAGAGACAACACTAGTGAATCATACACACGTACGGAGACAATACATTTTAATATACGTAAATGGATTCAATATAGAAAGTAATTTTCAAGATCGGTCACGTATAAAAGTTCTTTACGCGTGACAGTTGAGTTTGTAATATGTATTCCTTCAAAGAATATTATTGAAGTATTACAAATAACCATATGTTAGCTACATTTCGGGGCTTCACTTATTTGATAACAACAAGTAATATGGGTATAATTGTGCATAATCTGCTAATAATTTAATAAACTGCCTAACCCAGTTGTACCTTTTTTCGTACAAATTTTGTGGTATTTATCGATATTCAATTGTTAACGTATAACAGCTCTATTCGATAAAATATCCACTGTTTACTAAAATAATTATAACGTATTTACAAGCAATATATTTAATGTAATTGAGTCGTAAAATATAACGCAAATTGAACCATCCATTGACAAATGCCTGTTAACCGGAACAACTTTGTTGACTATGTACAAATTAGAATAATATTATCTTGCAAAGAAATTCACAAGTCACTAAAAAGACCCTAAAGAGAATGAGTAGTAACTAGGAAATAATTCTTTACCATCGTAAAGTTATAATTCTATTTCTCATAGTACTTTAAAGATGTGATGTTCAGTTTCTGGATTTTACATCTATGGTTACGTCGAAATGACAGCTGTCAAAATTATTTTTTTTAATTATAAAAACAAATGTTATTCCTTTAATAGTTACAATAAAAGAATCGATAACGACGAAGCGAATGAAATGTCTGTTATAACGTACGTAGCGAGTGCTCAAGATTGCGGTATTTCACGCTACTCCCCAACCAATCAGTCGCCTCGGAATTACTGGTGCGGCTTCGAACGGAAACGGCGAGACGCGTGCTGTATAATGGTCGGCAATCTGCTGGCAGATGGAGGCAGATGGTCGGCAATCTGCGACCACTGCCGGCCAGCGCCATCTAGGTAATGACCGCAGCAATCATCGAACCAGTTTGCGACCTTTCAATCGCTAGGAATGTCAACTTGACGTCGCCCGCGGTCCGTCAAATGTACTGCTACGCGTAATACGATAGCATTAGCTTTTATTACGGTACAATAGAGTATAATTTGGCGGTTACGAGCTGTAAATAGTTAGTTGCGAGGTTCGTCTAGTAATGACCGTACTCTTGGTAAAGCGTTTCCTCAAGTTACAGTTTAAAGATGTGTTGTACAGTTTAACCGAGTCGTACCAAAGACTCTGTTCCACTAATTTTAAATGCTAGATGTTTATTCTGTCTGAAGCATTTTAAAGTAATGATTGTTTCGTCGAAATTGTCCAAAGTTTATACTCTCATAAAAAATCAAATGATTTTGTAGACAAATGTCTCGTTTTAATTTAATTATTAAAAAAAACTAAGCTCCAAATTTATGTTTTACTAAACGTTTGTGAATTTATCAGAGACTTTGATGAAGTTCTCCACTGTACTAATATTATAACAGTCTGTATTTTTTCTTTATGTTTATTTATATGGCTTTCCCACGCCTTTTCTTTCAACATTGCAGCAAAATGTTGCACAAAACAGCTTTGTTTCATGTTTAATTTTTGTCGTTTCTGAGAATTAAAGAAGCGCACTGTTAATTTTTAGCGTTACATCCTTTAAAGCCTTAACCCGCAACTGTGTTTATATTTGAACCGTTCTCTCTTCGACGAAAGAATAAACTTATATTTCTCACGGGAGTTAGACTAGAGCTAGACAAATTTTATTATTTTACTGTATAAAAACGGTGCGTCTTTATTAGTGCATATGAATACTTAACCACATTTCTACATGAGAATATTTTACGATTTACAACTCAGTAATAACCTAATTCTTCTCTCTCTGATATTCATATAATAAAATTTATTTACCAGTGGTAGAGCCCGCCTTAACATCTTCTCACGAAAATTGGCCCGGCTCGCCCGGTGCGTAGGCAACGCATATGCAATTGAGTATGTCTATTGGCAACGGTTAGCTATTTTAGTGATTTTAGGTGGCCACTCGCTCGTTTGCCACCTTATGATAGAAAAAAATTATAATAAAATCTACAAACATTAAAACAATTCTATACATTCATGCTATTAATAGAATCATTGAAACATTATAAAAAAGTGTAGGAAATATATTAAAGAATTAATGATATTGATTAAACCAGAACGATCCATCATAAAGTATGAATATTCAAGAACTTTACCACTTTATATGTTTTAATACGATTATAACATTAATGCAATCGTAATAGGGAATATATTAGCGTGAAATACGTAAGACTGACCGAATGATAAGGTTAGTACACAAGTCTTTCGGTGCGCTATCATTTGTCCGAGTCCGCGGTGACATCTGTCGGCGCTGTAACGAGTATATCTCGGGCACACTCATTATTCTAACCCGTACTACCGGAACTCGAACTAGAATCACCGATAACGAGTGATTAACCAGATTTAATGTCAAAACTTGCAAAGTTCAGCTTGTTATGTAAGCGATTTATAATGACGCTTTCTTTATTACTAAATGAATTAGGAAATTGCTATTGAATGTTGTTATTCTAGTCAGAATACTAAATAGTTTCGAAGATATCCATAATTATTTACAACGTTTTTTTATTTTAGCTTCATATAGTTGTCTTTGTTTAATTTCTACCGTTATAAATCGATCACTAGCCCCAACTGAAATAGAACCACAGTAAAATTAAGTATGCAGTGGTTACATTGTATACGGAACGCTCTCTTTAACTTGAATATTTATATTTTAAAACATGAAACAACTATGTTAAATCGATACAATTTATCATGAAACAATCAACCCATGTACCAGTCTACAGTAATAAATGCAATAACTTATTCAAGGAGGATCGTTAGAGTGCAGACAAAACAACATGCGAAATGAAAGTGATAACGCAACGAGTTTGACGTTCGATAAATCATAGTAGTGTTTATTCGCATCGCTTGTTGCAAAAGTGGTCTAAGCGATGGTTCATTTAAATGCGTACCTTGTTAAAGACAAGTGAGGCCGCTTGCGGAGCCTGTACTTTAATTATTTAAGATTGCTCCCTGTCACAAGCGTAATGCCCTGCCGTCTTTGATATTATAATTCTACGCGAGTTTATACGCCTACGCGGATTGTTCTCCCTGTTATATTCAAGTCGTATTTCGATTTGTAAATATTAAAGATATTATTATACTAGTAGAATTAACAATGTACATATAACACGTAGTTTGGCTTATTTAGCATATTCTTTTTTTTGTTACGCTTTACATATTTTATTACTATGAAAATTAAATTCGTTAAAATTACACTCAATATTTAATCAAAACTTATCTAGCAGATTTAGTGTTCATTTTTCTATTGCCTTTAAACGATAAGAATGGGCTAAAAGTTACATATGTTTTTTCCTCTAAATAAAGTTAACATGTAACTTAAAAGTATGAATAAATTGTTAGTTTTATACGTCATGAATATAGTAGTCAATACGATATAGATACGACAAATTGAAATTGAATTGAGACCATGTCTGTTCACCGTGGGTGGGCCCGCACGCGTTATACGCCCCACTACATTTGTAAGATCACATTAAAAGCAAATCTGCACTTCGCTTTATATTATAAAAGTGTTTACTGAAGCCAATACTAATAAAAACATAAAGGTATGCTTAGATTAGGGGAAATTCTGTGATTATTGTGCCGTATTAGTTACAGCATATGCATAATATTAAAG
Organism: Papilio xuthus; assembly: GCF_000836235.2. Taxonomy (NCBI): domain Eukaryota; kingdom Metazoa; phylum Arthropoda; class Insecta; order Lepidoptera; family Papilionidae; genus Papilio; species Papilio xuthus. Next base: position 5,168,115 of record NW_013530872.1, read on the forward strand.
AACTTTTTTTTGTAATCCATTGCATAGAGTAAATTATTATTATTTTTATCATTGAAGTTTGTTTCCTGCCCACCCACTAAGTAAAATAACAGTTTTGAATATGGTAATACAAATAATTTACATTATTGTTCGTAATAGTCTTTCTCGAAAGTCAAGACTTATAGATTACTGGGCGAATTGCTGAATGATAGTCATTTAGGAAACCGAGACATTTTCAGATTCAGTTCTAAGAATAGTGTTTTTTCTAAATTTACCGGAACCGTCATATTCTAATGACGCCTTAAATTACAGTTAGAGAAATGAACTGACTTGGAATTGTCATGATTTTAACGTTTTAGTCAGAGATGTAAGATTCTTCTGTTGAGAATTCAAATATTTTCACCACTCTAAACGCCTAACCTAAAAAAAAACTGTTTTGCCTTGTTGTTTTTGGAGAAAAAAAAAGCAAACCAATGTTTCTTATTATACTTTTTAGTTAATCTCTAGTCATCAGCCGGGTTTAATAGTAAATTAATATAGGTGCAATTTTGCATACCGGTTGCTAATAGATTAGCTTTCCTTCCACCCCGAGCACTGTAATTGACGGCGGCGCTTCCGAACAAGATTAATATCCCAGTGCTATGTCACTTTTATTGCGACAACCTACGTACACGTTGGCGGTGAAACAGCGTTCGCTATAGTACAGAAAGTTATCCGTGACTTTGGCAACATTAAAAATGTTTTCTATATTAATATTAAGTGATTAGCTGTCACCAAGTCCGTCCGCGTGGAATCGAAAAAAACTTAAGTTGTAGCCTATGTGTTCTTCCAAGCTTTTTTCTATGCCACATTTTCAAAAGTTCTGGCGAAATCTTTTAACAAACATCCATCCATCCATCCATTCGTTTATAATATAAGTTAGATATACTGTTAATGACATGAAGTTCAATAGGTCCATTTATGAAAGTTATTGATTTTTTTTTATAACGAGATTTATAATAATCAAAGAAAACTTCTGACATACCTTTAAATATTTCTCCAAATTTTTTAATCAAAAACGCAGAAAAGTGTAAGATATGTTTTCACCATTTTTTCTTAACCGGCTACCTCTTATCAATACGCTCGCACTCTTATAAGCGTTGTTCGTGAATAATGCATTTCATTGATACGATGTCATGTCATTACCATCAGGTACTCTCAATACACAAAATTACACTGTCTATTTTTAAAATGAAATATTGAAGACCATGAAAAAACACCACAAGCCATCCTTGGATTTAAAATTAATTTAAAAAATTAATTGCCAAGCGAAACGAACGATACGAAAATTAATTGCAATGGTTGTTTTTATCACATTAAAAAAGCTCCCTTTTTGTAATACAGAAATATACTCCAATAATAAGTATTTAATCCAATATTTTTATTTAAACTCTTACGAAATTTCGAGCAATAAATTCTGCCCACACCAAATCTAAAGGAGTCGTGTTTACTTTGTGGTAGGGATTATGGTAATTTGATGTTCTTAAATTATGATTATTGTTTATTCTAGATAATGTTTGAACAATTGGATATTTATTACACGATACACAAATCCAATTTCGTAATTTTTTGCGATTTGTTTTAAAATCTTGTAAAAAAAAACAGTCTCAAAAATGAAACTTTACTCGTCTGCTAACTACAAAGACTCGTAACCATTCGTATATCAAAATATATTGTCCATTAATTCTCCAGAATTCAAACATAAAAGTTCATCTCTTGACCCCGATAAGTAGGATGAAATCTCGACTAATAAATACACTGATTACACTAACGACACTATACAGAGCACAAAAAACCCGAGTAACAATAAAGCTGGGAATAAATAAGACGAGATCTAGTTTGTGTGGCGAACCGCGTGGGCGCGTGGGCGCGGCGACCCACGTCGCCCGAACTATAGATAATGCATTGAATAATAACGGTAGTGACTGTTAATATAACGAATTACCTTTTTAAATTGCTCTGTTAAATAGTAGGTATGTGTAATCCTTAAACATACGCTTTCTACGCGATATCCTAATCGATTTTACAAGACGAGGAAAGAAAACTTAAATTTAACAGTCTTTACTTCCACAAGTTCTTTAATAGTTACTGTACACCATATATTTTTTTAAATAAACATTAGTATAATATAGAGGTGACTGTTTTAAAGTTTGTACAGCTGAAATTAATTTAATTTTTTATTTCAAATGTACGTATAAATTTATCTGTTTAATGAACCGTTTCCTGATATATTTAAGTATTTAAATATGTTAATAGGTAGTATTTATTTTAACGCAGCTTTCCAAAATGATGGTGTAGAATTGTTAAACTAAATAGTGACATTTTGTCTACTAGCGTTGAAGTCTTTTACTTAGGATTACAATAAAGTGACATCGGCCATAACTTCTCCCGCCGATATCACTTCAGAATCCAGAATGTTATAAACAAAATTAATGTTAATTCATATCAGTATGATCATCGCATCGTATTAAATACCATTACCAAACAAAGGCATGTCGTAGGAGTTTTCCGAAGTCCGAAAGGTCAAGGAAATGTCAAACGGAGAGGTATGCCCAAGGTCTTGTAGCCTTACGTCCCGGGGCTAATACGTATTGAAATTCCTACAAATATTTTTTATCAACGAGATAATATTAAACAGTCGAATATTATTGTAGGTTAGTTAAAGGTTTATATTTTTTTTGATATGCGAACTCTTTCGTAAAAGAAATACGATGACTTTTCTTTAAGCAAACATGTCACAACAGAACAGTGATATCACATTAGATGTAGATTATTTCCACATCACAAAGTCACGAGAGCTGCAAAAAAAACAACCATAATTGTAGCGTCCCCGAGCGAAACAAATCTCTTATGAAATCGTCACCCACATTGTCGTGATATAGCTATTTTGTGTTATTATAATTGAGCTGTTATTAATTCTTACAATGCCGAAATATCGCCACATCTCTTTCGTTATATCATAAGTTATTATGTAGTTTGATGTCACTGTACTAGAGGAAAACTTTGTTTAAGTTAACTAATTGATTCCTACAATACTACGACTAATGTTAGGATCGGTGTGGATATATTATACTATACGTTAAAAGTTTACTCTCTCTCTCCCTGCCTAGTTTACATCCAACGACATGGTGGGCTTTCCCAAAGTCTACAATAAAAAAAAATTATGTATAATTTAGGATTCGCCATCTTTGTGTCTTACTGCTTCTAAATTTAATCTGTTATTCCTAATGCACAAAATGTGTAAGCGTATTTTAATATCGATTATATAATTTTTACTTTCTTGATCTGTAATTTATATATCTATACTATAAAAATGAATCGCAAAATGTGTTGGTAAACGCATAACTCAACTAATTTGGCCAATTCTTTTTTTAAATATTCGTTGAAGATCAAAGATGGTTTTTGCGGCGAGAAAAATTTGAATAATTGCCGGGAACTAATTAAGTTTTTTTTTTCATTTCACGCGGACGGAGTCGTGGGCGATAGCTAGTTACCAATAAAATTATATATTGTACCAAATTGAAATAATATGGACATTGTTTGTTGTCATGAACTGTTGTAGCCACATATGAAATGTACAGGTACAGTAATGTTGTTATATTATGCAGTCAAAACGCTGGTATCTAATATTTAAATAAGGAAATTTATTGTTTCCTTTACATTTTATTAAAAACCTAATAAACAACAGAGAAACGTTAAACGCAGATATCAAAATTCCACTTAGAAATAAATTAAAATTCGCAAGTTTTCCAACTTAAATTCAAAAGATAGCCAAAACAAAAACATTAGTTTACATCCAAACTCTGCTAAGATTCTTGAGCTGATATTAATAATATTGAAAAAGAAATCGTATCAATTCTCTCAACTCTACGAACAAAACAAACATACAAACTCGTATTAAAATTGTATTAAAAATTAAATAACCCATGAAATAATCTACGATCGCTCCAAAAAGTGTAACAATACGAATCTACTTCGAAGTAAAAAAAACGACGAGCTAATTCAAATAAATCGAACGCAACAAATTACAAAAAGCAATCAAAGTGACTTGTGCGATCGGAGACGTAACGACGAGCCGCGGGCGGTTAGGAAATAAAAAAGTTTTTGATATCTGGATATGCTGTAGTAGATATGAAGGGGCCATTCAGAGAGCGGCAGCTCGGCGCGCTCTGTAGATAATCTATTTGGTGTAACCTCACGACCTCCCGCTTGCCGATCGATATAACAATATAATTAAAGAGAGATCTCGCTCCGAGATGTCTCGATGCCGCCCTACTCGGAGATCCGTTTACCGGCCGGATGTCGACCGCTCGCTCTAAAAGGAAACGCTCATGATTGTTGTGCTCCCACCTAGTAATAGCTGTCATTATTTACTACAGGCAGTTGTGTGTGTTTTATATTGGACGTCTCTCGTTGTGGTTAGAGTAAACTTAAAGCCAATAACGTAACGGTTTTGTGCAGGAATTTCGCTTCGAAAGGCAATAGAGTAAGTTTCATACAATTTTTCATATAAAAATCTGTACAAGGGATCAGATAACTTAAGTTTAATTTAGCTTTATAAAATGAAATATCTGTTGTGTACACAAAAGCTAAAGCAGTAACTGCCCTACTCAGAGTTATCAAGTATTAACAAAAGCAGCTTCTTGGTGTAAGCATTCTACGGCAATACATAAAATAATTTACCAAACTAATCAACCAGTTGGTATTCTTTGAATTATTTTAACAAACTGTTAGTTTAAATTAAAAAAAAGCCTGTACAGACAATCCTATTGTTATAACCGCATTTCTACTACTACGTTTCTCTTATTCGAGGTTGATTCGAAATTGGAAATGTTGTAATTATTATCAGTAGTCTAGAATCAAGGTGAACAGCGGCTACACCTCATTTACTGTCGGGACACCACAATGCATCCAGTGGCGATACTATCTGCGCTGTGGGTGTACCCGCTAGATTTACCGACGGTTTAACCCCGACAAGGTGATCGGTAATAATTCTTAACGTTTCTTATTTATTACTTACCTTGTTACAGATATGTCATAATTTTAAAATTTATTATCGCCCTTCGTTAATTAGTGTGAACATTTGTTTTCCGTTTTCATATAATTTTACATAAGTTATATACTTTCTTTAGTTGTTCTAATATAGAGAAATGTATGTTGTCTAGTTTTATTTACGTCTTAGAACACTCGATGTAGACAATAAACTTTAACATATAAAAGTTTATGACAAAAATTAGAATAGAAGAACTGTCCATGTGTAGGTTAATTACATGGAAATTTTCCGATGTTTCATAATAACATATTCCTAATAAAATATCTGTTTTAACATCAAATTCATACTTAAATTACTTAAATATATTTATTCTACCAACCAGTGTCATAGCCACGGTTCTCTTTTTTAAATTAACAATTACTTTGTAGTTAAGTCCAATGTTACTTAGTACTTAACAGTGACGATGTGACAATGAGGGGCTGGTAGAACAAGAGTAGCGATCTGAATAAAGCATCTCATGCATATGCAGCGACCAGCGGCTAACGGCGTGCAAACAGAACTACAAACATACGAACCAACGCTTGAGATATGTTATCGAAGTCCTAAGATGAGATATAATGCACTACCGCTAGGGTAACCACTAATATATTCCTTGTATCTATAGAACCTAAAGATCTCTCTTCGTTCAGGCTTGGAGATATTTTATTCATCGACCTTTAGAGGTCAATAAATGTAATAAATAACCCGAGTTATGTCTACCATAAAACATTATTTTTTAAACTTAAAATTGTATATTGTCTTAAGCAAAATGTCTTAAACTATTTCGGAATAACTTTTACATAATTTAAAACAACATAATACAATCTGTCTCATTATGTTAAATTGGTACTAAATTCTTTGAAATATTTATACCCTTATTTAAATAAAAATAATAGTAAATAAGAACTGACGTAATATCTTCATAAAAATATTCCGTGCACACACTAGGTGCCTGTGCGAATCTAATGCGTTAAATGTTTTTTTAGTCCATTGATACGAAAATATTTATTACTCAAATAAAATCAACGATATGCATTTCATAAGGAATGAACGAACGAGTTCTATTCCGATGATTAGTTACAATTTATATCTGCCTGCACAACACTTCATGAATTTATTCATTCGATGTTTACGATCCGCAATATAAACAAGAAATTAATTCGTCGACTGAATAATTTTCTTATAAATTTGTCGTCTCGCCGGCGACTAGATGAGCCGATATCTTATAATAGGTTTAATTATATCCAGGAGAAGACGAAAATTATGGTCACCGCCGGCGTCGTATCCGCGTACATACCATATAAGGGTTCGTAGTTCTGCCACCGAACTAGTTGTGGGATGAAAGCGGCCTTGCCACGCTAATAACGACTATACTACTCTCGGTCGCAATCTTTGCTGCATTAATTTGTGACGTCACTTAGCCCTTTATAGGGCCCCGACGATAAACACCTAATCTGCGAGAGCCCGGAACAATATAGCATTTGTGCTTCTGATCGAGATAATTTCTTACTTTGTTCTATTCAAGGCCCATTGTAAATAGGAATTATTAAGGGTTCTTAAAGGGCTTTTGTTTTTAATGGAGCTAAGATATCCTCTCTCGCTACGATGATATATGGTAAGAGCAATGAATCGATCTATAATAGCTACTTTTAAAGATTAAATTATTTCCTTTTCTTCGTGGTTTAACTGCAGCAATAGACGTTCTCAGATTGTTAAATGGTAATTATATAGCATAAAAACGTCATAAATACTAACTGCAAATAAATGAAAAACGATAAAATTTAAAACTCATAATAAAAAATTATAAAAACAAACATCAAATCGATCCTATACATTATATTTAAATACGAAGCTAAATGGTTAACGTGCAAGAACATTACCGATTCATTCGACGTAAAATATTCACGGTTTTAACGAGCTTGATGAATATTTATTGAATTCGTTCGCAAGGAGAGTTATTGCCGAAGATTCGACGCCGTTAGATGTCATGTTTACTAATTATTCACAACTGTTCATTCATGACTTCGTCCGTTACAAAAGCTCGCGAGTTAATAGAAAAGCTTTTTAAGTACAGATTAACATTTTATCTTTTTAAGCTTTCTCTACTAAATTATCTTCTCTTTAATTCACTGTGGTTAAGATAAACAAAAGAGTGTTGGAACTAAATTATATAAAACTTTTAAGCAGTGAGGTTGCAAAGACGCTCGGTAAATTAAGTTTAATATTTATTGTAAAAATTCAGATCAAGTTACAACACAGGTTAGACCAATACCGAAACTAGGATTTTATTTATATCGAAAACACTATTAATAGATTTATATAATCAACGTGTACGTAACTGATGAAACAATAGTGTGCAGTGAACTCGGCTTACCAAATAAGCTAGACATCGCTTTAGCTTGGCTTGTAAGGGTCTCATGTAAATTTAGCAAGCGCCAACGGTCTTGTGGTGCTTGTAGGAACAGTGTTAGTTACTCGCTATCCAACAATCGCATTAGCGACCGCGAGATAAACACGCGGGATTTACGGAGCCCGTGTTATTGAATGCATTGCATGTACGCTTTAGTCCCGCTTTACATCACTGCGATGGGTCAAAGAGTATAGATTAGGAAGTAACAAAACTTACTAAATGTGTTGGAAATTGTTTTAGGTGTATAATATTTATTATTCATTGAATCAAGCAATCCATTTATCTTTATGCCTTTATGTCCTCCTAAATTATAATAAAGTTTTTAATCTCTGGAAATTAACCAAATTTAAGGTTTAAGAGTGATTTTACACACACACACACACTCGAATAAAGTGCCGGAGTTTTAGAGAAACATTCTAAATAAACTACTATACTTCTAAATTACAATACGCTTAAACAAACTATTTTTTCTTATTACGCAAACAAATATTGCACTAAATAAATATATTAGTTGCATTAAATGACATATAAGTACGAGTAGATTAGCTCCAGTTGTTACAGTGGGTACAAGTAGGTAGAGGCGATGTGGGCGCACTTTCCTCCGGCGCTCCGCAGAGGGCGCGCCGCCGCCGGCACGCGACCGCTACTCGTTTGCTGCTAGTGATGTCCGATTACTTTTTGTTATATCGATATTTTACTGTTATAAAAAAAATGTTAGTTCACTATGTTTGAAACCACGTCTGTTAGCATATAGCGATAGAAAACTCGGGTAATATAAGAATTTCTGAAACGAATTTTTAATAAATTTAAAACAAGTGTAATTATTTAACTTCTAAATGTAAAAATATATAAATAAAAGACTCGAAATGTAATTACAAAACAAAACACAAGTAAATAGTACTACGTCGTCATGTAGATTTATTTTAGAGCTAAAGACATTAAACTAAATTTCATGTAATTAACCTAAAAACCCATATCAAATGCGAAAACATGTAATTTTCTTATCATTACCCAATCGCCATTATGTCGTCAGTACTAAAAAGTTTTTGTTAACAAAATTACTCAATAATCAGACCTTACTTACTTGTATTATAATTTCTTTAAACTTAAATTTATTCTTGCCAAGCAGTAACCTCATAGGCTTCGAAAATAAAGACATAGGCCGTAGCTAAAATGTATCGATAGAAAACCGTTTATCGATAAGAAAGTATCGATTTATTGGCATCTCTACAAGTTCAGTTACAAGTGGCACGAGCCGCGATACTATCTAGTCAGCCGATGATACAACGAGATTGTTTCACCGGAATACCGACTATTACTCGATGCCTAATATCGATATCAACGTAAGTATCGAGCCGAAAACTATCCGACTTGTGTCACGTTTTCTACGTTTATTGCACAATTATAAATGAGATTTATAACTATGTTATTATTTTTAGACAACTTTTAAATAACCATACAATGTTTAAATATTTTTACTATTACGACAGCTGATCACTAAGAGTTTCCCTTAGTGTAGTTTTTTAATACTATGTCAACACTTTTATTGCGGAAATCAATGCCGTAAAATAATGTTAATCATCAATATCCGAATCTAAATTCGTATGCCTATCACTGTGTTAAATATCAAAAGAATAACGAATTACTTCATAGTATTATCCTTAAAATATAATTTAACTTGGTTACAATAGATGTAATACTATGACATAATGAAAAAGTGTGGTCACCCTGTAACCACGAAAGCTCCGCATTGTAACCGCTAACCGCAGTAAGTCGGCGCAGCCTCGCTTCGTGTTTACTTAACGGGGCCCTGATTGCTTTTACGATGAGATAAATAGTGCATTTATAGAACAGATTGAGGATTCGATGGAATATATTTTATTGAATTATAATAATTTTAACTATAGAATACAAGAAGCATTTTCTAATAAGAATTGAATCTTGTTCTGTTTTGTAAAACTATAGTTACATAATTCATCCTAATGTAGAAATTACTAAGAGCTAAGAAAAAAATTGATTTAAGTTAGTTCTTAGTTCTACTTCTAGACCTATCTACTGTAAGTAAAGAAACAAATATGGGTAAATTATTTATTTTAATGAGAAATGTACAATTTGTTGACAATTAAAAATAATTCCAGACGGGGAAACAAAGTAATTTATCTATTTAAAGCAACTTCCTTAAAGTTCCAATTCAATTTTAATTATTTCTTCCAATCCCCTGGCAGTGACCCGTTCAGACCTCGGAACCAGCAGGTAGCAATTACCCCAAGGTATTAAATGACCTCACCGACCCGGACTTGTTTAATTCTAACAACCACAGCTAAATCAATTAGAAGCTCGGGAAAGTAAACCAGTCTAACTTGACCCTTTAAACGGAGAAGGCTACTTTTTGATAAGAAAATTGAAAACACTACTTTTTTAATTATGTAAGATAGATTTATATACTCTACAATATTTCTATATTTCTATGAACGCTGGTTATGCATCTGAATCACTTTTTGATATGAATGTTAATGGAAATGACTATAAGATTTATATTTACTGCTTCACCGCCTTTGACCATAAATGTTATCACATAATAATATCTCAAATGACAATCACAATGCTATCTGATCTGAAAACCGATTCTAAGTTGTAACATAAAGCAGCTGTGTACGACCATTGTGCCATATAGATATCAAACATCGTTAATACACAAACATATCTCTAAGAGCAATTAAAACTTTCAACATGAGTTCCATCGCTAACTTTATTCGCACACTTAAACGCTATCTAAGTAGTTAGAAATCGCCGTAACACAAATCACTCGGTTAACTCAACTTATAGTTAACTAATTACCACTATAAAAGTTATCGTAATAGCGACCTTCTCAATGCACCGTATATTTTGCCAATAACCACAAGTTACCTTCATACCTATGTAATGGAGCCGCGACTCTCACACATAGCTCGCATTGTTAACGATCGACCAGTGTATAAAGACCTCGAAGAATTCAAAATAATAATTTTCGTCGTTGAAGTCTTGGAGATCATCTCGACTAGTCGATTACAATGCCCGAGGATCGGTAACTGGGCGTTTTCGATTCGTATTAATTCGGATGCGTTCGGCCGTAGTCGTCCCGCCTACTTGCGCGTGCGCACCTCTCTGTCTTACTCTTTTCCATTGGAAAGTGGTTAGTCTATCTCGGTCGGTCGTGGCGAGCGCACGCCACTCCCATAGGTCGGCTTAGGCTGGGTCCAATTACTGCGTCTAAGCTTTTTGCGCGCCACGATCACTATGATAAGCTTTCTGTTTTAATAACAAAATTAATGATTTAATCTTTGTTGGTGTTCTTCAAACAAATATAACCACGCCCTATAAATGATTTGAATATACTAAAAATTATACTTGTTACAGATTTTGTTGAAAACGAATTTTTGCGTGAAAAACAATGAATTAAGCTCATATATCCCAAAGCATAGTATACTTAACTACATTTTATTTTGAAGTCTGATATTATGTTACAATTACAAAGGTAATTTTCTACACGTAAAAATGCAATAGTAACAATTTGGAGCAAGTAATTAATTTAAGTAGGTGAATACTGAGTGATTGAGCGAAGTAACTTAAATTAAAACCTATTGATCTGTAAAATAGAAAGTACCTAAAAAGATAATTGATGGAAAAAGAAGTCGATTCCATACATTCTGACCTCTTTGCTAAAGTAATAAAAGCTTTACACTATAAGTGTACGGTTTCACTTCAAATTTAAATATGTATGATTTATGAAACAAAGCATTACTTGTTCTTTAACGAAGTAATCATTTCCGTAGGAGTCCTTTGGTATAGATTTCTCATAAGTACTTCCGCACGCAGAGACGTTAACAGTCATCGTGTCGACTCTGTGTGCGATAGTTGTTGTCTATTAAAATTTCATTGTAAAAAAAATTAAGTAAAGTATTCTATAATTGCTATTGCATTCGAAAATCATTATTTTTATAAAATATATAAACATTATATGTACTTATTTATTGCAGTTATAATTGTAAAATATTATAAACATATAATTCAACTTAGTTCATACATAATATAGGATGGAGCAATGCAGCGGTGGAATGGCGAGCGGCTGGGATATAATTACGGGATGAGCGCAGCCGCGAACCGTCAGCTCTAAATATAAGCCGCGGCCCAGCTTTAAACTTAATACCAATCTTTATAATGTAATGCTGGCCGCCAATAGTTACGATACTTTCTTCATCGACATTAAGAACTATCATTTTATAATACTTTTTTGTTTTTAAAAATTTAATTTGTTTCTAATGTAGTTCGAAGAATTATTACATTAAATTAATAATGAGGTAATGTTTTACTTTCGAATGAACTTAAATATTCTAACCGGGAACAAATTCTTGTGGTTACTTATAGTGTTTTAAAAAGCACTCATACAATATTATCGATAGTGTTCGTGCATTAATCGCATCACATCGATAAACCGGGCACCATAACTCGAACGCTCCCTGTCGTAATATATCGATAGGGCGCATCACTAGCCGGGAGCAAAGGTTCCGCAGAGGGCGCAGGCATCAATTTGCGCGGTAGCCGCCGCGGGCGCCGCCGCCCCTGTCATTAGCCCGCGCCGCCCCGCATCCCCATCCCCCCTTCAACCCAGAGGAACATACTTTAACCTTTTTTACTTCCCTCCCCTGTTCCCCCTACAACCTGTTCCCGGGATGCTGCTGTGGCAACACTGACGCAATTTAAACATCGGTTCATGGCCGCGGGCGATACGCCGTATCTGTAACCTGTTAACCACACGGCCTAAGTAAAACGCAATGTGCTCGACGTATTTAAAGCTATCGCTCCGGGTCCCAGCGCCAGCGCCGGGTTAACTGCTTGCCCGCCGCTGCGTATGCAAGGAATTTACTTTGTATTACAATACACGAACGTTACCTTGACAGTATTCCCTGCATATGTTGTTAACAGAAACTTGGATATGTCTAAATATAAAGAGTTCCAATTTTGCCCTTGGTTTAGAACACTACATTTTTAAAAAATGTAACGTGATTATGAATGAGTAATACGCAACGCTCGGTACAAGATGAGAGAAATCTCTGAACGCCACAGTTCTTAACACATAAAAGGGTATGGTTTTTACGTAAAATGCAATAAATGTAACATCCGAAAAGCATAAAAAGTTTTTGCAATATTATTAAATACATTGCCTGTTTTAAAGTGTCTGATCTTTTTATATTAGCCTAGTTTAATAGACCGAAAAATAATTTCTAACGATTAAGCTTGCGGTTTTCTTTTTAAGAGTAGGAACAAAAAATGGACGAATTCCTTGAGGCTAGGACACATATAATTTACTCCTCCAATTAAACAATTTTCTCCGATATCATTCCGTTTGATTTGGACGAAGCTCAGGTCAGTTCTGACTCCAGGGCACGGGCATTAAAGGGTCCCGAAACGATTCCACATCTCAGTAACCCCCATTAAACATAAATATGCCCTCGAACCACACCGCTTCGGAAGGTTACGAAGGTCAGGCTCCGTTCCACTTTATTTAAATCTGATTTACCTCGAAGCGACGTGAGGTGCACTCTCGTGTGCCAGGTCTCTAATCGATTTTGCATAAAAATATATTCGGCCGTTTTGTTGAGCATCCGAGCGGTAACTAGTATCGAGATGAAACAAAACGACTCTCGCAAATTGACCCGTCCTTCGGAGAGCGACGCGGGCGCGGCGACCTGTCGCCGCTAAATAATTCCGTTCCCATGCGCTAGCCACTGGCTATCTCACTTTAATTATTCATAGACTTTTTTATCCGCTACCGCTTTTTACCGCTCGACGGCCGCCCGGTTATTTCTTCGATGCTATTATAAAATTAAAAAGAATAAAATAATCGAGCGGCCGGCCGGCGCAATTTAAAAAAGGAATACGTCGGATGACACGGATCGAACTCCGGGCAAATGTCGCGCGGTAAAAAGTGGTCGAGCGTGAAGAGAACGCGGGGGAGGTCTGGCGCGGGGCGGGCGGCAGGACGTCACGTAGGCGCTCGCTTTTTGTCAGCGTTCCCGCGGAGATGACAGGTCGCTGGACGCTGCGCCCGCGACCTGCGTCATCGCGACACGCCAATCTTGATGCTTGCACTTTTCTTGTCAGTTTTATTTCTAATTTCGTTTCATCTAAATTGAATTTTTTCTTCAATGTCCCGGGAAGTTTTCGATGTTAGATTTTGGCGTATTTTTTGCACACTGTTTTTGAATACATGATTTCAGTATTACAGCTTTAAAAGGTTAAGAGTAATAATATTGAGTTTCCACGTTTCATGTTACGTATGTGATAAATACATACATGTAGTTCATTAGTATATTTTTTTTACAAAACTAGTATCAAGATCAATCATATATAGTGTGGTCACAATGACCACGGCAGGTGCAGTGCGAAGGACCATCGGACGCGAACTCGGCCGTTAATAATCTTCTTACAGCTTTTCACGCGAGGCTCATACAAATCCAATCAAAGCAACAGGCCCACTCGTAATAAATTCAAGTCCACGACTAAGATGTTATACTATTTAATTAGCAATCGCTACAGTAATTAACAACAGGGACTTCACTGGACAATTGTAAATCTTACGGACGTAATAGAGCTATAAAAATGGTTAGCTAATATACGTGGACGCAAAATTAAATGGTGGCCTTATTTGATGGTCATCTTGGGTTATGGTGATTGCATCGAACTGTATTTATTAAATAAGATGTAAAATATATGAAAACTGGATACAATTAACTGAAATTGTTCTCTGAATTTAATCTCAATTTTAACTACTTTCGATATAATTTGTACGGACGCTGAAATAGAATCGATATAATTTTGTAATGATACAAGTAGTGTAAAAATTAACAGTAAATATTTTCTTTTGCAGAATTTCCGTGAGCAAAGAATCGACGGTGCAGGCCTGCCCCTCTTAACCGAAGAGCATTTAACGGGCATGCTCCAGATGAAGTTGGGTCCGGCGCTAAAATTACGAGCGGTGGTGGCTAGGAGATTGGAACCTTGCGCCATCTGCCAACCTGCCACTGCCACTAGCACGACTGCCACCGTCACCCCTGCTACGACACCGAACACCACACCGAGGCTCAATGGCACCGCACTAAAGCCGGAACCGAGGAGTAATTCAACGAGTCCTAGCTAGAAACTAGAAGCTAGATAACAAATTTCGTAACAGCCCGTTTTAAAATTACTTGCGTACTTGCCCGCTCTAAGCAAAATGAGGAATGTAGGCGATGCATTTACGAAGTTGTTACTGTATTTCATTGCAACATGACTGTTTCACACGGCCACTTATTTTTAAAATCAATGACACATCACATTAATTTAGTTTTAAAACTATATATTTTTTTACAGACTGTGTTAGGTTAGTTATTAACATCTGGTTGTACGCGGTAATTTTTTAATACAGAAATTATGCAGATACTGTTTTAAATTCAATTTCTTACCAACTCATACTTTCTGTAATATTAATTTACGGCAGAATAAAATATCAAAATCTACCTTTTTTGGTAACAAGTTACTATTTTTTTGTTTTAATCCAGTGACGTATTAATAAACTAAGAAGTGTCGGAATGTTTTTGTAACGCCTACTTATTGAAACAATACTTTTAGTCATCGTGTCCACATTTTTTAGTCTTCCAGTTTTGTAAGTAGATTTTGCATTTAGTTACAACTTAAGAACATCTTAGTTTTAACTTGATATATTATTAACCTACATGTGTTGCCGTCCAAATACATTTTAGCATTTTGGAAGTTTATGTAAGTTTTCATCTCAACCATATATGATAAACATTAAAGTATAAAAGAATAAAAAAATAGTTTTGACTTAACTAATGCACAAAGAGCTTATAGACATGTGAATTTTTATTTTCATTTTGTATGAACATTATATCTTCGGTGCTAAATGACCCTGCTAGGTGTAATTAACTATAAAAACTATGTAGAATAAATATTGTACATAAAAGCCTTACTGTATAAAACTAAATATTTTTGAGGCTACTATCGTCTACATTTATATACAGGGTCACAAAGATACAAGCTGTATATAATATAAATAATGTAGTTATATTGTTTGTATAATTTTGTCATATTATATAATACATAAATAGCATTTATTTATCTACCACACCTGAAGAAAGCTCAGTATATAATGTACCGAATACAATAATTTACTAGCGATGTATAAGTTACGATTAGTTTTTATGTTTGTAAAAACTGACTTCAATATTCAATGCATAATAACTTTGATAAATTTCATACTTTCTATATGAATATTGTAAAAAAGATTGTAAATTGCAATATTCTTTATGTATGTTTTAAGAAGGAAGTTTTTACCTGTGGTAATCTCCTTAATTGCCAAACTAGTGTATAAACTAGACATTTATAAATTCAGAAAATATTATAACAATAAGCTTCTAATTTTACATCATTCGTTTTTAAAATTAAATAATTTGACATCATTTACAATAGATATATAAGAAATATATAAAAAATTATGCATGGTGCTATTTAGGTAAATGTTTTAAAAAAAATGTTAAAGTGCCTTAAAATGTCTTCCTTCATAAATAAATAATTGTTCGATATTTTCAAAAAGTATTACGAATATGTGCTTTAAATTTGTATTTATGATACAATAGTTTAGATGTATCATTGAACGATTGTTGATAGGTGATTTTATATATAGTAAGTTTGTATCACAGCTTTCGTTAATTTTAGTTTTATTATGGACCAGTGACTTATGATTGTAAATTTGTACCTATTAATATATTATTTGTATTGTGTAATGCGTTGTCGAACATTTAAATATATAGATTAGCTTTTTTAATGATACTATCGAAATTTATTATTTTAACACAATTACTTCAAGGTCACACGTAAACAATGTCAAACCATAAAGAACGGAATTATTTTTTTAGGAAAAAAAATATTCTAATATAAACTTTTCTAATAAAAATTAAACTTTAAAATCTCTTAAATAGGACGAATCATACATTAAATTAATATAATTATAATTCTTATCTATATGTTTAAATGTTTGATTTAAATTTATTTCAATTTAAAAAGGTAATGTTTGGGACAAGCTTGTAGTTTACTTAGGTTTTTTTTTTAAAATCCTGCATTTTAATTATAAATAAAAATACACTGAACGGCAAGATAACTTCAGTATAGTGAGGCATGCAGTAAACAATAGAACAATAATTTTCGAATACAATATATTGCAGTACTTGTTTATTTGCATGTCTTACTTTACGAATGGATTTACTCTATGGCTAACTACATAGATTATCAATCATACTGCCTGTCAAGTGTATTTTCTCGATATATCAAATTCACTTTTAATTTAAATATATTTTTGAATTTTTAATTTTAAAAAAATAAGTGTACAATTAGACTGCGAAGCATCGTCAAAACATAATGTTGTCTTTGTTTGTTCAAAGAAAATGAAAGGGATGACATATTTTTATAGTAGTGTTTGGTAGATAGAAACTAACTGTATTATTTTAAATTACAAGCTTGTCCCCTGCGTGTCGTTGTCTGTTATTTCAATGAATAACTTGAGCGGCTTTCTTTGAAGTTTTAGTCAATTCTGTTTACCTTTCTTCATTGCATTGTTTAGTAATTAGATTTGTTAGCTTGTTAGCTATTAATGGATTAAGTTCAGTCCAAATTTTAAGTATTTATGTGAAGAGAATAAAAACAACCGTTTATTTCAATTTTTTAATCTGTTTGATTTTTATAAACCCTTAAAAATATTTTATAAGTTACGGACACACGCATTATTCTTAAACATAAGGTCAATTTATTTTTAAATCTTGCCGCCAGGAGACACAAAGTTTTATACAAGTTTTTAAGCACTTATGCTTATTATTCCTGCAGTTACATCATACATACTATTACATATATAATATACATTGTGTAACTTTTCTTTGAACTAGTTTCAGGTAGACATAGCCATGAAAATTTTAAAATATTCACTCTTAGCCATTATAATTCTCTTTTAAACGAAGTCATGCGTTGCAATAATAGTGGAAACATTTAATACTAATTTACGATACACGCAAAAGATTTATGTTTATGCTATATGTTTAATTTATGAGATCAGGCGTTAAAAATCTCAAGTAATCCGTCAATATTCTGTGACTCTATGATGACGTTTGTCATACAACGGAGTAAACAATTGCAAATTAATTTACGCAGATATATCTTTGGTCAGTAATATAAATGATTTTTTCATTAACAATACTCATACTTTTTAGCGCCTGATGAAAAAAATATAGTTACTTTTATTTTTGTAGATTTTGCTTCAATCATTTTAAATAACAATATCGTATCTACGTCAAAAGCAGTAAAATAATATCTCAAGAAAGTGTAGTTCTTAGAAAACTCTGTCTAATGTACTGCGATTACCTTTTATAATATCGAAAAACACCTGCAGCTTTACGTAAATTTCGTTAAAATAACAAACATTTGCTCATATTTCTTAAATAATAAAAGTAATCCTTACTCTCGGTCGTTTTTCTCAGCAACGAGTTCAAAGTTCCTTTCGTGGTGATGAGTCTTCTTCACTTTGTATTCCATAACCTCTATGACCGTGTAGCCAGAGAAACCCAGTATAAGTAGGCCTAGCAGGACGTACAGCCTAGGACATAAAAAGGTATCATTATTGGAGAGATCTAGACCACTTGAGTGGACTGTGTAAGATAATTAATAGATTAAACGTGGCCTTTTAAAAAGCCTTATCGTCAATAAATATGTACTTGCCATTAAAACGATTTAAACGCCTTTCACATAAAATAGATTTCAGCAAACTTATAATAGCAAAAAATTATAATCAGGCTGTTGCTGTTGTTTTATTGGAAGGTAGCTAATGTAATAAGGAGTAACTAAGGCTACGTTTAAAAAAAAGTTATGTTGCAATGGCCGAATACTGTCCAGTACCGCGCGCAGCTCAAAGACAGCATTCCACGCGGACGAAGTCGCGGGCACAGATAGTTAAAAAGATTTCTCACCTCGTCCTTACGCAGAGGTAAGGCGCGGATGCATAAGACAGCACGCTCCCAGTAGATTCCCACAGCCTGAAGTTAGAGAAGGCAGCTTCTTCATCACCAGGAAACAGAATCCCGGATAATGCTAAAATAAAAGAAAAAGTACGCATAAGCTATGACGTATTTTACCATATATATTGGCATATAGGTACAAGCATATAAATCAGGGACTAAGCTCAACCATTTTTGACTGTTTCCTTATATTAATTTTCTCTATCAACTCAACCAGATCGATTATATAAACAATAAGTATAAAAATACATCAAAGATTACCATTTACTTGCACGAGCCACACCGCATCTGCCGCCCCCCAGATAGCAGCGAGTACGAAGAATACTAGCCACTGGTCGGGACTGGGCCGCCACAGAAGCAGCGCGCTTATCAGGCATAAGTTTAAAACCTGAAATTAAATAAAGATGAACATATTCTTGCGATAGGTATAATCAAAGCAGTAAAGCAATCGTATTCGCTTCAGAATTTGAGATTTTTTTAACCAAGGATTTTCAATAATCCAATCAACAATCCACTGTTGCATATTATATATTCTCGTTGAATAGAGATAACCAAACTATAATAAATATAAACTGTCTATCGCCTATTGAATTTGGTTGTTTAATAGCTTACCAAAGCGGTGAGCATAACAGGGTATCTGCCGGTGATCTTGACGACAGCTCCAGCAAGCGGTGCGGCCACCGCGTTGAACACGCCGAAGCAAATCATCACGAATCCAATGTTACTTATCCCGTATGCACACCCAACAAACGCCTTTAAAAATAAAATCAAATGCATAAAAAAAGCAGCAGAATTTCCCTTTTTCTTTGTCATTTCTAATTATTTAATAAAACTAAGTTAAGTTAATCATCTCCTAATAAAATCGTCATCATCGTTGGTCAAAAAAACCACCAACACACTTAGGGTTTCCCTCAATGTAGTTTTCTAAAATGAAATCTATTCTACCTGTGTAAAGTCCGCCGCCATGAAAGCCTGCTCCGCGCCTATGTACCCGATGACTGGTAGCAGCAGCAGCTGATAGCGATGGCGCAGCTGACGCAGGGTTACTGCCAGCAGCACCAGCCCCGATTTACCCTTGCTCGCTCCCACCCGATCGCCGCTGTACCTGAGAATTAAATAACAATAGGAAGAGATTAAATTTAATACGGGATGTTCTATAGATAACTTCTGTTAATATATACTCAGGATATATATTTAAAACTTAGAAGAACATTTTTAAAATGTTATAATTTTGGTTTACCTTTTCAATGAGTCAACGCCGACGAATACCAGGATAACAGCAGAGGCCATGCAGGCTAAGTACACTGCCGCAATCACTTGGATTTTCAGAGGTGATGGCGGTTCAAGATTGGTGTTCTCCTACAAAATATTACAAATTATATCCTTATTTTTAACTATTACAGGGGTTTATTGCTATACGTTTAGTGCGAACTATAATGAACAGCTATTATAGGAAAAAAAAGAACTTGAAGGAATCCAAAGACGGCATAATTCACGAAATTATTTTTGAAAAATCTTCGTATCACTCACATGTCCAGTAGAGCCGCTGCAAAAGTTAACACCACACGTGGCTCCGAAATCCACTGTCGGTATTGACACATTGGTGACAAGATCAGATGTACTTGTCACGAGCGTATCATTCGGGTAAGTCACCGTCTCGCCCAGAGATGACGACAAAACTATTCACAGGAATACAAAAAAGATGATAACCAAAATATAAAGACGGTACATTAACAATGTATCAAAACAACAATTGTAAAAGTATTATATTGTTCATTATTCTAAAGTTGTTAATAATTTTGGAAAGCAATCCAATATTTTAAATAATATTTAATTACGTTTTCTTGGATGTATTAAAAGATTAAATTCGATGATCACACCAATACAGGAACAACAGTAAAAATGCATGCATTAACTTATTCCATAAAAACGTAACTCTCATTTAAATGTCATTAAATGTTAAATAATATTCAATATCTATTAAATTAAATAAATATTGCTAGAAGCGAAGGCCAAGTGCAAGGTCATGAATAGGAACTGGTGTATGTCAAGTCAAGGTCGCTCCGTACTTCCGTCACCGTATCAAAAACAAAACTATGTCTATGACCGCAACACGCCAAATACCTGTCTCCGTATCCTTGTTTTAAAGTCAATTGAACAATTTTAAAATTTGCACAACAAGCTTGTTACATACGCGTGGGATGGAAAACTGGGATTATATGATCAATAGTTTATAAAGAAATTACGTAATTAATATAAACTAGCTATAAATCTAAAATTTACCTATAATTATTATTCTTAAATGGCACAATTTGTTTCCAACAAGTCATGTTAAATGCGTATCTGTCCTTGTTACCTTTCTTAACCTTAAAAAGTTAAATGAAATTAAAAAAAAAACAAATGTCTATTCCTATACGTTGACATTGCATTCTAAAAATAAAATGTATTTTTATAGAAGTCAAAAATAACTTACTTGCCGAGGAAACAAGGTTTCCCCAGATCTGTGCCATTTGGTAGAACATGAAAAAGAGGCCGAAAAATCTAACCACGAGCACATCCGCTGAAACTCCTGAAAGCTTTGCATATGGTTCCGCAACCTGAAACAAACGAAACTATATATTTATCAAATATTTCAAAAGTCGTTTACCTCATAAGATATTTTTTAACCGTTTAAATGTCACTAACAAACCTTCGTAAAAAGATAGTAATTAAATCTGGTGCATAATAGTTGTTCGTGATTAAAGAGAAAGATAAAAGATTATTACGTAAAAAACATTGCTGTATAAAAAAAGCTATTCAGGACAAAAAATGTAATACAACAAAACGTAATAGAATCCAAAATATTTATAACTCAAGAACGACTTTACCGATATGGTTGAAAATTGGTGAGGAGGAGGTAGCTTAGAGCCAGGAGACGGACATAGCATACTATTTATTCATATTTTTTTAGAGTTTATGCCTTGAAGAGCTGTTTTTTATTAAAGTTACTAATATTATAAATGCGAATGTTTGGATAGATGTGATGTGAATGGATGGATGGGTGTTTGAAGACATCTCTAGAACGGCTGAACAAAAATCTCGATTAAATATGGCATACGTATAGAACATAGTCTTAAAGAACACATAGGCTACACAAATTAAGTTTTGTTATATATTCACGCGGACGGAGTCGCGATCGACAGCTAGTGTTGTATATTTTAATCATTACCTCAACATACATTTTAATGAAAACAAAGAAATACGTAATTCGACTTTAACAATTCAATCCTTATATCTAACGTAAGTAAACTTAAATTATTATCACGCAAATTCGTTACACATCAACAATAAACTGATTTGATTTGCATATAACTACGATTATTGTGGAATCCATTAAGCCGAATCAATCACAACACAATTACTATGACATGTACGAAGCTTAATTTATCATAACCTTACAAAGTACAATGGGCAACATGGAATGAATATCCTTTAAGAGGTATTCGGGAAAACCATATGTCTTATTATGTATGTTGAAATTTGAATATACCATCGATTGAGCCATTAGTATTTACGAATAAGGCGGTGACTATTTGATTTGTCCTTGAAGACTAAGGTCCCTTTACAAAACAAAGGAACAAAAGTTCAATGACCCTCGACTATTGTTTTGATGTGAAAAGTTTTATTATTATTAATCGTTCTATGGTTTAGGTGTTAACAGGGTTTACAAAAAGCAACTTCGTAAATTAAATAAGGTTTGTATGTGTATAAATATAGATATATTAAGCGCCAATAGCCTAATGGTTAAGGGTACGGATTTTCGATAACGAGATCGGGGGTTCGAATTCCGCCATTCGATTATTGTCGTAAACCATGTCCTAGCACAAGCTTAGAGCTTAGTTGGAATGGTACAAGAAATAATAGTAAATTTATACAAATCTGCTAATATTTTAATATAAAAAAGATGGATATTTTAATAGAAAAATTCTCTAATTTATCAATAAAGTAAGTTAAAATCTTGGTTTACATAATTATTTAAGTGTACTGTATCCGGCTGCATGTCCGTTTAAAATAAATCCTACGTAATGTCCGGGTGCGAACGTTGAAAAACTTTTAATTATATTATAAATATTTATAAAACATATCTTATATATACTGCTATAAGTCTCATCAACATTTTGTCAAAAATCTAAATGACACCAAATGGAAATAAGTCCTTGTTACTGTGTTATAAATACGAATGTGTGGATAGATGATGTGAAAAAAGGCTGCATGGATCTCGCTGAAATTTAACTTAGATGTAGAACATAACCTGAAAGTCACGAATACTGATTCGTTTTTTTTATTCTGTGCGGACGGAGTCGTGGGCGACAGCTGACATCTGTAAACCCATAGAGGGGTGGATGACGGGCCTGGCATTGTTATTTCCTATATCTCATAAGTAGAAATAACGCTAAAACACATCTAAATGGTACTTTGATTTGTCTAAAACAGTATTCATTTTGGTGGTCTTTATATCTACTGATCTCTTAACTCACCACAGCGAGGTATGTACACTTGGCGCACCAGAGCGGCCCCCCGCCAAAGCCGACCATGAGACCTGCGGGCACCAACGTATACAGTTTGGGATAAAACTGTGCCGCTATGAACGGCATGTACGCTATAAATGATAGCGCCACCGTCCACTTGCACCCCAGCCATCTGCAAAAAGATGTACACTAAGTACTTGTTATTATATAATAATAAAACCGGGCGAAAATAACAGCTAAACCAAACCTAACACTTCACTCAAAAAAATCCTCATCCTCAAAAAAAGAGATAAAGATGATAATCACACTTGATGCTGACACTTAGATCTTTATGAACGCAATAGGATTCTCACACACACAAAACGAGTACACAAGGAAGCAAGATTGAAGTTATTATTCATGTTTATTTGACAGATTGGAGTGCTCCTGCTTGACAGGTCCTGTCACTTAAAAGTCAAAGTTCGCGACTGACCTTTATCATTTATCGTAAAACCTAAATCCATAAAACAAACAAATGAACAAATTGTAAGAGAGAGGGTGGAAGTGAGCCGCTGTAACCCCAAGGCGAACCGGTTCCGCTCTCCGAGTTTAATTAACAATTTGCAATGTTAACGTATAACAATTAGGAATAAGTAATTGAATTTTAAATAATTTTACAAAATTCTACACGACTTGATTGTAAATTCACACTATCCAATAACGGGTTTTAAACCGATCGCTAATAAATGATGTTTTAATATACGCAATTTAATTATATTTGAATCTGCATCTGTAAATTAGGTTAATAACACCTAAAAACAAAAGCTTTCGCTTAACTAAGACGCTTGAGGCACTAATCTAGACCCGTTTTTAATAAGAAAGAAGAGAAAAGGGATGTGGGTTTGACGTGATGTACGAATCACACACGGAAATCTCCTGACCTAGGTAGGACTACAACTCTTAAGGCTGTTGCAGATGAGTTTTGGTAAATTAGCTCTTTTAGTCCTACCAAGCTGTTTAATCGTACCAACTTCTAGCCTTAAAGTCAATGAAATAGGCAAACTCACTTGATAACAATAGCAGGGAGGAAGATGTTAGATAGTATCAGTGAGAAGTATATGGCTGCGAGAGTGAATGTGCCCGCGCCAGCGTCGCTGTTGACGGAGCTCTGCAGATTGGCAGCGCCGTGGAACGCTGTAAATTGCACCATGAACGCAAACCCCAGTACTAAGATGTTGCGGTTAATGCGCCATTTCTCATTGCTGCCGAACACCGCAGGACTGCTGATCGGCATTGTGGACGAACTGGGGAAGAAAGACAAAAATTACTTTACAAATTAATAAACATAACTGATTGATAGCACGCATAAGTAGTTACTCGCTAAAACATGAACCTCATGTCACTCGGGTCGTTGGTGACAAAAATTGCCAAATCAATTCTATTAACAACACTAAGAAGTTCAATCCTAATTAAAACCGCTTCATAAATTAAAGACTTAAGAAATATAGAATTTAAAATGGAACCCAGATCACCGAATGGGTTTTAGTGAATCAAGTCTCAGAAAACCCCGTTTTCCCCCAAGGCGACAAAGAATGACTAATAACATTTTTCTATAATCATGATACATTTAAAAAGATATAAAGCGCTGTAGACTAAATATAGTTTGCTTTATTAAATCCATAATGTATCTTATAAAAACTGTTATAAATGTAATTGCCCGTACTTTATTATTCATCTGTATCGTGCTGCGAGCTCGAACACGCATATGGAATACATAATCAATGCGATATCTTTATCAATAAATATAGTATTTAAGCATATTAAGTCTCAAACCGTTGGTTTTTAAAACCGAAATCTCTGTATCATATCGTCATCTCTGTCATTATCTTTGACAAAACAGAGACAACAATATGTTTTAAACAGGGATTTTCTGTCACAGAAACCCATAGTTAGTTCTAAAACTAAACCGAAACTTTGACTTTTTTTATCATAAGGTGGCAAACGAGATCGGCCACACGAAATCGCAGAAATAGCGTTGTGACCGTTGCCCATAGACATACGCAATTACATATGCGTACCTTTAATCGACGGAGGAGAGGATGCACAGAAAGAAAATATTTTCCGTTCCCATGCATCCTCTCATCCGGAAAGTCCACTTCCACTTCCCGTCCTTTCCTTATAAGAAAAAGGGTGGAAAGAGAAAGAGGACTAAATTAGGCCTCTGGGACGCACAGTCATCAGCCGAAACGCGGAATTGCTTCCACTTCACGCCTGTCTTCTGTGTGGTCGTGGTATTTCACCGGGCGAGCCGGGCTGATTCGTGCGAAGATGTTAAAGCGGGCTCTACCACTGTTACAATTCAATTATTTTACTATAATAGTGTGGGTTTAACCAATATTAGTGTAGGGTTACATTACGTATAAACAAGTTTGTTTTAATGAAATCTTTAATTTTACGTTTTATTTATACAAAGACGGAAAACACAATTGGGGTTTTACACCTTAACTTGTCTTGTTGTTTTTTTAGGCCCAATGTCGCATGTAAGATTGTCATGTCTTGCGATTTTACTTAGTGCAAAAAACTCTACTACTTTTGTAAATATGAGCAACTAGGACCTCATGTAATTTTAAATTATTAACGGTGATTAATAAAAATTATAAAAGTCACGTGTTTTAACACCTTTTGGTATTTAAAATAAAATTTCCAAGGTATTTATTATGAGATGTTATTACATTCCACTCATCGTCAAATTGTAAACACCATATCCACGAGACACGGAAAACATGATAATAAGAACAACCTGGGAATTCCCTCTATATTTATATATTTGACTAGTTGTTTGTCGCGATTTTGTCTTCATATATTTCGGTTCGCAAAATCTTTAAAAAAATTAACCACCTACGTTACTCCCGCATATCCCCCTATATGCGGATCCTATAACTATAGTTATAGGATCTACATACCTTTATTTAAAAATCCAGTCAAAATTGGTATCAACCGTTTGGGAGATTACCTCAAACAAATACGGAATTCCATACAGACAGATAGACAAACAAATTTAAAAATTATTTTTTGTTATAAGTAACACAAATACATTGTGTGCATAAAATATCTAAATGTTATATTGATGTTACATACAGACACTCCAATTATTTATATTTATAAATTTGAGTAAAGTTCAAATATTGGTATGCAAATTGATGCAGACGATTGCTTACTTGTACTACCTATGATTCATCTTCAGTTTTATTATATAGCTTTTAGGTGTCGTTAAGTTTTTATTCTTCAACTAGCTTTTGCCCGCGACTTCGTTTACGCGCAAATAAAAAAAACTTATTAAGTAACCTATGCGCTATTACAAACAAAATTCTGTCTGCGCCAAATTTATCTTTTGGAGATGCCTACTAGCGAACATCAAGAATTAGAAAACTCATGGTAGGAATGACCTTATCCAACACATACTTTTTGTACGAGGGGAATACTCTATCGTTACATGGGTATACTCCATATTGGCCTATGCCTCTTCCTAATTAATACTGGGAAGCGGATAGGAGGCATATCTAAGAAACCCCTCCTTCTCCTGCGCATCCCAATGATACCTGGACAAAAACAATACTACAATAATCGTATTTATACGTATAAATACTATTTCTGTAAAATAAATTCCATACTTCCTCGTGTATTATTACCTCGAACAATGACATTAATCTAGTTTGTAATTTTATTGATTATTTCCTATCTATTTCCTTTTCAGGTTAAATATTTTATTGATCCAATTTATAGTAATAAATATCAATATCTCATGAGTAAGCCAGTAGAGAATCGATTAAGAGATTTGTTAGTCTACTTCTCGTCCCATATGCGCTGCACAAATCTAATACCGACAAAATTTGTCGAAGACTATTTGTCGCAAATTTTCCTGCTAGGCCTCTTTTACTTCTGTCATTCCCAGGGAAAGCGTTGTATATTCGTCACCGTTTTCCTAAACCACTGGACTGATTGTTGTATAAAACTTTATTAAAGTTGTTCTGATTACGGAAAAAAGGTTTCATGTACTATAAAATCTAAAAAAAATAAACAAATTTCTATCGCTAATGACAATATTGCTTTAACAGTGGTAGAGCCCGCTTTAACATTGGACGAATTGGCCCGGCTCGACCGGTGAAATACCACGACCACACAGAAGACAGGCGTGAAGTGGAAGCCATTCCGCATTTCGTCTGATGAGTGTGCGTCCCGGAGGCCTTATTTAGTCCTCTTTCCCTTCCCACCCTTTTTCTTATAAGGAAAGGATGGGAAGTGGAAGAGGACTTTTCGGAAAGGATGCATGAAAAGGGAAGATATTTTCATTCTGTGCATCTTCCCCTCCGTCGATTAAAGGTAGGCAACGCATATGCAATTGCGTATGTCTATGGGCAACGATCACATCGCTATTTCGGTGATTTCAGGTGGCCGCTCGCTCGTTTGCCACCTTATGATATAAAAAAATATTCCACATTTTTTTGATGTATTATATTGTTGTCACAATAATTATTTAGGCTTTCCTATCGCAACGCAGTAGGCATTCAATTTAGTCCTGTGTAATAATACGAATAAGCTTCAGAACCTCAACCTCGATTGATCCCGATCGGACACAAGAGTTGTATTAATAAAATGTTTAGTCGATTTATATTTATTGACCTCAGACGAGGATTGGTCAAGGTTTGACAGTTATCTTGTTGTTTATTACACTTGATTGTTATCACAAAGTCTAGTCTTGGTACTGCTAAAACTGCTTTTGTTTTAATTGTGTCCGGAAAAAATAAAACAATCAAAAACCTAATTATAATAAATAATGAGCTTTTCTTTGTGGCTTTGTATTTTATATATTTAATTTGGCCTGTTTTATTGGCGTCTTACTAATTAATGCCTGTGTTATGATTTAAATATTTTATTTTACAGTACATGTTTTTACTTCCTAAATGTAACAAATAAGTTTAACATTTTTTTATAATAATATAACACAAACTTAATAATAAAACTTTACGTGTACATTTAGTGCCTTTATTGTTTCATCTAAATCTATATCTAGCAATATCAGAATAGTTTTGTCGTGATTAATTTTCTTTGACCTCGAATATTTGAAGTGGGCAAAGTGAACGCAACTTCCGCACTATTTGCATATGTATTGTGAGACAGATTATTATAAATTATTATTCTCTACAAAAATTACTATTATTATAAATGCGAATGTTTAGATTGATAGATGTTTGTTTGTTTGAAGGTATCTCCAGAACGGCTGAACAAATTCCGAAGTCTGGAAGAACACATACGCTATTAATTTTTTTTCAATTCTGCGCGGACGGAGTAACGGGCGACAGCTAGTACGGAAATATTTCATTAAAATATGAATAATACTTTTAATATGCGCAAATTTTGCTTACATCGTAGTATGCAATAAAAGTTTAGAAAAAAACTATATTTCAAAACATAAAACACAAAACATATGAAGTTCTGGTTGGAAATGGTACGGTGTGAACTTTACACAATAAGGTCATATCAGACACGCTGACATAGTTAGCAAGGCGTTTTATCCTAAGTCTATCTACGTGTATCCTGTTCTAAAAAAACACTAAAATCTCATAATATTCCATCAAATTTTCGCAGGTAGTCAGAATTAAGAAATTCGAATGTTTATTTCTAGTTAAATTTCCACTGAAACACAGAATCCTTTAATAATTAGTTGAGCAAAGCCTTAGGATAGATTTTGTTTCTGACAATCTTAATGAATTTTATTGTAAATAATGCTTACTTAAACCAAATATCACCGTTATAATTTTATTTTGGTTGGTTATTTGAATTAAAATAAAGTTGACCTTTCTCACGCTATTTTCGTACTATTTCCTAATACATGCCTAAGGTTATTGTTGCGTACGTGATAATTAACATTTGCTAATAAAAACTTCTCAGCATACGATCTCCATTCATCCGAAAAAGAGGTCGGTAAAATAAACAAAGCAATGATTTATCCAAAACATAAATATATATATATTTTTTTTAATGATAATATTGTGCAACGTTTCTTTTTAAAGCAATGATAGATATTTTTTATTTTTACTTATCGTAATAAGCAATATTTTGATAAGTTTAAGTTTATAAATATGTAAATAATAACGCTTAAACATTGTTAACTCACCTTTGAAGTTATTTCACAATAAATCGCGCAGCTTTAAGAAATCACTACTGGCATAAAGTAAATATTTATGATACAACTTAATTTTATATCGATTATTAAAATCGATAATCGAAATAGGATCGCGAGCGCGAAGTGAACAATGAGGTAATAGGAACGTAACTAAGCTAAAAGCACCGGCGCAAGCGCAGCCTGCGGTTTACAGCTGTGTGCGTTTCCATTGTACTCAACTAATTGGACACACGCGAAAAAATATAACTAGCTGTCGCCCGCGACTCCGTCTGTGTGGTATTAAGAAAAAGTTAGTTAGTAGGGTATGTGTTCTTCCAGACTATGTTCTACTTCTATGTCAAATTTCAGCGAGATCAATACCGCCATTCTAGAGATACCTTCACACAAACATCCATCCATCCATCCAAATATTCGCATTTACAATATAGGTAAGAAGTAAGATAGTACCAGTTTTATGATATTAATACGACATAATAAAGAGACAAAATATAATACATTTATTATACAAGAATTGACTGAATCACATCACATGACTCATGAATGCAAGGAACGTTTGCTAGGACCTTATCAAATCCATAATATCTGCTTATCCCCTAGGTTACAGTTAATTTAGTATGTTTTATTTACCTCGTAGTTTAACTGCTGAATACGGATGAGAAGTTAATGTTTGTGATTTATTTGTTTTAATAGTGGTAAGTCTTGAATCTGTCACTTTTAAAGCCCTTGATATAAGCCGCCTAAATGAAATGCTAATGGTATTAACATGTCGTAACGTTTGGAAGTGGAAAACATTTTGAACGTTTTTAATATAGTAGCATAATACTTATATTAAAAACAAGTTTTGCAATAGGTTCAAGCAATTAAATTCCTATTATTAGTTTATTTTTTTTTTTCATTTTAAAACATTAAAAAATATTTAGGCGTTCGTCTATTAACACGTTGAAGGAGCCTGAGCCAGTTGTAGTCAACCACCACGGACCTGCTCGGTTGTCCGGGTGGGCGGAGAGGTGAACTCCGACGTGGCGCGTCCCCGTGTGGTGGATAGGGGAACGCCCCGGCATTCGGGTCGGGGTAGGGCGCAAGCCCCGCGAACCAAACACCAGGGTCTGGCGGTGCTCGCAGGACTAGTCGACGAGGTGTCGATAGGTCTAGCGCGCTAGCCGGACCCGGGGCCTGGTGGAGCGCGCAGGACTAGTCGATGGTGTTCCGACAGGTCTAGCGCGCTAGCCGGGCCCCCAACCGGTGGAGGCGCCGGAGGTGGACGATTGTCTGCCTCCGTGCTGCCTATCGTGGTGGGGCCGCGGGGGATGCGGGAAGGGTACTGGTTTATCCTGCCCTCCTTGCATCCCTCGTGGCCGGAGGGGGTTGTGGGGCCGCGAGGGATGTAGGAAGGGTACTGGTTTATCCTGCCCTACTTGCATCCCTCGTGGTCGGTGTTGAGGTGTGGGGCCGCGAGGGATGTGGGAAGGGTACTGGTTTATCCTGCCCTCCTGCAACCCTCGTGGCCGAGGACGTGTGGAGGCCGCGAGGGCTGTGGGAGGGTACTGGTTTATCCTGCCCACCCGCAGCTCTCGTGGTCGGACGTGTGGGTCCGATGTAGCGGACGGTCGCCGGCTGGGTCGCGGAGGAGTGCTCACGCGTACCGGGTTACGCCCGGCCATATGGCGATGAGGAGGGCTAGAGGGGTTTTAGTGGGTATGGCCGAACGACTGTAGGCGAGTCCCACACTCCCTGCGCCATTGCACACTGGCCCGGCGCAGGGGTGCGGAAGTGCATTTCCCCTCGTTAAAAAAAAAAAAAAAAAAGTTGTAGTCAACCAATGATTGACTTATCAAATTCATCATCATCAGCTCACTATACGTCCCCACCGAGGGGCTCAGAGCCTACCCTAAGTGAGGATGTTTAGGCCATAGTCAACCACGCTGGCACAGTGCGGGTCGGTTGACTTCAGACATATCTTTGAATTTCTTCTCAGATACGTGCAAGTTGCATCACGATGTTTTCCTTCACCGTAAGAACGTCGGATAAATGTACATATGTAAATCGGAAATCGAAAAACACATTGGTACATGGCGGGATTCGAACCCAGGACCTGCAGATTGCAAGTCAAGTGCTTGACCCCTGAGCCACCGACGCTCAATTAACTTATCAAATTAGCATCAACAATTTTTTTTATAAAATATTCTGCATCATCTATATAAAAGAAAGTTGTGTTAGTAACGCTATTTATAACTCAAGAACGGCTTTACCGATATGTTTGAAAATTGGTGAGGAGGTAGCTGAGAGCCAGGAGACGGACATAGGATACTATTTATTCTTTTTTTTTTCGAATTTATGCCTTTTAGAGCTGCTT
Organism: Papilio xuthus; assembly: GCF_000836235.2. Lineage (NCBI taxonomy): Eukaryota > Metazoa > Arthropoda > Insecta > Lepidoptera > Papilionidae > Papilio > Papilio xuthus. Next base: position 5,199,692 of record NW_013530872.1, read on the forward strand.
TTTATTTAACTTATCTAGATATTAAGTTATACATCCACGCGGACGAAGTCGCGGCCATAGCTAGTTAAAAATAAAGTAATAAAATATGTACTACGAATATTTCCAATAGCGTAAAACGGGATGAATAGATTAACCTTTCAACTTCAACGCCAATTTTCGTATATTTAGTATGGAAGCTGCTATTAAAACATTGCGAAATCGTGATCATGTTGTAATTTATCAATTATGTATATGTGCTAAAATAAACAAAAAAGTTAGTTTTTTTAAATTAAGAAAAAATAGGTTTCATGGTTAAGCAGAACATTCAGACCAAACGGAGGCTACGAAAAGCGACTTCATTTAAATGTGCTGTAAACTTACCTTTCTACGCTATGATATTGAACGCTGATGACGATATAGGAAACCACATTTTGTTTAAATCACTGATTTTCATATTTCTACGGCTTAATAAAACAATAATACCAAATATCAAATATATTTTTTCCTAAATACCCATCGTGATTCATAATCCTAGTGACATTCCAAATTTGAATGTGTTCGGATTAAAACGGTTGAATGTTTTATTGCATATTTCCTTCAAAGCAGAAGTTTTCCTTGTTATCTGAGAAGCAATTTTGTGAAAAGGAATAGAAGTTACAATTATGAAGTATGGCGGATGTGATATTTCCATAATTTTTCTTAAAACTAAGATAAATATTTTATGATAAGTAAACAAAGTAACAGAACGATACATTTATTGTAAAAAAAACACTTAACACTAAAGTTATCACATATTATTCGATATTTTGAAAAGCAAAGTTTTCACATCCAATAGTATAAAGATCCTTCTTTTTCTCTTCTAACTTCTTCTTCGCTTTCCTATCTCTGTATTCAACGACGAAGTAGAGAGCGATGCCAATTATCATCATCACAATCAACAGGTAAGTCTTGGCCCTGGTCCTCAAGTATGGAGATATCACGTAGGCAATGATATAACCCACAGACTCCCAGAGTCTAAAGTTAGAGAACGCCGCCTCTTCTCTTCCCGGGAACAAGATTCCGTAATAAGCTGTTAAAAATAATGAAAGTTTTAATATTGTTAAAACAAACTATCACAATACATGGCACGAGGATTAGTTAATATTGAATTATTTCTTTGTTGAAGATAAACATTAAAAAATACTGACGTAATTTTTAAATGTTCTTTACTTCCAGTAACCTAAACTAGGCCTTCACACTTATTTACTATTTCTCTTTCTAACAAATATGTAACAAAAAATCCATAACTTTAGTATTTTTAAGTAAATCAAAAGGTATCGCTTAAACATGAGTTTAGTTATTTAAACACGTACCATTAATTTGTACGATCCAAACAGAATCACACAATCCCCAGAGTATTGCTATAACATATAGTACATATTCCTCGCTGGGATGCGGTCGCCATGTCAGGATGGACACGAACAGCCCCGCCTGGACTATGGCCGCTGTACAAAGCAGCGGCAAGCGACCAGTTACCTGAATTAAACGAAACTCTTGAGAAACTAGTATGTACTAGAATTACACAAAATGTCATCCAGCTAGCCAAATTAACAGCCGCACTTAGCCTTACTATGTATATTATAATTTTTATGGAACTTACCTTAGCAATATATCCAGTAACAACGCAGCCGACTGCGTCAGCCACCCCATACGTCATCATGACGAAACCCACTGTGCCAGTGCCGATGGCGCACGATACAAATGCCTAGAATCAAAAAAGATCATAACGCCTGACAGTAAATGCATAAATATGATGCAGAAAAACTGCTTTACAATAATATAAGTAAAAATCGCCTGTCGAAAATTATTAGCAACATAACTTGGTAAAACAAATTTGTGAATTTGCTAACATATACTCGTATTTTTATGCCTCTACATTTTGTGTTCAAACTAAATAACTATCAATGTCAAAGTCTATACTTACAGCGGTGAAGTCAGCACCAAAGAACGCCTGTTGTAAACCAATGAAGACATTGATAATGACAAGCATCAACTGGTTGGGTTCTATGAGCAACTTGAGCGTCACAACTAGCAGCGCCATGCCGGAAAGCCCCGAGCCCGATCCGGAGCGCCCAGAGTCATATCTAATGACATAAATTAATAACTATTTTTAGACATTATTAGTTAGAATCCTTTGAAGCGGATCGCGCGTTCGTTACCAGTCAAGTGTCAGATTGATTAGTGAGGGGACATGAACGTTGATATTTTAATAAGGCTAGTGTTGCGTCGATACACCGGCAATGTCGGATTTTCTTCCTAACAGTATATAAAATTAAATATCAAAAATAAAACACGTAAAATAAGCCTAATAACCTTTTCATAGAATCCACGCCAACAGCAACAATAAGAGCAGCCCCGGCCATACATGCCAAGTATATCCCTGAAATTGATAAAAGTTGTCATGAAGATATTCTAAAAAATAGAACAAATGAATTCTATTTGTTGACGAACAATTATTGAAAAACAAGTGACAAATAAAATTCCATTTCGAAAAGCATTCAGAAAAACATTTTGATTACAAATAATAGAAGAGCAAAATAAGATCCAATATCCACTTAGCGAGCCATTTTTATACATTCGAGGGATATTTGAACTGGAACGGAGACAACAGTACATATTCACGAGACAAGTCGCTAAATCGCTTAGGCTTTTAGTAGGCCGATGTGCAGTTGACACTCATACAAAATACTCGCTTACCAACAATCATCTGTATCTTTTCCGGCGGCTGTGGCTGCAGCGCTTCACCCGCGTCTGCACTGGGCAGGAAGTTGGCACCGCACAGCTCCGGGATCAGGGACTCATTGAGTGCAGTCACCGCTGCCTCGTTATCACCTGACGTGAGAACTGCAAAAGACAATTGATTTAAGAAGTAGTAATAACAAAGTCGTGCATTCAGGCACAGCAAAAAGCAGTGATAAACATACTGACACAATTTCTTAGTCGAGCTTATATTTTACATCCCAAGTCCTAAAGTACATTAAAATCTTTATCTTCATCATCATCATCATACTCAGCCTAAACTTGTCCACTGCTGGACGTAGGCCTCTCCCATCGATTGCCACAATGCCTTATCTTTATCTTAAGTTACAATAATCATTACGGATTAAGTGTTAAACCGACCGTATTATTAACGGCCAAACAGCAAGAACAAATCTTTGCTATTAAGTTTGCTCAGTCAATAGTCTACCTAGCAAATACACTAAGCACAGATTTAAAGATTATCAAGATAATTGCCATATTTTCATTGCTTTAATTTGAACTAACAATAATTAGATGTCCACACTTTCCTCTGTCGTTACATTATAATCGGGTTAATCGGATTAATTACCAAAGACAAAAATAATATATTTTTTAATTTCCATTCGTAATGATAAAAAAATCTACAAAAGCGTATTAGTTTCATTAAAAAAGAATGCTGTTCGTAAGAAAATGTAAGAAAGAACAGCTCTTAATTTAGTTATTTTTTTTAGGGTTCCGTACCTCATAGGAAAAAATCGGAACCCTTATGATCCTATAATCCTATATATCCTTGTTGTCCGTCCGTCTGTCTGTCAAGGCCCTTTTTCTCAAAAAAGCGTGAAGGTATCAAGCTGGAATTTATTCTATATTTTTCTTGCTTCGTTAATAATACCTATACATGTAAGTTAAGATATAAATCGTTATAACTAATCATATTTGCTCATCAATAATGACATCAAAACAAAATGCCGACACAGTTACATTTAGATCGTTAATTCTTACCTTATAAGTTTATCGTTTAATTCGAATTACGCAAGTTAGAACTAATGGATATTTGATATCAGAATTAGGTTAATACAAAACTGATATGTGGTACACTAAAATCTGTATAGTACTGATATGCGATGTACGTTTTAAGACGAACATTTATATGTTTGATTTAAAAAAAATGTTTATAAAATGTCTACTTAAGTACATAAGATCCATTTCAAAAGATAATGTAATTATAGAGTTGTTGAGTTATATTAAGAAAATTTAACATTAACAGTAACTACAATAATAGCTGTCAAATAAATAAATAAATAACATTAACAATTAATCCTATCTTACATCTTACAATAACGGATTTTTTTATTAAATAATATCATTAACCTAATTATAAATTAAAATATAATCTTACTAAATAACTAACCAATTAGTAATTATTGAAAGGGTGGATATTAATATGACTACGAAACGGCGTAACTAAGTTACTTTTGTACTACATCTAATGACTTAATTTCCTAAAGACTGTTAGTGAAAGAGATTTAAATCTCATACCTAAAGAAGAGATGAGATTTCCCCAGACTTGGTTCAACTGGAATATCATGAAGAATAATCCGAGGAACCGCGTGAGCAGCGCCTCCGCTGAAATGTTAGATATCTTGCTGTGCGCTTCTGAAACCTGAAATTATATAAATACATATTTAAATTGAATGTTATTAATTTGGAAGTAGCGTATACGATTCTCGGAGAGTGTTTTTATCACACATATTTATGAGAATTTTTTTCCTAAAAAAACCCATCGTGAGAATTAAAAATACACACTAAATATTTACTATTAATATATTTTATCGTTTATTTATCATTTACATTACTTAAATCATGTATTTATATTAAAACAAAATACAATGAACAAAAACACGTGAGAATCTTTACAACAATGTTGATATTTTACGATCTCTTTCAACATCCGAAGATATGACAGACAATAACTCATTGAACACGACTCTACAATATAATTTTACAACAATATATCACTGCGTACATGGTTGTGGTATTAAATAAGTTACATACAAAAAGATAGGTGAACTACAATAGTAAGATACTAAAAAAAATATTAAGAACACTCAAAACGATCATCTGCAAAGTACTAAGAATATGGAAGAAGTAAGAAATAAGTGCGCAAAGACCACGCCGAATGGAAGTACTTAATCTCTGCCTACCCCTGAGTCACTGATGTGAGTTATTTTGCTGGAAATATACTTACAACAGATAAATATGTGCACTTCGAGCACCATAGTGGACCACCGCCGAAGCCGACGAAGAGTCCGGCTGGTATGAGGGTCCAGAAGCGCGGTAGCAGCTGCGCTGCGATGTACGGCATATAGGTGACGAACGAGATCGCCATCGCCCACTTCGTGCCAAGCCATCTGCATAGGTCACATGTACAGTCAGATGCATAAATACACATCATCATCATCACTCAAGCTCACTATACGTCCCCACCGAGGGGCTCGGAGCCTACCCTAAGTTAAGGGTGACTAGGAGGCCATAGTCAACCACGCTGTCCCAATGCGGGTTGGTTGACTTCACACATATCTTTGTATTTCTTCTCAGGTTGCATCACGATGTTTTCCTTCACCGTAAGAACGTCGGATAAATGTACATATGTAAATCGGAAATCGAAACACATTGGTACATGGCGGGATTCGAACCCAGGACCTGCAGATTGCAATTCAAGTGATTGACCCCTGAGCCACCGACGCTCTCACATGAAAAATGTATTTCAACTTCATTTAAAAATTAAAAAATATAATAAAAAAATACAAAAAAAATAAAGGAGGAAAAATTAAATACCTTTGAATTAAGCAAGAAAACTCAAATTGAAGATTTAATTCTTCCACACACTGTGAGCTCGAGTTAAATTCATAGATCTTAATGAAGATAAACAATTGAAAAATACTTCTCTTAAAACTATAAGACCGTCATACATGTCAGTTTCCCTAAATATAAGAACACTCGAAATAAGAGATTATAAAGCTAAAAATATTGCAAAAAAACGGTAAAATTATTGATGACAATGTGTATTCGCGTAAAAATAAAAAAAAATCTTAAACTTTTAAAAGCAATACTATATGAGTTATTACCAGGATAAAAGAAAATAATTTAAATTATTTATTACGCTTTCACACGATAAGTATCCTGACACACTAAACAAACCTGTAATTCCGTTAAAAATAAAGCTTGTTATACCTTCCATCGTACTGGTTGTTAAAAGAAACTTTTGTAAAAGTATTTTTTGGCCCATCCCATACAAATACAACTATAAAAATATCAAAACGCGATATATTCTAATATTATCTTCGTCTTTGAAAATTAATTCAAAATTGCCCATAAAACAAAATACGTCAGACAAATGGAACAAATAGGTGTATTGTCCTTGACATTCGTAAAGTTAAAAATCATGTTTCGAACTCGAGCCTATGTGCTTAATTCATCTTCCATTTTGAATATATTTATAGTCCATTAAAAGACACTCTGGTAACAATTATTTTGACTGTTATAGACAAAAATGAAATCTACAATCTAATCTGCTATACCTTTCTTAGACAAAATTATTTAAAACAAAAGAATTAGTGATTACATGGAAGACGTGTACCTATAATAAAACCTTTAAAACAAGTAAACCTCAAGACTTATACTTCACGCTGGTCATCATTTACTCACCATACGTCGCCACCGAGGGGCTCGGATCCTACACTAAGTTAGGGGTGATTAGGCCATAATCAACCACGCTGGTCCAATGCGGTTTGATTTATAAACACATATCTTTGAATTTCTTCGCAGATATGTGCAGGTTGCATCCGGCAGATAATCTGAGATAATCATGTTTTCCCAATAGTTATGACGTAGCCCTACAAGTATATATAAGAAGCAGGCTCGTTGTTTCTACGATGGTATCTTAGAAAGAAGTAGCTGTTAGCCTCTACGAAGTATTCTTACGGCAGTAGCACATCGCTATTTCAGCGATTACAGGTGGCCGCTCGCTCGTTTGCCACCTTATGATATATAAAAAAAACATAGCTTCTACGAAGATGTCCTGCATTAAGTAGCGCCACAGACAATACAATACTATACGATTACATAGCTCGTAGTTTTACGGAGATCTTACATCTTCTTTTAAAAAAAGAAAATAATAACAGTAACACTTACTTTATTACGATAACTGGCAGAAAGATGTTAGAGAAGATGAGACCAGCGTACACAGCGGCAAGTGACGCTGTTCCCAGACCTGCTTCGGCGTTGATCGAACTTTGAAGGTTGGCTGCTCCCTGTATAAAATGTTATCTTATTTAATAAATAAATGATGACAGCTTTGATAAGTTATTAACAACTAATACGATGGATAGGATGCGTAAGTTATTCCCGGTTAAAGATTATTATAAAATTATTAACAATCAAACATTACAATCAATATATCAATAAATGTTAGCTGATGACATCTTTCATTATTCCGTATTTTACAGATTTAATTAGGTACTTTGTATTGCTTACTTCTACTCTGAAATAAAGCCACATGTAATATATGTTTTTTTTATATCATAAGGTGGCAAACGAGCAAGCACCTGAAATCGCTGAAATAGCGAAGTGACCGTTGCACATAGACATACGCAATTGCATATGCGTTGCCTACCTTTAATCGACGAAGGAGTGCATCCTGCGCAGAAAGAAAATATATTCACTTTCCATGCATCCTCTCATCCGGAAAGTCCACTTCCACTTCCCATCCTTTCCTTATAAGATAAAGAGTGGGAAGGGAAAGATGACTAAATTAGACCTCCGGGACGCACACTCATCAGACGAAACACGGAATTGCTTCCACTTGACGCCTGTCTTCTGTGTGGTCCTGTTATTACACCGGGCGACCCGGGCCAATTCGTGCGAAGATGTTAAAGCGGGCTCTACCACTGTTTTAATTTAATTTACATTATTTTCGATCTTATGGAAAAATTCGAAAATATTTACATATGTAGCTACACTAAATATCAAATGCAAATAGGGTAAACATCCGAAAAAAAACCTTGGAAAAGTCCTTACGCAAATTAATTCGAAACTTGAAGGTTATATTATTTTTTTGAAAGACGCTACCGTGATATTAATACTTGTCAACATTCTTTCAATTCCAAAATTAAATTAATCAAAAAGTATTTAAGTCAAAAATTAGTTGTTTAAAAGTAAAGGGTAGTCCTCTGTTAGCTATGAACATAATCTTGAACTTCAAAAATCGTGACTTGGAACGTAATTGTTTTCTCTATTTTAATCAAGGAAAATGAGAGAGAAGGCAATACAGGTACTATGAGATAGACGTAGAGTATAAATAGGTAGAGAGACTCACTATAACATAGCATTGAGTTCCACAATAATATTCATTAATCATCACTGTACTAATGCAAAACGTTCCTTACGTCACCAGTTCCCATGGGCCCGGGGTCAGACTTGAACTAGATAACGTATGAGCTAATAACTAGTAAAACAACCTCTCTTGTCACGCATATAGTGACTAGAAAGGTCGTTAATAATTAGGTCATACATTTATCTGCATAAAAATTATCAACATTTATTCCGGTTCTGTTTCACGACGTTCAAAAAATATATACGAATTATCTTCCAATTTCAACGGCGTATTCAAAGCATTTGTTTCGTTTCTATGATGACAAAATATACCGGAGCAATGACCGTACAAGGTAAATCAAAGGGCAATAGGCAACACTCATTTATCATCTAGATTAAGTTTAAATGATGTAACCCGCAACAAAAACAAGGTAATCCGTAGAATAAATACTTTAGTGGCAATGGAAGAACAAACAGGTTGCCCATTAGATAAATGACAGAGCCAAAAATTTCCTTTAAAAACCACCACATTCTGGACGATTTAACTCGTATATCTCCCGTGGCGGTTTATTAGGACTTGTGAGCAAGAAGGAAAGATCTACGATCAAACTGATTTTGCAAGGTAGAGAACGTACTGGAAAGGTTGAGGACTATTAATATGCTACTTATGACATCATCCCTTAAAAGCTAGTAACGCATCTGCAACCTATTACAGACATCGGAAGCTCAACAATATGTATATCAAGTAGCCGTTTGTCACTTTCTACTATAAAAAAGTTATTAATTACTTCCATTGTCGGATCATGTATAACACGAGCTATGTATAACGTTGTATGTATTGCTTTATATGTAAACAAAGTGATATTATCCAAATTAAACAATAACGTTCTTAATATCCTTTATAACAATTGGATAAACAGTATATCTCGTGATAGAATATTGTAGAGATATCGCCTCTTTACAAGAACAATGTGATATTTAAACCACAATTAATTATGATAAATTGATGAAAAATTAAATGTGTAAAATTGTTCATGTGTAAAATTATTTCATCTTTTTTGCTCATTCATTTTTAATTTGATTATTTTCAAAAAGAAAACTAATTATCGCAACAATTTAATTGTTTTCCGATATTAAAATTGGCAATATTTTAAAATGTTTTAAAAAAAATGAAGCGATAAGTGAACTGAATAATACTTACACTGTACGCTGTGAACTGAACCATGAATGCGATGCTGATAATGACTACATTCTTCAGTATTCTCCATGTCTCGTTCGATTTGAATTCAGAAGCTTGCTTCTTCGACATTGCGTTGAAAATTTTTAATCACTTATACTCAATAAACTATGTCAAGGTATTAACTGCATTTAATTTCAAATGCATTCAGGTTAAAAAAGATATCACATATCCTATTTTAATCAGTCACCTTATTCTCGTAATTGTTTTTTCATTAGCTAAAAATAATCGGTTGTAAACACGTGTTAGAACTGACTCACAATTTTTAGTCTAACAAGTAACACGTTTTAGTCAAATTAAAAACAACTGTTAACCAAAAGAACTTATTTAAAATAAAATCAACGCAATGATGACCTTACTAATGACAGATTAACATTAAAATGATTAGAAGCAAATAAAATATAATCGTTTTTCAAAAAACAAATCGTTAATTGTAAAAAACAAATAATTCCGTATATTAAATTTCAATGTAATATTAAAAAGAGGAGAGAATTAAATTTTTTGGTACGCATAATCTAATATTAAATATGTATTGAGTTATATTTTTATCTACGTCTTCTTTTACGATGCCGAGATAGAATATTAGTAGTATTTAAATATTCTACACACGCGTAAATTGAAAAGTAACACTGATGTAAAGAATATAAGGTATGTGATCTGTAAAAAAATTCTATCCAATCAACTCATTACATCTTATTACCTCATCCGGAACGGAAATTGCAAAAATTTAGACTATTTTTGTAAACTGAACAATGGAATTATTAATTATTAAACACAATAGTAATTTATAGCGATCCATTCACATGATATTCGTAACACCAAACAAAACGAACTCGCAGAATCCGGTTAAAGATAACGATTTAGACAAAAAAATACATTGCAAATTATGAAAATACATATAAAAACTATTTAATTACTGTAGGCATCAAAATCTACTAGATCGTAACATAGTTAAATCGAGTCACAAAAAGAGGGAAATCCAGAAACCAGAGATAAATAATTGCGAAATAATTTACTTATTTCTAAAGACTAAAATTCAACATTTATTTTTTATTCTATTAAACTAACACATATCCCGTAAGATTTCTCAAATGTTTATTTTTGAATCTGTCATCTTCAAGTCCAAAAAAATTACTAAGTAATAATTTATGTATATACAAGCAAATAAAGTCAGTGGTATTCCAAAACTGATCCATTGAAAAGACCATAATGTACTTATAACATTTTAAATACACAATATTTTTTTCACATGGTTACGTCAAGCAGTAAGATGTTTTGAGTAATCGACTTTTAACTATTCTTTTGTTAGATATGAACCAAACAATGTAATTGTCTCACGCTCCATCAGCAGTATTAACATACTAATATGTTATTTTAATACAAAGTCAGCTGCCAATATTTTGAAATAATCCTAATGTTTAACGCAGCATTTACTTTTTTTTTTACATCATATGTTGGCAAACGAGCGAGCGGCCACCTGAAATCGCTGAAATAGCGAAGTGACCGTTGCCCTTAGACATACACAATTGCATATGCGCGTTGCCTATCTTTAATCGACGGAAAAGGGGATGCACAGAAAGGAAGTATTTTCCCTTCCCATGCATCCTCTCATCCGGAAAGTCCACTTAGACTTCCCATCCTTTCTTTATAAGAAAAAGGATGGGAAGGGAACTACTACATACTAAATATGACAGGACAGATCTAAACTCAATGAACAAAATCCAACCCTAAGGGATAATTCCTATGATACCTGTACACATCTAAATGCACTCGTACATCTCTCAAAGCTGCTATTTGTTTTATAATTAGTAGTACAATTGAATCTCCATATCGAATGTCAATAGAAATGCAAAAAATAACTCGATTTATTAATTTCTCAATGGCAAGACTTTCAATGTATGTTATTTGGCGGGAAATTCCTAAATCGTTATTATTTTACTAACTTCAATTTACAAAGTCTGATTTTTTAAATACGATTAGTTAGTATATATACGTAATCAAAAGCCTACGCAGATAAATAACATTTTGTTCGAGATATAAAGTTTAAATAATTCGAGATAGAATACTAAGTTTATGTGGGTTTAGCGAAAAGGAACGACAATTTTTCGATTTATAGAAATTCCACTGTATCTATAAAATAAAAAAATAAATACTTGAATATTCTTTGTAAAATTTATTTACTTTGGCTCTGAAACTAAAAGACTTGTTAAAAGAACTGAAGAAAACAATGGATTTCAAATAATAATATTTTTTATTCAGAATGCATTAACATGTAAAGACTGCCGCAGACATCTCTGCCTTCTTATGTCCAAATGAATAAAGTAAATAAGGTCATGGTTATATTTTTTATGATTTCTTTTAATAAGCGTTCTTATCAATTCATCTTTAAATAAGTTTAAGCATTGAATTGTATTATATTTAAAAATATAAATAAAAATCTTTTGTAACAAAAAACGTCCAAAGTGTTATAACTTGAAAAACTTTGTTAAGGTACATGTCCATTGGCCCGCACCGAACGCACCGCATGCACGGCCCGCAATGGATTTTAGTTTGCTTTGTATGATTTTACATAGCGCTATCTATGTCCATAGTCCGCGCTGACCGCATCGCATCAAGACAAAGCAAATCCGTTTAATCCGTGCGTGCAGTGCGTTCTGCGCGGGCAAATGGACGCGTACCTTTAATATCTCGGTCTTACAAAACATAACCTTTAAAACAAAATGTGAAACACGGAAAAATGTTCCAGCTGTTTTTGATTATTGAAAAAAATATCCGTAAGGAAAGAAAAACATCGCAAAATAGGGACACGCAATCATCATTACTTAAATAAAGTACTACAAGAAGTCAGGAAATAAAATATGACCATCTCAAAGGAAAATTACCGCCATCAGTGGTTACTTCCCGTGTTTGGCCTCGATAACTACTTTTCGGGAACTTTAAGGAAAATCAGATATTCTGTTGCAGGTTAATACTCAACACACGTTTCAGTATGTACCAAATACGTATTTTGAATATTTATTTTGTTTGTAATTTATTACTGAATTATTCTATCTTTTAATATGGATCAAATTATATATTTACTAGCTATCGCCAGCGACTCCGTTCCCGCGAAATTTTAAAAAACTTAATTAGTAGCCTATATTATTCCAGGCTGTGTTCTATGCCAAATTTTTGCTATATCCATGCTTTCGTTCTGGAGATGCCTTCTAACAGCCATCTATCCAAACATTCGCATTTATAATATTAGTAAGAAATTTAGTGTCGTAATTTAAAGATCACCACACCATCAGTAGCCAGAGAAACTAAATGTAAAAAAATTATAAATCTCACATCATCCCATGGCATCATCATCATCTCATGTATTCCGTATGGCATATGTCCGAAAAAAAATGTTCTATCTGTTCAAAAGATATTACTTATTTTTAATTCATTTTTACATTACATTTTTATATGTCAGTAAAAAACCTTGACACTGAAATAAGGTTACATAACTTTAAATAGCGGTTCACCTCCACAAACACAAAACTTATGATTTTATAATTACCTTGATTAATTAGTTTCTAAATGAAATTATTAAGTCATACCGCGACAACGGTCTTCCATCTAGAACATTGTAATGCGATGATGCCTCTAGACTCTCAGTCTTAATATTTTTCTATCTACTTTAAAATTGTTTAAATCTACTAATCTTTGCATAAACCCCTACAATTAAGTATTAAAATATTAAGATAAATCTTTGGTACAAAATCATCATGAACATAAAATAAATAAATGAATCAACATCCTACTCTTTTTCGTGAAGAGAGTCAGCAGAATATGTTCTACTATATCTTACTTCTTACTAATATTATAAATGTGAAAGATTAGATGTTTAGATGGGTGGATGGGTGTTTGTTTGTTTATATCCGGAACGACTGAATGGATTAGGATTATATTGGGCACACATGTAGAACATAGTCTGGAAGAACACATAGGTTACTAATTATGTTTTTTTTTTAATTCCGCACGGACAGAGTCGCGGGCGATAGCTAGTTATGCCTATCCTCTAAAAAATCACAATGATACGAAATCGACAATTTCATTTTAAACTTTTTCTATACTCAATTTTTTTAAGTGTAATTTATTTACTTGACCTTTACTTGATGTCAGGTCGTATTTCTGTGTGTAAACTCATTCGAGATCGTTATCACATATCCCATTTAATCCTACATTTATATCAATATGGATAAGATAAATCTTAAACCACATTAGTAATGACCTTACTTACATTCAAGGTAGTCAAACAGAATTCACTTCTTTAATAACCCATTCGAAATTTGACAATTACTAAAAAAGTTAATTTAAAAACAAATATTGTATTCTCCTAATAGTTTGAATATTGGTTCCTAGATTACAATATTCTCTATTTATAACCGTATATTAAGAAAATTTCTCATTATTATGTCGAAAAACAAGGCAAGAAATCAGACTCTGAAGAGTCTTCTATCGATTCGGCTAAGAATGCTTAATTAGACAAGAATGTGTACATTTAGTTTAGAGTTTTAAATGCATTGAAGTGAATCGATAGAGGGATATTAAAATTAAATAAATTTGAACAAAAACGTCTTGATTTAAAGAGAAATAAAGAACTTGTGATGATTGTAAAATGTTTTTAAACGAAGCATGGCCATGACATGTATGATATGAACATTTGACTTGTCTATAATTTGTTAAAACGTTGATTGCGGTAATGCAATGTGTCCGTACGTAGTACACGAAGTACATATTTTAGACAACTGCCTAATGTTTGCTTGTGGCATTGCTAAACATTTTATATTTATTGATAGCGAAGTATTTGAAAATGTTTATGAGTCAGTTTAATATGCAATTATACGCCGATTTGTTACTCAAGATTTTTTCATCGCTACAAAAAAAATAATGGCACCATTATTTATTCAAAATATACGAGAAAAAATCACGTGAGACACGTGACCAATGTAGTTAAAGCCTCTCATCATATTTGTGATTAACTAAAATAATTGCTTCCCTCGATTTCAAATGTAAAAAAAATTAACGCACGTGGAAATAATGTTTACATCGTCAAGAATTGTTTACCTACTTTACAAAAACCTTCTTGGGTCAAAGTTAAAAATTAAAGCCGTGAAAAAAAATTGCGCATTTAATATTTACTATTGGTAGCCCGAGCCTTCTTCAGCAATGAATTTAAAAGTAAACGTAGCCTATAATATACTTGGCAGCATCAGCTACCTTCTCGTCCAAGTCCCGTCGAGATCGGTCCATCCGTTCCAGAGATTACCAAGACCAGACTCAAACATACAGGCAGACAAAATTTTAAAAATTAGTTTTTCGTTAATAACTAAGCAACTACATAATGTGAACGAAATTGTAATTATAAAATATTAATTATAATTTTTGTACGATATTACGTACAGACATTCCAATTTAATTAATATATATGTTACCAAGATACCAGTTTTCGAATACTTATAACAAAGTTTTGATATACAACACATATCCTTTTTAGGCATTATACAGATATTTGTGCGAGTCCGTGGTATGATCACAAAGGCATTGACCTTCTTGACTGCATTTCGTATAGTGGCAATTAAAAGCTAAAAATTCAAGTTTGTAAAGTGGAGTGCGAACAAAAATTACTAAATAATCCAAATCTTTTACCGTTATATTTTTATGGTTTCATTTTTTTAGCGAGAGATCAAGGACATTTTTTAATCTAAGCACATCACAACTGATTTAAATTTTCGAAAATGTTTGTTGTGGTCCATCGTACTCAAGGCGATGTAATTTTAGAAACCGGTCGATTTTCAACGGTAAGCAACTTACCGTAGGTTTCTGGCTATAAAATCCCTATATAAAACATATTGTCATTATCTGAGACAAAACAAAGATAAAGATACGATTTGTTTTCAACGAAAATTTTGGTCTCAGAAACCCACGGTTACACAATACATTTTTATGTGTCATCGCCAAAGTCGCTCACAACCTGTTTGACAAGATCGTCGCTAAAAGAAAGTCAAAAAAAAGTCGGTGCGACTTTGAGGATAACGGAGAAAATCTATCGTCGCGTTAACTTGCACGTATATTTACTGAATAGACAACTGGCGTCGACGATTCATCGTTGTCTTTGAGCGCGGGCAACGGAATACTCGCGACCCAAGTATGCAATTTTATTTCAAAGATTCACGTTGCCTTAAACTTATAGTTTTAAACATCTTCAATTTACTAATCAATGTTTCTGTATATTAGTTTGGAATACCGCGTCCTTCTATATTATTTCTATGCGTCTCCCCTTAATTTTTTCTGCATCAGTATATTACCAAAATTGTATCTTTGACGAACATATAAAAATATACCCAAAAAACCGGTTATATTACATTAAATTGTCATTTACAGGTTCGTACCGGTTTTAAGATTTGAGATAGGCAATTAATTTTCGGTAGGCTCCGAGCCCCTCGGTGGGGACGTATAGTGAGCTGATGATGATGATGATGAATTAATTTTCTATTAATGTATACGTTATAAATGACTGTTGTATGTCTAAATAAGATTAAGGACAGAATTTAAAATCGCAATAATAATTGTAAAGGATTTGTCCGTTTACATTTATATTAAACAATGGTATTCTTTAAAGCAATGTTATTTCTTGTAATTTGTTAGACGTGACGATAGGACTTATTTTACAATTTACGATAAAATTGTTGACTAAACAAAGGCATACCGAAGAATGCGAATTTCCTCTTTTCCTTTGTTCAAATAAATAGACGAAAATCGCTACGAGTAAATGGGTTAACTCATTCTAATGACATTAGGCATTTAGTTTTCACATAATTCAAGAAACAATTAAATTGTCATTTTGATATATAAAATGAATATTTTGTCGTTGGTTGGTTATTATTTTAAAAGCAAGATTTCGTTTACAAAATATCCTGAGAAAACCAACTAGATACGGTACTTTCGTTGCTTTTAAATTGTCATATACTAAAATTGATTAAAATATCACTTATAGCATCAAAAAAATGTTTCTAAGTACTTATTAATATTTTGTTGTGTTACAACTTAACAAACGCACTCAAAGGACGCCAACGGACGCGGTTAAAATAAGAGCGCGAAAAGCGACGCGCGCGCGTGTCGCAGTTTATGTCTGGACTGAACGTTATTATAGCGGCATCTGAAAACTATACTCACGTGTCTTTGCTGTTTCAAGATTATCGCGATTTAAGCACGAGTGTAATGTTAACAATGCCATATTTGCAAATGATTTAATAACCTAATACCTTCACAGCTTACAATATGCGACTAACTGCAAAAAAGTACGTATTTAATTTCTTCTGCGACCTTGAAAAACTAATGGTTACGGAGGAGAACCACTTGATATTATGAAGTCGTATCTCAAATAACGGATATTAAAGATTTATAACTAGGTTTTAATGTGATGCAATTTAATTTAACTATTGACGCTTTAACACTGCACGAGGGTCTTCACGTAGTTTTCAATTCACTTTCAATTTAAAAAGGCAGGAAGCTGTTAACTAAACCGGCACTTTACCAATAAAGATAACAGATCCTTCAAACGACACTGACCAAGTATTGTGTTGATTTGTATTGTTTGTAGATACAATGAGTTTGTAGGAAAATATTTAACGTAGATAAGCCCTTAGAATTTAACAGTGCTATAAACTTTAATGTGTGAATTGACCTTTTGTGTAATTTCAAATCAAACTTATGTTCATTTGCCCTACTCTCTTATTGTAACCTTTACAAGGAAACGTTCAATTTATAAAAAATGATATTGTAAAAAAACTTCAACCACGCTTACAATTAGCTCTTGAGGTATAAAATACGCACTTATTTTATGGAGTTGGGAAATCAATCAATGTAACAGCGCTTAAAACTTACAGGAATAATTTACGAATCTTTTATCAGCTGACAACAAGCAATAAACGCCAAAAATCAGTGCAAATAGCTCATATTTTGTATTCGAAGACAAAAATATTGACAAACTTTTCATTGCTAAAAAATATGCATCGAAGTATAATAAAAGTACTAAACAGTCTTGCATTTTATTCAATATCGAGATTCAAGATCAAGGCCTGCGACCATCTGTAACGACGAGAAGCTTAGACCTTTGCCACACCACTACGACCGCGAAGCGAAGCTAACAGTTTAATATGAACTTGGTAAGTATTATAGTAAGTATAGCTTAACAACTAATCTAACGTAAACATAGTTTGTGCACCGTTTTAGCTAAATTTTCATACCTCTCTTGTTATAAGTATCTTGCTTAGTTTGTGCATACATTATATGCTTATACATTCGAGGCAGTGTGCTTTCAGTTTTAAATCTATTATTCATAGTTTTATTCGAAAGACGAGATTTACGCCACGATAGCCAAATGGTTCGCTTTGTAAATTCAAATGAACTTTAACGTCCCTATTTCTTGGTGTATCAACAAATTCAGCACCACCCGTAATATTAAGTCAATACTTGTCAACCATTTTATTCACCAACTTCAAAACGGGGGATTCTCAATTCGACCTAGTTATTCTTTTACCTTCCTTCTTCCTCGGTCAACATTAACCTTAAATATTGCATACGGAAACCAGACTTACCTTTATTATGGGCACAGAACATTTCAGGGCCACTTATCCTTATTTTACACAGCATAGGAACCTTAGCATTCTTTGATTGGAACACAACTAACGTATGCACACGTTTCCGTGGGTTAGCGTCATAACATGTGTATCCTTAAAATTTTCTTTCCAAACTATTTAAGCGGTTTTACTTTTAATATTAGTACTGTCACATTCTGGTGTTGTATTTATTTAAAAAAAAAACACCCCAATTCCGATTCCGAAATATTGTGGCCATAGACAAAGTGCATGTTAAAACTATGTCAAAATATTTCCAGCAAAATACTTTTCTTCTAAATATAACACTAGCTAAACTTAATTACACCACCTTTTCTTAAAAAATTAACACAAAATAACTGTAATAGTGAAATAGAGTAATGGCTGCAACGTATGGAAATATACGTTGCTGTTTACTTTCTGCCTTGTATTGAAATAAAAAAATAGCTTTTATGGTACCTATATGTAAAAAAAATGCATTAATATAGTTTGTCATAACTTTATTAGAGTTGTTTCCCGCAAGTTTAGCTTAAATAAATTCTGATGTCACATCACTTACTTAATGTAAGAATCGTAATTATTTAAATAATAGTCAACCTGTATTCCAAAGCAAAAGAACTATGCAACATCAAACGTATAAACGTTTTCAGATATCTTGACTGCTCTTAATTTCGTCGGTCGTAGCGTGATGCGGGTGAAGGGCACTGCACAGCGCCGATGACATTGTGCCGTCAAGATATTTGAAAAGAACTATACCAGTAAGGTACTTTACAGTGTATTAACACTGCCTTAACATTTAGGAGGACAATACACAAATGTTGTGAAATTGAAAACTCACCTTTATATTTGCTAGTTAATAAATTATTGCCAAATTGTTATTCATCAACAAAGTTACACATCTCATTATAAAAGTCTTAAGAGCTAAAATATACAATTTGCGTCAGATAAAACACATTGGCTATTTATATGGAAAGACAATGGTAACAGGATATATTGGATATTTCGTTTAATTTGGTACTTAGTAGATAATTAGTTAAAGTTTTCATTGCAGAAATACACGTAGAAAAACATGTCCCTCTCATTAAATTATTTAAACTTTCGTGAGAAATTATAATAAAATTATATAAAAAAACGGCTAACCACTCACGTATATTCGTTCGGTAGTGGCACCAGTCCCACTCACCCTAATGAAGGGCCCCCGATGGGCTCGAAACTAGTCGCTGTCGCCACCGGATGAATATACGTGAGTGTTTAGCCGTTTTTTATATAATTTTATTATAATGTCTCACAAAAGTTTAAATAATTTAATGAGATGTCTCTCTCATTAAATTATTAAACTCTCACTCGTACAAAACATGTCTATGTTTTGTACGAGTGTTTTGAAATGTAAACACGATTACAAAACATATTTTAAAAATGATATACGCATAAGCCATAGAAAGCTTACAGATTTTTATTATATAGAATAATTATTGCAGCACTTTATAACATCCATTCCAATGAGTTTGTTGAAGAAATTTAATTGTCGTTTTTTTTAAAATGTTTTATGCAAATTTAAAAACAAGTCTCATGTAAATTTTAAAACAAGATCTGACATCGACTTGGAATTTCATATCCTTTTTGCTTAACGTACCTAAATACACGCAAAATTTTCTATTATATATAAAACTAAATTTTTTTCCTACATATCCATCGCTAACTATCCTTCATTATATAGTTATGTTGCTATGTGCTGAACGTAATATGAATATTAACTGTCAAATCATATCGGCTCATCGCCAAAAACATGTCTCGATCTTAAACTCGGGTTTCCAAAGCACATTTAAAAAGTAAATATGTTTTTGTGATATTCAAAAAAGTCAAATATGAAAGCGCCTTAGTTATATTGCTTTTCTGAATATAATACTAGCCTAAAGCTAAATAACTATTAATTTTATGAATAAAATTCCATTAATTACCCGCCATTTCTGTCAATTGAAACAAAATATTTTTGCAACAGAATATATCAAATCAATAATAAATTGATTAAGTTAGGTATAAAATTTGCTACCTTATTGGATACCAGACAGCACTTATTTTGCTTGGCCTAGTGGTGATCGACGATTAAAAGCTTAATATAATGGATATTAAGTTTTAAATTCAAGTAACAACCTTCTTTGCCATCTTCCTTTCAAAACATAATACTTTCTAAATACCTTTTATTTACATACGAACTCATATTTTTTATTTAATCATGTACACGATTTGTTTATTTGCAATAAATATGGAACACGATTTGACATCTTGCATTAATCATATCAGCGTCAACAACATCGATCATCTCTAGTCTGGTCTCAAATGAAATGAAATAAAAAAAATGTTCAGTCTCAGTTCTAATTTTCGTCGTAGAGCGGAGTGGCATCTCCCAGCGACATGGAGCGCGGCGAGGTGTTGGTGTGCGGGGTGGAGCGGACGGAATGCGAGCGCGACGACCTGCCCGAGCTGTGGCCGCGGTCGCGATCGCGCTCACGGTCGCGCTCGCGCTCGCGGTCATGGTCGTGACTGTGACTGTGGCCGTGGCCATGGCTGTGACTGTGACTGTGCCTGTCCCCGTGGCCGTGCGAGCGGGACTCGTGTCGCGGAGTGCGCGAGTCGTGCCGCGGCGTGCGCGAGTCGTGTCGCGGCGTGCGGACGTCATGTCGCGGGGTGCGGTTGTCGTGCCGCGGCGTGCGGTTGTCGTGTCGCGGCGTGGGCATGCCCTCACTGCTGCGCGGAGTGGAGGGTGTGTCGCGACCTGTTCTATGACGGACCCAGTCCTCCGCCGCCTTCTGCCAGTCGGAGGGCTCTGAGTATATGGGCATGGCGGGCGTGGGCTTGTGCCTGGGCACCGCCGGCGTAAGAAAATCGGGCTGGCGCGGTGTGGTCGCGAACGGCGTCATGTAGGGCGTCTGCGCGGAGGGCGTGTAGGGCGTGTTGATGTAGGCGGGGCCGGGCGTGTGGGCGGGCGTGTGGAAGGCGGGCGTGTGCGCGGCGGGCGTGTGGTACATGGAGGTCATGCCGTGTGGCGTGCGCATGGCGGGCGTGCGCTGCGCCGGCGTGCCGGACGGCGGGGGATCTCTGAAGTGCTCCTTGAACCACTTTAGCAGACCACCCAAGGAATCGAACATCCTCTGCCGGAACTTGTAGCCGTCCGGCGTAACCGATATGTACTCGTGCGTGCATCTCGCGCGAGGTAAGTAAGAGAGCAGAAACCGTCCGGGATGATTTTTGGCTGCGGAAATGACGTAGTGTATTTTGTTGGGATTCTTGGCTTTTTCTTCCTTGAGCCACTCCTCCGCCTTGTCCCTCATGCCGCCCAACGGCTTGTAGTATTTGTAGGAGATAAGGTCGCGCGCGTGTCCCGCCATCGGAGTCACATGGCGCGCTATAATTTCATCTAAATCTTCGAATTCTGAGCCCTGTATCCATAGACTTCGACCTAAAATGAACCACACTCATTGAACAAATTTATCATAGGTAATAATGTGCCAATTTCAGTTTATAGTTAACGCACCTAGCGAGAATGCATTCTCTTTTCCTTCCTCTCTGACGTCGATATGTTGACAGATACCATCCGCCACTTTCCATGTAACTGTCAAATGATCAGATCCCTGCAATGAAATAAGAATAATTAAGGCAAATAAAAAAAATATAATTTCATGTTTAAAATGTATTGTCCTATTAGTTAAGGGGTTTATGGTGTAGGAGTGTGTGCTGCATAATAGAGTATATGGTTACCTTACTGCTCGGTCGTACAATAACTTCACCCTGCGCCATGTTCTCCATCAACTTCTCTGCTTCAGCAAAGGAGATGTTCTGGAAAGCGGGATGTACGATCACCCGCTTGACGTACTGCATACGCTCCTTCGTCTGCTTGGCCTCCTTATCTTTGCGCACATCTTTATCTTCAGACTCCTGGTCATAGTATGGGTCTTTTGATGGTCTGGAAAGTAATTAAAAACCGTTAATAAATTAAATCAAAATTTATCTTATTTCACACTAAAAATTTATATAATTTAAAGTCACATATCACCTCCATTCATTATTTTTGTCAACTAAATCGGACGATTTTGATGTACAGTCAACAGAGAATCGTTCGACGTCAATCTTGAGTACGCGGCAGTGCACCGTCTGTCCGATGCGCACGCGCTCCGTGGGGTCGGTGACGTGACGGTCTGACAGGTTCTTAATGTGGATGTAACCGGACACGCCGTTGTCCAGACGTATGCGCACGCCCGTCGCCTGGCCCGGACACGCCCCCGCGTCGAAATGATTCCACACCTAACAATCCAAACTTCCATCTTACTAATATTATAAAAGCAATTTGGATGTATGGATGGACGGATCGCTGACATTTGGCATAGACGTAAAACATAGTCTGAAAGGACACATGGGCTTTTCATTAAGTTTTTTTTTTTCATTTCGCGCAGATGAAGTCGGAGGCGACAGCTATAACATTATAAAAGAATCATCCTTACCTCAGATAATTCAGGGAAATCATTTTTGTGACAAAAAGGACATTCCCATAGGCCGGTCTCGTCGTTCCTGACGGGGTTGGCCTGGTCCAACATCTCTCTCTGCGGCTTCCTGTGTGAAATGCCAACCACCGACGCCAACACCATCTTGCCGACGTAGAAAGTTTCGGGCGTCTCTTTCGTCAATATATCAAACATCTCCTCGGCCGTCGGCGAACGATACGGAACTCTTAGATCCTTGTACCTTGAGTTCAATTCTGCTCGTATGTCATATAACGTTATGCTCTTATTGCCGAATCCTTGCCGCTCAAGTTCCTCAGCGAAGGCGTCAAGGTCCAAATCTTTTAATCGTTCGGGCGCTTCCAAAATTTCTTCTAGTGCACCAGCCGGGTTCGCATCCTCGTCTTCGTATTCCAAGGCATCGACTGCCATTTTACGAGCCCACTCGTACGTCTCAGGATGAACTCTGGAACCATCGAGCACTTCTATATACGCTTCCGTGCTGTCACCTAGACTGCTAGTGTCTATCTTGATGAAGCCTGAACAGTTTATGAAGACCTTGGGACCCATGTGACAGACTGTAACCAGCTGAGTTCTGTTCTCGAGTTTCTGATTGGTCTGTTTGAAGAGTTTTATCAACGCTTGAGCTTTCCTCGGACCCAGGCCGCATACAAACTGCAGCAACTCGGTACCGCGACCAGTGAGAATCGCCTCGTTCACGTCTACACCCACTTCGTTTACTCGATTCACGAATTCAAGTTCAATACCCTCAAGAAGATCTTCTTTACTGATCTGATCTTGCAGCGGATGATATCTGAGACATAGAATTTCTTCGTCTGGTCCGCAAAGCTGCGATATTTCCATGAGTGGATCTTGCAGAAGGCGACCCTGACAGATAGCTTGACGTAACATGTCAGGATATTCTCTGAAGTCGTTCTGTGGAAAATAAACAATCATTAGTAATATATTTTTACGCAACTTTAAACACTTAAACAATGAAGTATGTTTAGATCCGACATGGACGCATACTTTAGATAGTCTTTCCATATAAAGCAGTCTTTCCCAATGTGGGCGATAACGCCCCCTTTTGGGCGCTGCAGGTCTCAAAGTGCGGGTTATAGTAAATGTTTCGTTTAGAATTCTCCGTTAATATACATATATAGGTCACAATAATTAATTAATTTAATTTGAAGTTACAGTGGTTTTAAATATGTGAAAACATGGGAGCACTAAAAAAATATTTATTCACAAAGTGGGCAGTAGACTTTATAAGTCCATGTTCCATTCCCACGCTATTCAGGTGAAAAAAAATATATAAAAATTTTTAAACTGACCCTGCCGCGTATACTGTTGCTGTATATCTTGCTGATGTGGTTGTCAGCGATCTCTATTGGTATGCGCGGGAACTGCTCGTCCTCGACAAGACGCTGCACGCAGTCGGCGACGTCCGCCTTCACGTTGAGCGCCTCGCGCGACTCTCCGCCTATCACCACCACATGTGGCTTCTTACGCAGGATAAACCTAACAAATATGATTATCTCATTGAAACAGTCTAACGAAATGTTAGAAAAACTATACTTCGTATTTAATTACTAGCTGTAGCCCGCGACTCTGTCCACGCAGAATTAAAAAAACACTTAGTAGCCTATGTGTTTTCCAGACTATATTCTACATTTATCCCAAATTTCAGTGAGATCTATGCAGCCGTTCTGGTAAAACCTTCAAACAAACATCCATCCATCCATCCAAACATTCGCATTTATATTATTAGTAAGAAGGAATATTTTTGTCATATTTTGAAGATTATAAAGTCACATTCAACAGAGACAAAAAAACAAAAATGTTTTCTATTAAACTGTCATTATAATCAATCTTTCATACATTTATAAAAATAATAGATAATGAAATCAATGTTTGTATGTCTGCTAATTGTAATGAAAAAGGTTTAAATAACATAATAGTAGGATGATAAAACTGCTAAAGATTTATAACCAGAAAAATGTAAAAAATTCAATTGACCTGCGTAAAGCTGTCATATCTGCCTCCTTGTTCTGTCGCTCGGCAGCGTCCCAGGCGTTGCGGCGGTACATGAGGTGCGGCAGACGCAGGTGATCCGCCACCTCGCCCCCACCGGACACCAGGCACGCGAACGCGCACTGCGCGCGGTCCGGCACGTACGCGATTGACATCACGCGCAGACCTACACAATAGGTTACAACATTTACTGCCGCACTTCTTAATCCACACTAAGTGGTGCAGTTAAGGACTTTGAGTGTAGCAGTAGCATTATTCTCTATTGTTTTCGTCTAAATCACAATAATATTTTGTATAAATTACCGTTGGAAGCGTCCCACTCGTCATCGTCGTCATCCGACACTCGCGATTCGTATGGGGCCACCTTTAACCAATCGTATAGCCGACGCCGACAACACCTGCAACAAAATAAATCTGAATAAACATGTAGTCATAATTTAAAAATACTGAAAGAAAATATGTATCAATGCATGTGATACACGTGTTATGAAACGGTGTGCGCGTGCAACGTACTTGAGCACATGGTCCTTGGCCTCCTGCAGCAGCAGCGCGTGCAGCTCACGCCGCAGCTCGGGCAGTACGATCTTGCCCAGCGCCAGGCCCACCGCCTCCGCACGCAGCTCGTTCCACGCCTGCACTGTGGCTGCGAACTCGTCCTACGCAAACACACATACATACATACAAACATCAATACATACTTTGTTATTTTTTATAATAGGATTGTTACATATCAGTGTTTGTATTACCTTTTGATATAACTGTTTGAGTTCTTCGATGTAACTAGGGCTGGTGTTTCCTTCGATCTGTTCACTGATCTTCACCTCCAGCAGCCGATCCTCCGCCGCCATCGACAGCTTCAGGAACTGGTCGCCAGTCAAGTCTCGCACTGGCTTCTTCTTCAAATACTTCAAGCTTATAAAAACAACAATACAATTAATGTAAATCCTTTAAAGACTTAATTAAAACAGCTGTGTATATTTCTTATTAAATATCTTAGTGGCCCAAGGTCATCGACAATCCCGCTACACCTCACTACACTAAAAGTATGTTCAACGCAGCGACTCACATGAAATTCACAACCGCTAAGATATCTGAAAACATATTTACCTAAAGCATGCGTGGCTCTCGTCGATCTCCTTGAGTCCGCGCGGCGTAGGTCGCACAGAGAGCGTGGCGCGCTCCCGCAACGCGTCCCTCAGCGCACCACGCAGCAGAGGCTCGCGCGCCAGCTGCACACCGCACATGTACACCGCACGCCGCACCACCTCCGCCGCAGACCCGCTCGCACCGCACTACACCATGTCACAATACATGTTACAACATGTTTGCTCCAATACCAAATGCAACCGCAAACATTGGACCAAAACTCAAACAAAACACCATATCTCGAATTTTCTTTTCTCATATCTTCGCCGTATGTACTCTGTCTTTTTATAACTACTTACATATTACATATTAAAAAATAGATATCACTAGCTGTCCCGCAGAACTCTGTCTGCACGAAATTAAAAAAACATAATTAGTGGCCTATATGTTCTTCCAGATTTTGTTCTATATGTATGCGAGATTACATCGAGATCCGTTTAGCCGTTCTGGAGATACATCTATCCATCCGAACATTCGCATTTATAATATTAGTTAGAAGTAAAATTCATACGTATGGGGCGGCGGCCTCTAGCGGCGGTACAGCGGGTTGCTCCACCTCATGCCGCTGGTAGTTGTCACGCACGTTCTCCGCAAACTGCTCCGGTGTTAGACCGAACATCTTTACCAAGGGTTCTAAAGAGTAACAACAAATAATTATTTTAACATTGCTAAAAAATCTTTTTTTGGCCGCCTTCACAAGTGCAATAGTTCTTTAAAATTTTCACAATAACTAACAATAATTAATATCGATTTAATATTGCAAATCTACTGTTTAAACCACATCTGCCTCCAACTAAGGTGATCACAAAACTGAACGCACCAATGCCAGCCTTCCTGCAGAGCTCGTAGGGACCGGACCTCACGGCGTACTTCATGTCATGCTGTGGCGCGGCGTCATCCGGCAGCGCCGCCTCCACCGCCGCCACAGCCTCCTCCGGGTCCTCACCATTCCTCTCCGCTTCCTCGCGAGCTGCTCTCCTTTATACAGAACATTTAGTAAATAAAGCCAGTCAATACTCAAATTTGAATTAGATTACTATTTTTGATGTTTATTACAATAGTCAAAAAGTTCTAAAAGATGAAGGTGAAGTGTTGGTTTACACTGTAACAGTTGTAATCCAGTGTCGGATTGGTTCACTGCACTGGTATAATGTAAACGGGGCATCAGTGCCACACTAAGAATCGTTGACCAATTTTTTTATTTTGTATAATAATTAACTCTTACTTCTTCTCTTCCAATTCTTTCTGCCTCTCCTTAGTCCGCTGTACCTTCTGCATTTCTGGCAGATCATTGGAGTAGTACAGCAGGAAGTGTGTGTGAACATCTCGCAGCTCTTCTGGCGTTTGAACGTTTTTCAATCTAAACAATTAAATTTAAACTAGGATAAGATAACATTTCCAAAATATTTATTGATTAAAAGACATTGCACCTTAAAAGATGAAAGCACTAATATTTAAAAAAAAAATAATGTATCTGTATAATGGTATTATTTTACCTTTCAATATCCTCATCCTTTATTAGTCTCATATTCTCAGGTATTGGTGCATCGGGGTTGGCCATCACCTTATCCAGTTGGAAGTCACGCATATTCTCCAATAATTTAAGGAGATTTTCCTTACGTTGCTTTAACTGACACCACTGAACAGAATAAATTACATATATAAGCACATTCAATGGTACCAACTTCACAGTAAAAATCTAATTTAATCTATTCATTCGTTCATCTATTTGAAATCGAAGGAGTTTTTAGTATTGCTACATGTTCCAATTACATTTTTTTTAAAATCATTCCAATTATTTATTGTATGCATTCCAATCATGCTATCGGTCTATTAGGCCTACATTCTCCAGATATAGACATTTACATTTACATGTACAGAAATTTATCAAAATTCTTACCTTGGCATCATACTTGTATACTTTCCAGAGATCATTAATACTAAGTTCAGGCTGAACATATTCTTTACGATAGAATGCAATGAATGGCACTTCCAATGTCTGGTTTCGCATAAAATCTAGTGCTTGACGAATCTTCACAACAGTACTTGAACCTCTAAAAATAAATAAAATCGAACGTTAATTCGTTTTCTTGAAAAAATAATTTTAAGATTTACTTACTATGTATTTCTTGATTTGTCAAAACTTCAAAAAAAAGTTTTGGGTTTCTATTTTTTCTTTTTGGAACTTATGACGTCACAATGTGGCGAATAAATTTTCTTATTTAACATTTACCTTCGTGTCCTTTCTCTCGCCTCTTGAGAATCAGCCTTTGAGACGGGCGCTTTGAGGAATGCCTGTTTGTATATCCATTCAGCCTCATCTTCTAATTCCGTGCTGCCTTCCTCCACTGGCGTTATTGGTACTTCACGAATTTGCATACGCTCCGGTACATCCGTTTTACGTATCTATAACAATATGATACTTTAGAAAAAATCTGACAAACAAGGAAAAAATTGTAAAGAATCCACACTGGGCTAGGGTGGGTGACGAACTACAAGTGCCCTCAAGGGGCTACTCCTTAAAGTAAGGCTGGACCCCCTTCGGTGTTGGTTATGTAAGTTGATTACAATTAAATCTATCCAAATATTATAAAATTTGAGTTTAAAGTGAAGTGATTTTCAAAATTACCTCATTATCTAAATCCGTAAAATGGCTTCTCTTCAATTCACTTGGCTCATAAATTTCAAATATGGATTTTTTGCTTGGACGTTTCGCTTTGCCTTTCTTAGTCCTTCTCCTTTCTCCATCTTAAAATAGAAACAGTATTATGACAACAACAACTTAAAATAATTGACACTAAAACAATTTATCTAGTGATTTATTCATCACCAATTAAATACCTTCATCTTCTTCATCTTCAATATATTCATCAAGATCTTCATCTTCCTCGTCTTCATAATCTTCTTCACCATATTTCTCAAATTCATCATAATCAAAATCAACACCAAATATATCTTGACCTTCTTGAAGGGAACTGCAAAGGAGTCATAATTTTTTTTAATTAATAAATTCAATTAAATTCATTTTTACTTTTTAATTTAGAAATTAATAATTAGTTTATTGTTATTTTTATTTTTACTTTTTAATGCACTCTTTGTATTTTGTTTTGTTTGTTAAAGAATAATTGTCTTTATATAACATATAGATTAAGAAGGTACCATTGATATTGTTTATGTGACACGGAAGAGCGGGACTTCCAATCACAAGCCCGTTATGGATGCTTAAATGGAAGTCCCGGCACAAATGTTAGTATGTACCATTTTTGTTTAAGCAATAAATCATTTTTCATTTTTTCAATTGAACCATAAACAATACAGATATAATTTAAATAAAATTAATCGCTTATAGTGTGTGTAGATATGATATTTTTCACATAATACAACATCTAGTAAAGTGTTTCTTTAATTATATTAAGGTATTACTTACGCATCAGTGAAAATGGGCTTTCGTTTCTTCTTACGTTCCGCAATTGGTCGACCGTCATCGTCTACTATAAAATCATCGGCATCTGATTCCAACTCGTCATTTTCATCATCGTATTCCACTTCACGAGGCGCCGCGGATTCTGAACGATTTTCATCCTCCTATATGAAAAATTTTAAACATTATGTATTCTGTATTTCGAAAAAATTATACTTCATTATATCATATATGAAAAATCATTCATTATAATTCATTCATTATAATTCATTATAATTCATTATATCATATATGAAAAATTTTAAACATTATGTATTCTGTATTTCGAAAAAATTATACTTCATTTAGGCAACAAAAATAGCACCCAAAACCATTTGGAATGAAAGCATAAATGTATAAATGTGGAAAACGTAAGAGAAGTGTACCAGGACCATGCCAAATGGAAGAATGTTGTTTTACATAGGTACATGATCACAATACTAACCTCATCAGATCCTCCAACAAAAAGTTTTTCAGCAATAACTTCTCTTTCCAAATCTGGGTCATCTGCTCCGTCATTGTCACTATCATCATCCTCCAAACGGCGCAAACGCTTAAACTTATTCTGCAAAAATATGTATTTTTAATTTTTATATTACACAGGGCCTTTTACTTAATAAACTTATTATATTGTTACTTTCATACATATGAATGTTGATGGTCATTGGTGACACTTAATAGCATATATACAAGAAATTTTTCTTCATTGCTGCAGCCTCTCTAAACTGGTCTTAGTTATTGTGTACCAATACTCCACTTCACAGGCAATAACCATGTTAAACAAAACTTACTCTTGCAACTTTAACCCCAAGATTTTCTTCAATAAGATCATAATCTTCATCTTCTAATCTGTCATCCAACTCGTCGTCACTTTTCTTTCTCTTCTTTGGTCCGACACTAGCATCCGAGTCCTCTCCATCACTATCCTCTTCAATTGGTGCATCATCTATCAAATCTTTTAACTCCTCCCGAAGTCTCTCCTCATCATCTTGAAAACAAAGATACTTTTTACTTAAATACCTCAAATCAGCTCCTTAACTTTAAACTAGAATTGAGACATCTAATACATCTTGTTTTATGTTAACTAATTCAGCATGTATTTATTTCTGCATGTAATAACTTGCATTTACAAATTAAGAAAAGCGCCACCAAATGTATTAATTATTGTTTTACTAACACTAGAAGGCATGTTATCATTTCATTCCATTGAGAAGAACCTAATAACCTAAAAATTTTGTAGCTATAAATTGAACAACAAGACGAATATATGGGTTTAAGTTATTTATCCGAGACTATAAAGATAACTCCTAGCAAGGAGGTCACAAAAGAAAGGCAAATAAAGCGCTACTTTAATTAGCACAAACCTTCTTCTTC
The DNA here is from genome assembly GCF_000836235.2 of Papilio xuthus. NCBI lineage: Eukaryota > Metazoa > Arthropoda > Insecta > Lepidoptera > Papilionidae > Papilio > Papilio xuthus. Next base: position 5,230,211 of record NW_013530872.1, read on the forward strand.
TTCGTCCTCGTCATCGCTTTGAACAGCAGCTTTACGCTTCGGCTTTTTACGTTCTGTGGGCTGCTCATCCTCTTCCGAATCCAACTATACAAGCACAAAGTCTTTTCAAGTCTTGATAATGATTTAATTGTTAAAATAAACAAGAGAAAACTTACTTTTTATTATACTAGTTTGTATTAGTACTAACCTCGCTCTCCTCTGCCTCCGATTCCAAGAAATCTGCCATTATTAACTTTTATGAAACTAACTAACGTTTTTGTCTAAAATAATACACAAAAACTATAACTTACACAAATTAAAACCTAAATAAAAATAATAATTACGAAAAGAAATCGGTAGACATATCGTATTTTTCCTCTATTCTCTATGCCTATCCGTGAAAACCAAAATGCAAAACTGCACCTGGGTTGCAAGTTTGGTTCTTTACTCGTAAACAAAAATCGATATTTTAAAGAAAACCCTTTACAAAGCTTGTTCTGCTTTGTATTTCATATCTATTTCAACGAAAAAATTACTGAAGTTAAAATTTAATGGAAAAATGGAATTAGTTAAAACGTCCACCAATTGTTGTTCTAATCCCTTTTTCAAATCATCAACTTCTCTTATCTTGCTATAAATTTTTATCACTTATCATTTAAGCTTTTCCGCTTATTTTGAATTCTCGAATCGAATTAAAGTGACTTTGTTGACATCTTAATTCTTGACACCAACTTGACACTGACATATACGTCAAATCAATCTATGATTATTGTTATCTTATCAACAATTTGTGGAATTAAAAGAATAAATTGAAATACAAGCCAAGCAAAGACTTGTTTTACATTCTAACGTTAAGAATGTTATGTAGACAATTATTAAATTCAATATAAAATGAGTGCGCAAAAGCCTATCGTTAAAAATGTACTGCATGCAGGGCAAAAGTATATTCCTATCGCCGACGGCAGTAAGGTAAAATTTTACAAATTGCCTTTACAGTTAATCTTAACAATTAGATTTGAAATTTATTTCGATTTGCAGGCACATTTCCATTTTCAAACATGGAAATTAGGAAAAGAAAAGATACTTATTGACGACAGTAAAAAGATTGGCAAAAAGGAACCAATGGTTTTAGTCATAGGTCATAAATTCAAACTAGAAGTATGGGAAACAATAGTAAAATTAATGGCTGTTGGTGAAGTTGCTAGTTTTCGTGTTAAGAAAGAGGTGAGCAGTCTTGCAATTCAAACTTCATGTATTTTTATTTTGTCTCGACAACTGAACATGCTCACTTTCTAATACCAATTGAATGTGATACATGTTGAGTGTTAAATATTTAAATAAAATCAAAACATGTTCAGTGCTACTGGTTACTTAACTATCACATGATTAAACCAATCTATCTATTTGTCAAAATAATTTATATGTGAAATTTAGGGTTTAACTAGAAAATTCTTACATTAACAAACAAATACAATGTTGTAAAGTGCAATAACAATTATCCATAGCTAGTGTACAGCTACCCGTTTGTATCAAAGACATTGAGGGACCTGGGCCAGGAACAGCAACAAATAAAACACACATGCACAATGACATTGCACACAGAAGGCATTGGATATTCAGACCTAGATGACTTGATAAGGAATCCTTGTGATTTGGAATTTATTATAGGTAACTTGCCCTTTCTTAGTCCACTTTCCCGCCAGTCATGTTAAATTCATGTATTGTGCTTTTAGTTATCTTATTATTATAATTAAAGCAAATGTTTAGAAGAGTGGATAGAGGGATATTTGTTTTAAAGCATCTCTTGGATGGCTTAACAAATCTTGATGAAACTTGGCACAATTGTAGAACATATAGGCTGCTTATAATTTTTTTTTAATTCTGTGTCGATGGAGTTATAGACTACAGCTGTAAAGTATGAAATTCATATACCGTTCCGCGTACCAGAGATAATATGCATGTGTTCCTCTTAAATTTAAGAATATGAGCCAGTACAGTCCACACCACTTGTAATACTATTTTTATAAGTTATAATAAGATTTGAAGTTCATTCTTGTATACACTTTTATATTCATTAGAAATTTATCATTTATCACTAATTCATAATATCATTATTGTTAAAAAGAGGGTTTCTTTTGTTATAGAGTTACTTAAAGTCGAGAGATCAGATGAATATGAAAAAGAAGTCTGGCAACTTGACATAAAACAAAGGTTGGAATTAATACCCACATTGAAAGAAAAAGGCAATAAACTATATGCGGAAAAGAAATTCACAGAAGCAGAAGATGCATACAGTCAAGCTATAGCAATCTGTGAGCAACTAATGATAAGGTATTTATGTTTCCTTTTATGTTTACTTGATCAATTTCATAAAAAAAATGTAATGGTGCTGAAAGTGTTAAGAATTTGCCTTTAAATGTCTTTCTTATTTTGTAACAGGGAAAGGAAGACTGATGAAGAATGGATAACCTTAAATAAAATTAAACTGCCAATTCTACTTAATTATGCACAGGTTAAACTAGTCCAAGAAGATTTTTATGCTGTTATTGAGCATTGTAATACTATTTTGGAATACGATAAAGGTAAGTTTAAGAAACATACTCTGTGTTATTCAATGATTATCAAATTTCAAACAGATTCTCTTAATGGAATTTTCTTTATTTTTTTAATAAATATTTTCCTGAATTTAATGATAAATGATTAGCGTTTAATTAATGCCAATAAATTGCCCTTAGATGTGTTTGAAAACCTTCTTATAAAAACTGCACATGTTTTAACGTCACAAAAAGAATTAATTTATATTCTATTATGCTTTAATCTTTGGCAACTCCTGTCCTGAAATGGAAGAAAAATTACGTGTATTTTTTGTTACAGATAATGAAAAAGCTTTATACAGACGTGGCAAAGCTCATGTTGGAGCATGGAACCCAGATAAGGCTGAGGAAGATTTTAAACATTTAAAAGCTGTCAACCCCAATGTTGCAACAATTGTAGATACAGAATTAGAAGTCATAAAGAAGCTACGGAAAGAAAAAGCAGAACAAGATAAAGATGCATTAAAAAACCTATTTTTAAAAGAAAATGAAGGAATATAATATTTGATATTGTTATTATATAGAGCATATTTAATCCATTAACTGTTTATGTTTATAACCTGAAATGTCCATGATTGTAGAAAAACTTTCTTAATGGATCCATGAGAACTATTGCATTTGACCAAATTGACCATTTAACCATATTCATTGAAATATGGTCATGTTCGAAAAAAGATTTGTCTAAAATGATACGGTTGTGATTCATCATTCTTATTATTATTTAAATCGATCATCAAAACGGTAGAAAGAAACTTGGACTTATTTATATTTTTGTGTGAAATAGCGTTTATTGTGTAGTTATAAGCAGCTAATCTTTGTTAAAATCCCAAGCTAATACTTACCATATAATTTTATACTTATTAATGAAACGCTTACTAATATTAACCAAAAGAAATATTAAGATTGAATGTAAAATGACCTTTAATACAGAATTATAACTTAATTTTAGGACTTAATGTGTTATATTGAAATTGTTTCGTTTCCCTAATTTTATGTATGTGTATGTGGTAAATAAATGACTGCTAACAGATCTTTAATTTCACTTCATCCAAGTATCAAGTACCAAGTCTTTTATGAAAAGTGTGGCGATGTCATGTACAGCACGAAATCTTTATCACTCAATTGGTTTATTTACGTCGGCTTTTATTTCCCACAAGAAAAATTATCAATTGACTAGTATTTGTATGACTTTCACCATTAAATCTAATACAGAACTTGAATAGCATTAGACTTTCAACTCAAGCATTATTCACTTTGAACGAGTTAACTCGATACATCAAATTTTGTGTATATGATTTTTTAGCAAATCTAGCAACTATTTTGGACATGACAATCATGACACATGACATAATATAACCTACAAAAAGTTTCCGCCATAACCTTAAATATTGTTTGTTTTTATGTCAGAAATAAGTGTTTAACTTTGTTTTTATAATTATGACTGAGAATAATGATACGAAACCTAAAATCGAAACTGAATCAACAGAAAACACAGGTCTGAAGGAGGAATATGCCTATTTAGATCGAGGGGGATTTTCATCGGAGAAATTTAAGATTGAACTTCGGGGACTACCAAAATTTTATGGTATCGCTGTAAGTAAAGTGAAGTTTATTTAAAAGAAAATTCACGTACCAAGGCATTTTGTGCCTTTAATATCTTTAACTTAGCCGTTATATTGATCAGTTCCCTAATTGTTGACTAGGTGGTTAAAAACCCAAAGATACACATCAAAACAAAATTTTTAGAAATGCATTTACTAACAACTACATTGATTTTAGGAACTAAAGAAATTAATGAATCAAAAACTGGGCCTGAACACAAGTAAAATTAAACGACCAAAAAATGGAAGTCATTGGCTGTTTGCATGTTTCCAAAATGAAGAAGAAAGGTCAAAAGCTATAACAGCGCTTAATGGATTTTCATGGAAAGGTTGAGTTAACTACTATAAACTTAAAGCAAGGTTCTTTTGCTTTTAAAATCATAAAATACTGCATCCTACAAATTCATATGTTAATAATTTGTTTGTGTGTAGGTAAAACACTTATAGCTGAAGTTGCCAAGCCAGCACCAGACCCACTTGTGAGGAAGAGAAAGCTGGAGGAAGAGGGAACGGGTACTGATAAGAAGAAAGGTGATGAAAATAATAAAAGTCAGGAAGAAAGATTGAAAGATGCTACCATACCTTATTGGAATGTACCATATGAGGAACAGGTATTCTTTAATATTATTTAATCTATTATACTGGTACCGGGAAAAAATCATTTTAATTTTTTATGTTTAGCTTTTTTGTCTTATTTATTAAATAGTTTGCCTAACAAGCAGGTTTATAAGAAAACTATTCTGCCTATTATCATTTTAGTAGTGTTCAATAATTTCTTTTACTTTGGTTTTCAGTTGAAACTTAAAGAGAAGGAAATAAGAAATATTCTTATGAAATATGATAATGAAGTATGGAAAATAAATAAAGAAAGACGGGACGAAATAGAAGCAAAACGGAAACTTCACAATGGATTAAGTTTTGATTTAAAACCTATAGTACCATCACCAGTTATAGAGGGATATAGGAATAAATGTGAATTCACTGTTGGCATTGATGATGAAACTAAGAAGCCAACAGTTGGTTTTAGACTTGGCAGTTATGTGACAGGAACAGTGGGAGTTGCTCCAATACAATCTTTAAATCATATATCAGACCAAACAAAAAAAGCTGTTTTGGTAAGTTGTTTATCCTATTTTTGTTCATTGTTTCATTATGATGGAGTAATAATAGTTAGTATTACTATAAATTTTTAGTTTGCAACCTTTATCTTTTGTAAAACTTTTTAAATCCCCATAATATGAAGAAAATTACGAACTTGAGATATTTAAATAGGGTAAAAACATTGTTTAAAATTTTTTATATCTCAATTTATTTCTATAATAAAAATTATGTAAACTAACAATATTTATAGAGATAAAAATCACTATCATTACTTTATTTTTTTCAGATATTCCAAGAGTTTGTGAGGAAGTCAAATTTGGCGCCATTTTCTCCCGCTGACTACTCGGGCTACTGGAGATATCTAACAGTAAGACATTCCAAGTTCAATGGAGAGATCATGCTGATTATTGCTCTACACCCACAGGTACTAAATATATTATATTAATATTTAATTATTATCTTCTTATAATATACAGGTAACTTAGCTTAAATATAGTTCTTTTAAACAACACATATGTTTTATTTGATTTTAAAAATTCATGATGTTACAATTAAGAAAAAGAAATTGATATTTTTCAGGCCTTAACCACAGAGGAATTGGAAAAATTGAAAGGAGATTTAAAAGAACATTTTAATTCTGAAGAATCTGCTGCATGCGGGATCAAGTCTATATATTATGAATTAATTATAAAAAAGTATGAGAAAATTTTCCACAATTATATTCATACTAGTTCTCGCCTGCGACTATTCGCGTAATATAAAAAAAAACTTAATTAGTAGCCCATGTGTTCTTTTGCACTGTGTTCTACATAGTACAAATTTCCTTGAGATCCATGCAGCCGTTCTGGAGATACCATCTAACAAACATCCATCCTTCCATCTAAACAGTCGCATTTAGTATTAGTAAGTCTATTGATATTTAATGTAACTTTTTAAATTCATGTTGCAGACGTGTGGGTGAGGATGGTTCTAAGCCAATACATCTGATGGGTTCAACTCACATCATTGATGTTATCTTGGGAAGGCAATTTAGGATATCACCGGAAGCATTTTTTCAGGTTTGTTTTGCTTTAAAAAAATTTAATTGAAAATTATTTTTATTCTTTTACTAGTGGTATTCTACACACCTTTTTTTTTAATCCTGTCAATATTGGTCCAACTATTCCGGAGATTGCCCGGAACATATGTAGTCGGACAGACTAAAATTTTCAATGTTTTACTATCGAAAATATCATGTGAACGAATTTTTTTTTTCAAAATTACATAAAGACAATTCAATTACATTAATACTTATAGATTGTGAAGTGTATCCTTGTTTTATTTTAGGTGAATACAGCAGGTGCGGAAATATTGTACCAAAATGCGATAGATTTGAGTCAGACAACAAGTGATTCTACTGTCATTGATATATGCTGTGGCACTGGAACTATTGGCTTGTGTTTTGCAAAGGTAATCAAAACTATAGAACATTTTATGTTTCAGACCCCCCTTAATAAAAAATGTTTTTATGTTATATAAATATAATATAAATGCGAAATTAAAAGATGGATGGATATACCATAAACACTCAACACTGGCCCAATCCGCTAAGGGAGAGCCATAAACAAGAAACAACAATGATGGATGGATGTTTATTATTACGTATCTCCAAAACGACTTAATGGAACTGAATGAAATTTGGCACAGATGTAGAACATAGTCTGGAAGAACATATAGGCTTACAAAGTTTTTTTTAATATTTTGCATTAAATATGTGCAGCACTGCGGTCGCGTGCTGGGTGTGGAGCTGGTGTCGGAGGCGGTGCGGGACGCGCGCGCCAACGCGGAGCTGAACTGTCTCGACAACTGCGAGTTCTTTGCTGGACGTGCGGAGGACGCTCTGCCCTCCGTCATGGCGCGCGCTGGCGGTGACCAGCTTGTCGCAGTCGTTGACCCACCGAGAGCAGGACTGCGTAAGATTATTATTTTTTTCTATCCGACTTATTACTTACTTAAGATGTAACTCTATTCCTCGAATGACTTAAATTAACACATTCAATGCTACTTTGATTTTTGCGTTTCGAACATTGCAAGTCAGTAATACCTTAACATCGGTTTGTTCTATCAAGAGTTGGCTACGTTACTTATTGGAATTTATATTCGAATTTTAATTGTCAATTATTCATGAAAGTTATTGAAGAATAATAAAAAGCCTAGATAACGATTAGATAGCTAATTTTGTATTTGTTTACATGGGTGTTGCCAGGGTGGAGGTTAGAGGAGGTACAACTACCCCTCCTTAGAAAGTCGAAAAATTAAAAATACATATAAAAACTATTTTGAACAAGACCATATTAATGGTCTCTCGACCTAACCTAGATCATAAGCTGGCGACGCCTGTGATTACTAAGTTATCTGTCCCCTACAGACATGCGTGCTATAACACAACTACGGAACACGAAGAAAGTGAAACGTCTGATATACATATCGTGCAGCCCGGCTTCGGCTGTTAAAAACTTTGTGGACTTAGCTCGTGCATCATCAAAGACGCTGCGAGGTGCCCCCTTCACACCAGTACGAGCAGTGCCCGTGGATATGTTCCCATACACTAAACATGTCGAGCTGGTCGTACTCTTTGAAAGAGAAAGTGAAGCTACTCTAGTAAGTTGTGAGAGTGAGAGGTCAGAGAATGAAAGGGACCGTCTGTTTTCTCATATTGCTACTTTTACTCTCTTTATACTGTATGGAGTAAATTAACTAATGATTGATTTTGATAAATGTTGACCAAATTATGTTTTTTTTTAAATAAAACAGCACGAAAATGGGATGCAAATGGAGAATTCTTTTCTTTTTCAGAAATCGCCAAGCGAAGAAGATGTAAATATTACAATGGATGACAATAAAGAGATAAATAGTAAAGATGAACCAAACACGGAAGCAGAACTCGATGTAAACATGGTTCAGAATGAAACATGAATAATATTATATTATTATACAATTTTGTAACGAATCAATTGTTGGTAGCCTTACATTATTTTTTTATAATATAAAATTATATATTAATATTAACATAGTTTTATTGTAATAATAACACATCCACATCGAACAAAACAAGGAACAATGTAAACATCAAAACTCGCTCAACAACTCATTCATATTAAGTGACCATAGTTTTCAGGGTCCCATTGTATGACTCATAAGCATAACACAACAAAATATATAGCTATTTTTGTTTTTGATTGTTAAGGAAGATGAGAGAGATAACAATATGTATGCTAGTAGCTTATTACAAAAATTACAACAAAAAGGTCCTAATGTGAGATTATTTGGGAGAACCTAATAAACGGTAATAAATCTCGGCTAAACACGCATATTATTTTCTACCTACCCTTGTAGGTTGTAGCTAGGTGCTAATTGTACCAAAAACAGTAACTATATAGTAGAAATACATATATTTACGTTGACCAGTCGTTGATTACGTAATTAAAACGTGATTAAACGAAGCCAGAGGCATTGCGGTGAAAGAGGTCACCCTGTGGTGGGTGGCGGGTGGTGCTCCAGGAATTTAATATAAGAAGGGGCGATACCGCGTGCATTCTAAAGCGTACACCTAAAGACTCCATTCATTTTCAACCGCAAAATATTCAGCGCAAATATGAATAGCATCTCCCGTGTTCTCTACGTATGTTTAAATTATAATCTTTATAATACTTACTAGCTGTCTCTCGTGACTCCGTCACCGGAATCAAAAATGAACTTAATTAGTAGCCTATGTATTCTTCCAAGCTATGTTAGTGTAGATATCTGTGCAATATTTCAGCGAAATCCATACAACCGTTCTGGCGATACCTTATAACATATATCCATCCAAATGTTCGCATTTATAATATTAGTAAGAAGTAAGATTAGCCTTCATGACTTCTTTTCAGAGTGGCCTTGTAGACTAAAATGAATTTGTCAAAACACGAATATTATAATCCAAAACGAGCCTTTTGACTAAAACGGGTACGTTGAGGATACTTTATAGAAATTAACATTTCTGGATTCATTTAGTAAAGCTTAGAATTTGTGAGATTAGTAGCAGTTACCAATAAAAAGTGAGCTACAAATCTCTCGTCAATAAAAATATCAAGTGTTAAAAATCATTTTTTGCTGCGACTGTACTTTTTAATCTTCAAATACCTTTGTATTTAATGTTCTGACTGTACCCGTCGGTCCTTACATTCCATAGCGCGGCGACTTGAAGAGTGGGATATCCCGAACCTAAGCCGGGATAGAAGCCGATATCTCTCATTGTATTTCTAGACTTCGAAGTGTCAACATCTTCCTGAGAAATAGTACTGATAAAATGTGTTGAGTTTACACACAGCCATGGGATTTATACGAATTTCTGTAGTATTATTGTCTCTGATTTTCTATCATTGTGCGTTATCTAAGAGTGATCCAAAAGGTAAGTTATTTCTTATTTGTACAACACGTCAGAAAATAAATTGTACATACATGTTACCAGTAAATAATGCACATTGCACTTTGTAATTTCCCCCAGCAAATCATAAATACTAGGTAAATTAAATATAGCCGTATAGTCTTAACTTTCGGCAATTTGTAAAGGTGCCATTCATTTAACGATTTGCCTAGGCCAATTACAAACGGGCGATGTACACTATTTAAAGGTTACAAATATAAGGAACACAAAATCAGCCCAATATATTTTTATTCTAAAATTTCAGATTGGTACGCGGAAAGTGAGTCCGTTATAGATCCGAACGGTGCGTTACTACTGAAATGGAAAGTGGATTATTTCAATCGTAAAATAAGATTTCAATTGGTTATATCAGATAGAGCTCCGGAAGCGAACTGGATTGCCTTAGGATTCTCTGATAGGGGAGATTTAACAAACTCTGATGTTTGCCTAGTATGGACAGATTATAAGGGACGTGATCATTTTGAGGTGCGATGCTGCTTTTGAAATTACTTACTGCGAGTTTTTACTTGCCTGTTATTTATACTTCCACGTTCAATAAATAATAGCACTATGTTACAATTTTGTAGGATATGCACGCGGACTCTGACGGTAAGGTGACGCGGGATGTGCAACAGGACTGTGAAGCCTTTTACCTAGATAGTAACGCTCGGAGTATTTTCTTCGAACGATACTTCGACACTTGCGATGACAATGATTACATTATTGAGGTAAGTGCAAAAGTTCTCGATCCTCAAGAACGTACGTTCCTAACGATTTCATTTTTAGATGAAGTATTACTGTGGAGTTTCGTTGCGGTAACATCGAATGCTTCAGAAATGTATATAATTTTCTTTTAACACATGAATTACATCTGTTACAAGAAAAACGTCTATGCTCATTATTCATGATTAAATTTTTTCCTTGTCTTACATATAATTACCGCGCATAAATTTTAACTTATTTCAGGACGGAACAGTTCACGTAGTATGGGCCCGAGGTATAGACAAGCTGTTCACATCTAAAGGTCTCTGTTTAACGTGCACGGCGGCCGAGGACCACGGCTTCGTGCGCGTTCGGTTACTAACGCCTGCAAACTTACCGCAGCCCCGCGCGGAACAGCTCGTTATAACCAACAAAGATTTGAACGTCCCTAGTGGTGATACCACATATTGGTGCCAGGTTGTCAAACTACCGGACTTTGTTATACAGAAAGTTCACCATATAGTAAAGGTAAAGGCCATAGTTTAAATTTATCGTCGGTTTCTGAAACCAAAACCAAAATCTCTGTATAAAACATATCGTCGTCATATAATCATTATCTTTGACAAAACAGAGATAATAATATATTTTAAACAGGAGTTTTAGTTCCAGGAACCTACAGTTAGAGACGTACACTGATACTTTTGAATCTGATTCACTACCTATATAAACTTCAATCTATTATCATAATTATTTGATTTCAGTTCGAGTCCATCATTACCAAAGGAAACGAAGGTCTGGTACACCACATGGAGCTCTTCTATTGCGACGCTGATCCAAACAAAGAAATCCCACTTTATAACGGAAACTGTTTCTCACCTGATCGACCTGAAGTAACGAAATTATGTTCGAAGGTAAATTTTACATCTTTGATTTGTACGATCTGAGTAAATTTTATCAAACAAGAGAATTTTAAACTAAAAAGGCAACATTTAGACATAAAATAACAGTTGCCAACTCTGAAAATTCGTTATTAATACGATGATTTTAACTAAAACCTAACCATGAATTTATAAACTTCGCCCTATCGCGGAAAAATAGGAAACTAATTTCTTTGCACACATTAATAAGTTACCCAATAATGGCGACGCCCAGGTTAGTTATAGTTTATTCTAGGAAAAGCTATAAGCAATTAGAAGTCGAGTTAAACTGATAATAATTTTAGCATCTATAATTTAAGGTGAGAGCGGCTTGGGCTATGGGGGCGCCACCTTTCGCTTACCCGGAGGAAGCGGGTCTACCTATCGGTGGTCCGGAATCAAACAAATACATCATGCTCGAAGTGCATTACAATAATCCCGAATTAAAAGATGGTAATTATAATTACTTTTTGAGTCTACTTTATTTTTAAAGATCATATTACTAACACAAATATCACAGTAATATGGAAGCTTGTTATAGTTAGCATTAGCCAGAATTTTGTTCGTTAACATATGTAAGTAATTATAATTTTAGATTGGATCGACAGTTCTGGTATTATATTACACGTGACGGCAAATAAACGTCGCTACGATGCAGCTATTATGGAACTTGGTTTGGAATACACAGACAAAATGGCCATACCCGGTGGACAGGAGGCCTTTCCTCTAACTGGTTATTGCATTCCGCAATGTACAGGTGTGGTAAGTACTTACCAGTCTCAAAATCATTTTTGGAACTATAAGACTATACTATATAAACTATAAGAAAGAACTCAGTACAATTTTGTAATCGTTTAACCTTTCTGGATTTGAATGTTTTCTTATTTCTTATCAAAGCAGCAACATTGAAGTACATGGTAAATATCGATATAAAATTTATTGCAGGGCCTACCAGAGCACGGTATCATAGTGTTCGGTAGCCAGTTGCACACGCACCTGACGGGCGTAGCGGTGTGGACGCGTCACGCGCGGCGTGGTATCGAGCTTCCTCTGCTTAACAGGGACCTGCACTACTCCACGCACTTTCAAGAGATCAGGATACTACATCGACCTGTCAAAATTCTACCCGTACGTAGAATAACGTTATATACCGACCATAGACAATCCGCAACAGCTAGATTAATTGTGTGTTGTCGGATTTGATTTGGATAAAAACTAAAGGGAAACCATAAAGAGGCAACTAACTTGTCATGCGAAATGTAGATTATTTTTTTATCACTGTGGGTCATATTATTTAGTGTAATTTTTTCAGGGTGACTTCTTAGAGACGACGTGCATCTACAATACAGTAGACAAATCAAACGCGACCATCGGTGGCCACGCCATCACCGACGAGATGTGCGTCAACTATCTGCACTACTACCCCGCAACGCAGCTCGAAGTTTGCAAGAGCGCCATCTCTAACCTGGCATTGGAAAATTATTTCAAATTTGAAGACCGGTAACTCATAATAGATATTTTATTTATATATAGATTTAGAGTCATCTCTTTCGTACATTACCTATTTGACTTTGTGACGTCGGTTGAATTAAACTTTGGTACTTAAATTAATGTTACTATAATAAATATTATATTGCAGATGGGACAATATGTCTATCTCGTACTCGGCGCCGCCCAGGGCTAACTACCTGGCTATCAAGCCGTGGACACCGCTGAGAGCCGGTGCACTGACTGCACTGTACACAGAATCTCCGATATCAATGCAGTGTAATAAATCCGATGGCAATCGATTTCAGGTGAGCACCAAATTATGATCCATTGATTTTTAAAGATTGTATAATTAAATGTTTTTCGTTGCTATTTTTATTGCTGATATTTTTTTTATTTAATATTGTTATTTATTTTGCAGGGAGATTGGGAGGGATTGCTGATACCAAAAATCAAAGTTCCATTGCCGGAAGAGCCGCGAATCTGTCGAAACTCCGCGAAAAAAGCCAAAAAATTTATGACGTACAAAGATTATATGCTAAATTAGTTTTCCTCTTATTCTAACATAGGTATACTAACTTCTAGCTATACCATTTATACTATAAATGCTTGTTGATAAAATGTACCAACGTTATTAAAATAAAGTTATTCTGGGATCTATGTAGTTATTTTATTTAATCATTCTAAAATGAAGAATAGTAAAGTTTTTAAAAATTGGTGCTTAACTCCAGAACGGCTCAACATATCTGGATAAGATTTACAGCCTAGAATATTGCGTAGGCTTCACGCATGGACAAAGTTACGGGCGACAAGTAGTACCTACTCATACAAAGTTCTGGTTGTTTACGATTGATTACGATTCGTGGCTGCATAACATAACATAAGTTGTACGTTTAGGTTGGTTAAGACCCTGTTAGCCCTTTACGACTGAGTGTCAAGCATACAATTTAGATAGTTTATAGTTAACATAGATTACAATTTACATTAACTAAACTGATAAGTGTCTGGTATATACAATATATGTAACTATTCAGTACTCAATATATTCTTCTTTAAATTAATTAATAATTAAATAAAGAAAAAATAGTGGTAATCTGAGAGTTGCATATGTAAACCCTGACCTCGATCAATCCATAGCAGGGGGTGGAAACTTAGAAGAAGGACGGTTTGTATGGAAAGTGGCGCCACCTTTTATATAATCGTAAACATCATTTCATCTCATGGCTGAGAAGAAGCATCATTTCTGTCATCGAGACATTCATGTGTCATCAAACCGCTACGTTTTTTCGTATTTCTATTTCTGTTCTTGTATTCTTAGTTAAATGTTGTTTCATTCATTTTGTTTTTAATTAAAATGTGTTTTCGTGAAAAACGACGCTGTATGCAACTGTGTTTTAGATGGACTGATTATGGTAAGTTACAATTCAATAAAAATTTTCATGTTATTCCCATACGTCAGACTCATTTAAACATTTAAATATTTTCGTATTTTGGTGTAGTTTTTAGCACCACAGTGATTTATACTTTCCGGTTATCATATTGAATGGTGCCCTACTTCTAATACATTTTACATATCAGTTCCTATACTTGACCAGAAATCACATTCTGTTTGTTTTTTGTAGGTGCACATATACACGGTTTCCCCCTTCCTGAGAGAAGGTCAGTGAAGTTCAGAAAATGTGTGCCAATCACTGGAATTATAGAGCCATAAACTGATGTGTCTGAAATTAGTAGGTGGGTCCATGTAAAGAAAAATCTGCTTGCCTATGTTGTAAGAGAATATGTTCAGAGTGTTTAAACTCGCAAATAACTACAAATTGCCTGTTGCCAGCTTGCATGTGACTGAAAATATTTTGGGGGTTGGTTTTAATTACAGGGTATGCATTTTTTTGTGACCGCGCTATACTATTTATTACCGTAAATGTAATTTTCAAATATATATATTAAATATTTAAATATTGAGCTGATATCTTGAAAGTCATTGATGTATATGTACTTGCATAGATTTAAAATTAAGTTATGTAGAAATATAATAAATAATGTACAAAAATATAAAAATATTTTGTTTTTATTTCCCCAATAATAATAGGATCATTTTAATAGAGGTATTTCATAGAAGGCTACTTGATATCGGCTCACTATAATAATAACTGATAAGTGGGTGTATTATTTTTGAACATTGATTTAATGTCAATTTTAATTTCATAAATTAGATTCCCACTTATCAGTTATTATTATAGTGAGCTAAATAAGCGTGCCTACGTATATAGATACCAAAAAAAAAAAATTAGTTCAGCGATTATACGCATGGAGCGCCACAATCGCCGTGGATCCACGACTTCGTGCGAGTTGCCCCTCTTTCTATAGTATACTTATTATACTCTTTGATCCATAGCGAAAATATCTTTGGCGAAAAATGATGGATAAGTTTTGACATTTTGTTGTTTCTGGCTGTTTCGTATTTTCCTTGACTTCATCTTGCTAATCGGATATTTTCTTCTTTTGCAATAATATTATCAAACCATGTCTAACGATTATTTTAACAGTGATGATTCTCCTAATAAGACAAATTCTCACTTACAACTTCCTAGTCCTATAATTACGCGTCGTAATAGAACTGCTTCAACGTAAGTTGTGTGTTAATTATTACTATTTTATAATTGTGTTGTAAATTATCATTATTATGCTTTGTGTACATACGCAGATCTGAAAGAGCTCTGGGAAACCCGGTAGAAAATGGTAAAATAAAATCATTTTGCCGGGAAAGGGGTCACGGTTATGTGACCCCAGAAAAGGGCGGAGAAGATCTCTTTGTTCATATTTCTGAGTAAGTACAACAAAATATCCATAGTTTTGTAAGAAAATATGTTTTAAAATATAAAAGCTATTGTTTCAATTAAAAACTATTTAGTGGTTAAATCTTATTGGTTGGAAACATGAAACTATATTGGGGTTTCTCTTATTTCGCATTATTTTTTCTTATGTCGCCATGAGTTACAAATCATTTATTTAGGATTTGTTGAACTTAATATCTCATATGAGTAACAGACTTTCTTTATCATAAAAATGGTGCAATGTTGACTACAATTCGCACATAATTAAGGTCAGTGCTGCACAATGTCAGTTAAGGCATGACATTTGTAAACAACAGCAGAATACATTTGAGATTGGAGGCTATGTTATGACTTTACTTTTATCTTATTTCTTACTAATATTATATATAATATGAATGTTTTTAATGTACAATTAATGTTACAATAATGGACATCTTCAGAATTGCTTTGTAAATCTAGATGAAATATAGTATAGAGACATAGAATACAGTCTGGAAGAACAAATATGTTTCCGTCCTGAAAATATTTCCAAATTCTGTGGGATTCTTTAATTCACATTTGTTACTTGATAACTGCAATGGTCCAACAAAACAAAATGAAATTTGGCACAGGCATTGTTTTGAGTAGCCCATGAGAGACATTTGACCTTTTTTTATTCTGTGCAGAAGTTGCAGCAAAAAGCTTGAATCAACATATTTCTAATACATCATACTCATAAAAGCAATATAAATAAATACTGAATTTTCATAACTTGAATGTGTTTTTTTAATAAGTTATTTACATTACCATAGCATTGAAGGCGAGTATGTACCACTCCCTGGGGACGAAGTGACATACCGTCTCTGCCCGATACCACCGAAGTTTGAAAAGAACCAGGCCGTCCATGTCCGAATTATCCACCTGACACATCAGAGGCATCTTAAATGGGATGAACCACCACAGATACACTCGTAAGCATTTTACGCAAAGCACAAGTTTTGTTAAGTAACCCTGTCACTTGTCATTGCAGGTTTATTTATAAGCCCATAAAGGCCTAAAATGTATTTATCAGTAGGTATAAGCTCATGTTCACTATATTTTTTTTATATTTTACAAAAGGAAAGAGGTAACATATAAGGTTGTATTGAATTAGAATGGTCATTCAGTCCAAATGAATACAGCGATTGGTAAAGAAGGTAGCCAACATAATGTGGTGCTAAATTTTCGAAGGTTTTTGAAAGGTTTTGATATCTGGTATTGAAATTACAGTAAATGGAATAAAGGAAAGGGCTTCTAGCACAAATACCTATTTATCCAATGTGAATCTATATTACAAATATCATCGATTATTTGGCCTAATATATACAGATGTCCGTTAGAATTAATTAATATCTGATTATTATATAATTTCGCACAAATTAATGTGATAGAAATCATAATGAATTCTATAAAATTACATACTGAATGCATTTATTGAAGTTATTTTCATTCCAAAGTTGAGCATTTTGACAATGTTGTCAGTTTACGTAAATGTATTTCAAAATCTTACCGAACTTTATTTGCACAATTCTCTGATAAATGTAGCTTTTTCTGTGTTGCCATGCTTAATTGTAAACTGTATGGTAAATGTATGTGTTATTTTAATAAGTTAATAAATGTAAGCATTACTTGGTTGTTTAATTTTTCCTTTTCACTTACAAACTTAAAATACATTGCTATCTCTGTGTTCTCAAAGATAATGACTGAGACGACGATATGTTTTATAGAAAGATTTTGGTGTTAGAAGCCCACAATTAATCTTGTCATAACTTTATCCAGTGCATAAGAATCATTGTAGATGCCACTTGAACCTATGCAGAGGACAACTTGATAAAATAGCATTTAATGTCTTCATGTCTGAACAGACATACATTTCAACAAAAATATCTGACCAGTTAGAAAAAAGGAAAAAGTTATACTTTGACTGACTTGTCTATGGGTCACTCATCAAGTGAATGTATTTTTGCTCCTTTCTACTTCTTTAAAATTGTAAGTAAAAAATCAGATTATGCAGTATGTTATATATTTAAATAATCACTATATAAGTTATAAAAAAGCTTTTTCAGGGTTGTAATAAAATAGACAATCATTATGTAGCAATATTTATTTATCTATGTAGTTTATAAAGATTACTGTAACACAGGTCAGGTTAGTTCATTATAAAATAAGGGTTATACACAACAACTACAATTAATTAAAGTGTAAAATAAAATAATTATAAATAAATAAGTTCTATATTAGGGTTACGGAGACAGCAATCGATATTAATCTGATTTAATCCATCAGCTCTACACCAGCACCTATTATATCCGATTAAGTATAAAAATGTCACATGATTACTTTGTTTCCGAAAAAAAAAAACAAAATCTAAACATTAGTATTAATTTTATGTCTACATATTTATTTATAAAAGGGAATTTCATTTTTAATTGCGTCACAATCAAAGTCTTTACGCTTAAAGCTATGGCTTGTCATATTCTATACAATTTTCGTGGTAAACACTGGAGACACTTTAAATGGCATATTTGAATATAAATGTTGATTAAGAATACACACTTATATAAAACTAGATCTATACTTTGGTGCCGAATGTACATAATTAAAAAAAACATGGAATTTAACAACCAAAATTATTTAATTTTTTGTCTGATCATTCATGTCTCCATTTAAATCCAGTCAAATAAAAAAAAAACAAAAAGGTGTTAAATCATTTTAATTTGTTGCTATATACAAAAATGTAATTTATAATCAGTGTCCGAATGTTTTCTAATTTTTTCACACGCTATTTTCTACAATTCGTGGTATTTGCATATAAAATAAATGCAGAACGAAATGGAATCATAAAAGTACACAGTTTAGTGGACATTAAACATTTTGTCTTAATTTACTTCGCCTTTTTACTTTTACATGTCAATGTCGGCTCTTTAAAAAAATATTATTCTTTACCATTCGTCATGTTGCCGTTCTGAAATAGATAAGAAACAATTAGGTGTCTGGAGATTATCTAATGCACAATTTAATCACATTAGCGTAAAATATTCAAAATAAAAACATATACAAATGAAAATTTTAGCATATTGATTTTTTAAAATAAGGAAAAAAAATGTTTTTATGAATTTTAACACAACCAAAACTATATACACTAGCGATTTGCTCAAAACATTGTAAATGACTACACCTCTAGCAATACTAATCTATTTACAATTCACTTATCGGTATAACTTTACCTTCGCAAGCTTGGTGATAACGAAAAGAGAAAAAAAATCATGAAAGACCATTCTCTCTTGGTAACACTTAAGTGCCACCGACATCAGGTCAGGTATGTTCATTCAAAGAAATAGTGGCATTGAATATATTGGAAGACTTTTAAAATATAATAAATTTCTGTTTATATATCTGAAACAAATTTGCTGATTTCTATGTACAAAAGAATTAAGTTATAATACCTCCTCAAGTTGCGCCAAATGGTAGTGTCGTTTCCTGAGCTCTGCGAGTCGCGCGCGCTCCTTATCTAACGCCGTCTCTAATTCCAAAGCTCGAACTTTGCTCTCCATTTCTAAAATTCGTGTCGCCGTCAGCGTCAATGCCGAAGTATCAAGTGCCTCTGCAATGAAATAAACAAATATATATAATGTACTACATTATTTTAATCTCCTTATTTTACACCCTACTTGGTTTTTATCTTCCGTCTCTTTCATGTAACGAAATGATGTCATGATAATCTGATTTTGAAACTTAAATTTACTCAAGTACTTATTGATAAACTTAGGGTGTCTATATTATTACTAAGGGACACCCTTAGGGTTAATTTAGTATCTACATCTAGAGTTTTCAAAAGTTGGTGTTAGTGATTTTTTTAAAGTCCAGCTATGGGTGGTAGTTACCGGTATCTCTGGCGAGGTCTGCGGCGTGTCGTGCGGCGGCGAGCACTGCGCCGGCAGCGGTGGCGACCTGCCTGGAGGCGGCGGTCAGTCGGGCGAGTGAGGGCGCTGCGGGAGGTGCACGCGCGCGTGACGCCGCAACCAGCTGCGCCGTGCTGCCCGCCACTGAGTGCGCCGCAGCGGACACGCCCTCCACGCGACCCTTGCCGTTCACCGTCTCGTCCGCTGACGACCTGTGCAACACAAATACATAGTATATTTATTAATAATTTCTTTGTCTTCTATTATTCTTGGCACCTTTTTTATACTTCAAACTTTTAAAAAGTATGGACATACTCACACTAGTAGTTTAGCTGCGAATACAACCGCCTTAGCGGCCGAGATGAGTCCCTCCGACCACTGCGGGTTGCGGCGGTACATTTTCTGTCTGGTGCTGGTGTCGCCGAGCTCGCGCTGCAGCCGGCGCGCGTCTTGCACCAGCACCTTCACCGCGCCCATCAGCGTCGTGCACGCGTCCAGGATCTTCTCGTTCACCTCGAGCTTCACTCCCGAGTCGCCCGCGCGGCTCGCGGCGAGCATTTCCTATAAAACAGACAAAATATTACAACCGATAAATCGCATAAAGAACACTATTTCAGATATAACAAGGCATAGTAAAATGCAGAGGAGGGCATTGCGTAACTCGTAGACGACCTTTAGCCGTCAAGATATTTGAAAAGACGCATATAACTACTAGCCGTGGATTTTTGTCATTTCCACTGTCGATATTTCGGTCGGTCAATGAAAAGAGTTTTAAGTGTAAACACGGTATACCTCAATCTGCGCAGCGGCTTGTTCGATGGCGGTGTCCATAGTGGCGAGCTCGTCGTCGACGCTGCCGGGCGCGGGCGCGGCGTCCGCAGTAGCCGCGCTGTCAGCCGCGCGCCGCACGCCGCCCAGCGCCTCCGCGCACAGCCCCGCCTCCACCCTGCCCGCCGCCACGCCCTCCAGGCACGTCTTCGTCGCGCTCAGCATTGAACGGCACTCGTTGCTCAACTCTGACATAAAGCGAAACATGATAATATGCAATTAAAAATCGTATATTCAAGTTCCAAGCTATAACAAATATAGACTCACTATCGGAGAGCTCCATATCTGTGGACACGTTGCATACTTCCATGATATAGGCGGAGAGCTGCGCCGTGTTGTGCGCTGCGTATACTGCTGACTTGGCCAAAGTTTCTTCGTTGCCGTTAATCTAGAATAATCCATAAACCATTTAATTACGGTTAAAATAGCCTTACAATATTATTATAATTAGTAACAAAATATATTAACCTCTTTATGTGTGGCCAGTTCGTTAAGTGCATTGGCGGCGAGTTCCGCTGCGAGGCGGTATGTGTCGCGCGCGCTGCCGTGCTCGTGCGCATCCAGCGCGCCGCAAGTCACCGCCAGCGCAGCCTCGCCCGCACACGACAACATTCGACATCTCTCTGGTTTTATACACATTATTAATTATTAATAACTACACCAAACACAAGTTCAACAATAGAGTCATTTTAAATAATCTCAAAACATAATTTTATTATATTTACATTTACATGTAATAAAGTTAGTGTCTGTGCGTAATATTAAAAAAAAAAATTTGTTTCTGTCTACAATGACGCCGTTGTTCCGGGTGGTTTCCGGATTTGACGGCAAGCTGATATCTCTCTCTCTGCCTAGCTTACAAGGTATGCAGAGAGATGCTGATATATGTAGGAATAATATAGGCAACTTTTTTTATAACGCGGTCGATTGTTTAAATAAATTGATATAAAATGTACTAACGTCGTTTAATTTCCGATTGCGCCTCCTCGAGTTGTGCTTTCAGTGAGGCGACGTCCGCTTCTAAGACTGTATTGTGTTGCAACAAATCCTGCAATTCACACTCCGCATTCAGTCTCTCAGTCTCCGTGTGCTCTAACCTCGCACATATCATCTACGTTAGTACACACACATAGAAAATATAAAATTATACTTAACGTAAGAGAATTCATGCGAACAACAATCCATAGATGATCGTCAGAAGGTAACCCAGCGCATGCAGCGTATCGAAGATGCAGAGCCAAGCCGAAGACGCGGAGAGAATAGAAATAATACATGCCATTAGAATATAGCAAGATGCCAACTTATAAAGAAACAGATTTATATAAGCACCAATTATAAAATGACCTTGAGAAACAGATATTTAAGAAGCCAAAAAAAAAATTGCAACTATAAAACTGAAAGCATTTTATGAAATAAAGGAGGAAACATAATAAAGTGTTTACTAGAAAAGTCTTCTTTAAAAACCATTTAAGTAATTTCTGTAGAAATTCACTGCAATGACAATATTTATACGTATCGTCATCCCTTTCATTATCTTTAACAAAATAGAGACAGAAATATGTATTAAGATAGTGTCACGTCTGTCCAATTCTACGGTTATATCTTGTAGTAAATATAGTTAACATAAAAACATCACGAAAACTAACATTTTCACAGTAAAATTCACCAACAACATTGTTAACGAACACAATACATAATCATCCACCACCATTGTTAGTCTGACCTGATTGTCTTTTACTTTTTTTGATAAAACTAAATCCATTTCGTCTTTCTCGTTCATTTTTAATCGTTTCATTTCATCTAATTTTGTTTGCATATCATCCCTTTCTTTCATAACTAGATCTAATGTAATTTCTTTATTGTCTATTATTTTACGATGAAAGTTTACTTCATATTTGCATTCTTCTAGTTTTGCAGTTATATCGTCTATTGTACAATTCAGTTCATTTATTTTACCATTTAAATTATTCTCCATTTCAGCTTTTTCATTTCTTATAATATCAATATCACTGTTTAATTTAAATACTGTTTCATTTATTTCTCGCATATTCTTCTCTAAAACCTATCAAATATAAAAATATATTACTTGAAAAAATTTCTTCGTTCAACAAATTTGCAATCGTTTAAGAACTTTACTTACCTCTTTTTCTACAGACAGTTCATTAATAATTTTATCTTTTTCTATTTCGATATCTTCTTTTTCTGTAGATAGTTTAGTAATTTCATTTTCAAGTTTTTGCAATTCATTATTTTTAATAGATAATTCATAATCATCTTGAACTTTCATGTTTTCGAAATCATCCTTCAAAACTATCAATTCATTGTTCCCTATTTCTAACTCTGCATTTGTTTCTTTTAATTCATCCTCGAGACGTGTTAGTTGATCTGTTAATTTTGTCACTTCTGTATTAAGCGCAAGTATTTGTTGATCTTTGTCTGTCAATAATTCTTTAAAATTATTAAAAACGTCATCTGTTACACCTAACTCTTTGTTTAGTTTTTTTATTAAATCTGTAATATTTTCATCTTTACTAGATAACATCGTTTCTAATTCAGATATCTTCTTTGATAATGTTTCACTTTCAGCTATCTTTGTTTGACAGATTGCATTTTTTTCTTCAAGTAATTTCTCTAATTCTTCAATTTTAATAGCATTTTCATACACAACTTCCTTTATTTTATTCTCTAGACAAGAGATGTTTATTTCTTTATCTTCCAAAGCCTTTTCAATTTGAATTTTTACATCTGTTATTTCCTTTAGCTTATTTTTTAAGTCATTTACATCTGACTGTAGTAGTTCCACCTGCATTTCAGCGGCATTTTTACTTTCTACAATTTCGTCTACTTTTTGCTTGAGACTAAGGATTTCCGTGCTTTGTTTTATATACCTTTCGGTATAATCCATTTTACTATTTTCATATTCATTATTAACATTCTGAAGTGTTAAAACGAAATAAGTTTTAATATTTACAAAACTATTTACAGTGGAGAATCTACGTTAAAAAAATCTAGAAATAATTAGTATTTTTTAATTTTGCTATAATGTTTATTGTGCTGTTCTAAATAAAGCCCATTTATCAGTTATAAAAATGTGTTAAGTATGTTAGCCACTACATTTATGTTAATAACTATACATGCAAAGATTAGTTTGTTAATTCTAACTAATAATATAAACATGCAAACTACTAAATAAAGAACATATAAGACAAAATAAACTCCTGACCTCTTTCTCCTGTTGGTACTGTTGCTTTAACTCGGCGACTTCTTGTAGCGCTGCTTCTTTTTCTTCTAATATTCTCTTAACATCTGCACCGCTTTCCACTTTCACAGCATTAAGTTCTTCCTTTGCTTTATTTAGTTCTGCCTCTTTCTCTTCTTTCTCCTTCTGTACTCTTTCTAGATTTTCATTCACTTCTTTTAATTCATTCGTAACTAATATGACTTTCTCCTTTTGTTCCGTCATGGCTGTTTTGTGTTCGATCTCTAATGTTTCCATTGAAGCCTTTAAACTTTCTAATTCCACTTCTTTTTGTCTAGAATTTTCCAAATCAGACCGAAGATTGGAAATTTCATTTTTATATGCTTCTATTTCTTCACTCGACGATGCACTTTGTTGGAGAAGTTCCACATCTCTATAAATCAATCACTTATATTAAAGTAGAGTTGGTTGTTGACAGATCGGCGAATAAATGACAATTTTTCTAATATATTACACAACAAAAAACGTAACTAGTAGCCTATGTGCTCTTCTAGGTCATGTTCTACATCTATGCCAAATTTCAGCGTGTAGATGTAGACGGTAGCATCTAACAAACATCCATCCATCCAAACATTCGCATTTATAATATTAGTAAGAAGTAAGTTGTTTTCATAAAAATCTTTTCTTAGTCTCCATTTTCACTAAATAGACAAGAAGACACATCATCAGCTCACTTTAGTCCCCACTGAGGGGCTCGTAGCCTACTCTAAGTTAGGAGTTAGTTAGGGAGTAATATCACGAAGACTTGTCAATGTAAAAAATATCTACAATACCCATATAAAATGCATTCTCTGCAGCTGTTAGCTTAGTGGAAATGGATCTAAGACGGTAAATAAAGGCTCACTTCATTCTGTCGTTAAGTTGTTGCTGCAGCATCATTTTGGAGCTCTCATGTTGTGCGGCGGCCGCGCGCAAACTGGATGCTAACTTGTCTACCTCCGCTTTCTGAAAACATCACAAATAACATAGAAGAAAAGTTAAATATAGATGCGTTGTCATTAATTTTTATTCGTTTGAATATGAAAAACTAGCTGCATGCCGCGAATCCGTCTGCGTGGAATTTAAAAAAAAAACTTAATAAGTAGTTTATGTGTTCTTCCAGAGTATCTTCTATGCGGGTGCAAAATGTAATTAAAATCCGTTCAGCCGTTGCGGAGATAGCTTCAAACAAACATCCAGCCATCCATCTACACATTCGCATTTATAATATTAGTAAGGTAAAGGAGATTTATTGGGTAATTTTGCACGTCACGAGAAACAAACGTGGTCCTATCCACTCACGCATGACAACACCCATATGATACCTTAAAAGAGTTTAGTAAGTAAGTAGTAAGTAACAATAACTTAAAATAGTTTTTTTTTTAATTGGAAATATTTCGTAAGATGGTCATAGTAATGCTTCAATACATACCTGTCTGATCAATGTGATGTGCTCTTCTCGTAGTTGAGTGTAGGCGCCTTTCAATTTTTGAAATTTTTCATCTATCACCTTTGCCTTATCTTCGGTTTGCAATAATTTCTCTGTTATAACATAATTTATTAATATCTTCAACTCTAATTAAAAAGAAAAAACACGTAAAAAGGTTGAATTCACCTACGTTTGATTTCTGGCGTCTCAGCGGATAAAACTTCCGCTTTTTGTTTCTCCTCTTCCAATTCAGACTGTAACAAAATAATGAAATGTTTAAATTTACTAACATTTAGACATTTATTGTTGTCTCTATTTTTTCAAAGAGAATACCAGAGATGACAATATGTGTCGAAACCTATACTAAGGGTCCGTTCACACAAACTGAAGCGGATGACAATCTGTTATGCTGCTAAAGCCAATTTCAACCTTATCACAGCTGTTTAAAGCCCAATTTAATTTGCTACAATAAATCTGCTTTTCTCCAGTCTGAAAGGAACTTTATAAATACCTTAGTAGCTTGTAGCTGAGACTCAAGTCGCGTGCAATGTTCCCTCATTGATCCCAGCATTGTGTTCCTCTCTTGTACTAACTGCGATACTTCACTCCTTTAAAATTATATTTATCACATAAAAATCAATGTTTCAAACTCTTAGTACAAGGGAAAATGTGTTTTAAAATCATTAACATAAGTACCTCATTCGCTTAAGCTCATTCTGTAGATGATCTATAAGTCTGTCTCTCTCTACTATAGGGTCGGGTTGCGGCGACGGCGTTGTTCTTGTATCGAAAGATTCCGCTTGCTCAAAATGCGACACCTTTAATACAAAACACAAAAGTATTAAAATAAGAGATTAACTATGAAACAAATCTTATTAATGTTATAAATGCGAATGTTTGGATGGATGGATGTTTGTACCAAAACGATGGAATTTGGCTTACCCATAGAACATAGTCTGGTAGAACACGTAGGCTACAAATTATATTTTTTTAAAACCCGCGCGAACGGAGTCGCGGGCGAAGGTTAGTAAAAGATATGTTTAGAAAACAGTTAACGAAGAAAAGTTATATTACCTGACTGACAGTATCAGACGTGTCTATGAGAGAGGCAACCGAGTCTACTTCATCCGGCGGTGGTTCAGGTATTGATACTACGGGAGTCACGTATGTACCAAAATCACTCTGCAACAATTATACATATTAAAATGTCAAATTCAAAAAGAAAACATAAAATAAAGTCTAGATACCTATATACTAGTACATTCGTATAGTTTTATGTATTAGAAAAATATCCTGGCTTAAGTACCTAATCCAGTGGTTTTCAAAGGGGGTTAGACAAAGTGGATTCGCTTCGAAGCGATTCCATGACGAATTTCAAAAATATATGAAATTGACGCGCGACAACCGTGACTTATAGAGTGTTATTGTCAGTTCTATACATTTTTGATGTTCGCTATGGAATCGCCTCGAAGCGAATGCATTTTCACTAACTCCGCAGATGTTGAGCCCTCTTCAAAACCGAGGATATGAGACATTTTCCTTGATTATCAGCTAACTTCGAAACATCAAGTGCTTCTTAAGAAATAGACTGAGTAATTCACCTGTAACAAGAAGTTCGGTGGATTGGAGGGCAAGACTGGCAGCGTGAGAAGATTCCTATAGTACTGCAAGCTGCTCGCGTGTTTGTAGAATGAACTTAGCTTCTTGAATTGCTGACGGAATCTGCGAAAAGCGTGTTATTTAGTCCACTCAATATATTAATTATTTTAAAAATCTGACCAGATTTTTTGGTACTTTGCATTATTCAAAAAAACAATTGAATTTAAAGAAGAGTTTAAGCTTAAAGAAAAAAAAACAGTAGTAGGAACTATTATGAGCTTGCGGATGGACCAACATTTCTACCGATCAATCGGCCCAATAGGTAGGATTGACTGCATGAAATCAAACATACCCAATAGGCCGATTGATCGGTAAGTCAATCGCCCCAAGAGAAACCATCAGTGCTTGAGTCCTAAATGTAAGTGTTATGTTATAGGCGATTCACGATAATACTTATACGTATGTATGCGCGCGCGCGTACGTGTTTGCTTGCATATGTGCGTGTGTGTGTATGAGTGTATGTGTGTGATCACCTCTCCCTGTGTCCGACGAGCGTGTCCGCGGGCAGTGCGGCGTGGAGACGGAACAGCAGACGCACGTTACAGTCATAGATGTGCGAGGAGTCCTGCGCGCACGGGATAAGCGCCGCCAGCCGGCACTGTCCGCTCGCCGTCATCGAGTTAGCACGCGCGTTGCCCAAACTCTCGAATACTAAAACATTGTTACTGTATGTTAGTATGCTGAATACTTTAAAAACAATAAAAAAAAGTATTATAAATGAGTATACGAGTAGTACTGACCTGCTGCTTGAAGGTTCAAAATATCGTCCATGTAGTCAAATAACTCCACACACAGTTGGAAGCTGGAAGTAAACAGTAAAAGAAAAAAAAAATTAAATCCATTTTCATACATTTATCATCGACAGGTACAACAATGAGGACGTTAGCACAACGTGATGATGTTTAAAAAAAATAATTTAAAAAATAGACAAAAAATTAAACACAACTCAATTTTTTTTGTAACAACTACCTCTATCAACTACTAAAAATAGCAATAAATATGTGAATCTCACTAGTTATTGACATCGTTCTCTGCGATTGCGTCTAGCTCGTCAGCGGTGAGCTGCATGTTGCCGGGGAAGCGTGGGTTGCGCTGGTGGAACTTGAGCTTGCTCACCAACAGCGCGCAGTACAGGTGCACCAGCCGCCCGTAGCCCTCGCGCAAGTGCACCTAACACACGCACCGTCGTATTTACATAACAACATCGAACACAATGTTTGAATGTTGTCATCTTACATAGACTTAGTCGAATTGTTCAGGACATGATCAACAGTGATGAAATAAATACGTAACTATTAACATGTCAGAAAGAACAACAAATTATTGGACGATTTAAAGATGAATTTCAACTCACGACTACAAACTTCGTAGTTGACGCCTTTTACAATTAAGAACATAATTTGTCAAAGATCTTTATTGAGGCGAAGTTGAACTTCATTGGCGTGCAGTTGTAATTGTAATGTAACTAATCTACTAGCTTATATGTAAAAGTGGTTAACTCTCTTACCCATAGCTTGCCGAGGTTCTCAATCATGCCAGTGTGTCGCTGCGAGTCATCTAGACAAGCGGGATGTCCCTCGCGCAGCAGCTTGTGCGTCACGTGACAGAACTTCCATGCCACGATACGATTGTCTTGCAGCGGCTGACGGATCGCCACCATCTGTGCAAACATACGTATAAAATTCTTTCCAAGGTCATCAAGCATAGTAATAAATAATATAACAGTAATTATTTTTACCTACTTGTAATTAATTAAAAAAAAACGTTAAATTAATTTAAAAACATAAACATTAGACACCCTTGCAACTCCGGGGAAATTCAAAATCGGTCAACCTTTATGCCACTTTTTTATGGCATATTCACATAACTTAATACAATGCGTATTAAGTTATGTGAATATGCCAAACAAATTATATTTTATTTAAAACTACGTAAAATGCTTTACCAAATTTTACTTAGTAATGACTAATTATAGCCAGGCATCTATGACATGGCTACATAGCGAGAAAAAAGGCAATAATTTGACATAATTATACCCAGTACGTGACCGCGCTCTGCTCCTGGAACGTTCCGATGATTGTGCTCCGAACATGTTTCTCCTTTACCGGGGTCTCGATAGCGTTAATAGCTTTCTGTATAGCTAGTGTCTGTAACATAAAAGATATGCAAAAAAAGTGATAGAAGACTTTGTTCTAAGTGTAACGAATAGGTTTAACAAAATGGTTCTATGATAATAAAACTCGCTACAAAAACATCTTCAAAAAAGGTGATTGGAATAAGAACATACACTACACATGTATAGACACATTAGAACAATGAGAAGACAATATGCTCGTCATCTTACGTTATTATAACAAAAAGTACAAATGTTTAGACTACGTTTTCTGTATTCCTGGTATCAAGACACTACGTGTGTAAAGACAATTTTTTTTAATTTGCAAAGACTATTACGAGCATTTTCGTAGCCATTACTATAATTGCAACGTAATACATATGGAATTTTAATTATAATGTGCATATACAAGCATGTACTATACAACAAATAATTATAATACCGTTGGCTTCCACTGTCGAAAGACCTGTACAAAAATGTTCTGTCATCCCTCGCATTCTGTATGAATAAAAAACAGGATTTGGTTTGTCAGGGTGCCTCGGCAGTAGAAACTGACGGTTATATTATTTATCACCTGCTTATACCGACTTTTATTTAGTCGTACCCCAATGTTTTACTTTGCACCGTAAAATTTGGCTTCTTGTTCTAATCTATAGGTGTTATTGGGTTCACTTTGTAACGGTAATCTTCCTTAATTGAATGTTTAAAAGTAAAAAGTGCTTCAAATCTCTTCTCAAAAAATTCTCAAAATAAGATCTTTTATTAGCTGTCGGGCATTTGTTACCTTTTTACATAAACATGTAGAAACTATTGACCCAGTGAGGACACAAAGAAGCCTTATTCAAACCACTGCGAGTTTCCGAGCGCAGGGTCAAGGTAATTAACAGAACGGGCTTCGAATTATGTAATGTAGTTAGTGTTAGTACAATCTACAATTAATACAGGTAGTATATTCATCTCCATACTTCCTACATAACAGTTGAATATCGCATTATAAATGGTAAAGCTCATATTGCGCGCACGCAAAAACCTAATGTTAGAAAAACTATACATTGCATTTGGAGCATAACTCTAGAACAAAAGTCGTAACAAAAACTTTGTAAAACCCTTGCAAATCAGTTCTGATGCTGAATTTAAATGTTCTGGAATAATCGCAACATCCGCTTTGTTTATAATTTGAATGATAATACATACATAAATGTGTTTGCGTTTGCGCCTTCGTTTCATGTATGAATACATAAATAAATATATACTGCGGACGTAACGAGACAGCTGTGCATGCGCAAACTTCGCGGACGGGCGGATTGACTATTTATGGTAATATTTACTTACTATCAAGGAAAATACGGTAAGACACAATTAAAATATCTTACGAGTATTGTAGCATTTTATTATTATGTAAAGGACACCGGATCTTAACCCCATATTAACCAGAGTGGGGAGCGCCGATGTGCCAGGCCTTAGGGGCCGTTCAGGCACTGCTCCCTTGCAGGCGCCAATCAATGGACGTACTACTTGAGAGATGATTTTCACAACCGGGTGCACTATATATAGTTAGGCCTAGCCGAAGTCGACGTACTTCGGTAATTTGACTGAGTTTGTCTAAATTCTATTATTCAAAAGGCTTGAGTAGTGTCATAATTTAGTAAAACTATCTATTTTGTTCATGTAAATCCTTGTTTAATTTATTGCATTGTGGCTCTTCCAGTTCAAACGTAGTATACTTACGTAGTTAACCTTCTCGGAACTTCTGCAGCTTTTTATAGAAGTTTGTGTTTCGATGTTCGAAATACCATTCGTTAACCGTTACATAGGATGAATGTGTGATTCGTACAAATCGTAATAAAAATGGCCTCTGACTGTATCTATAGCGAAACTAAGAACTATCGTCCTTATTTCGTTTGATATTGTTTAAAATCTATAATCGCAATGTATCGCCTACATTTCAGACTAAAAATATAAATAGTTTCTAATGGCATAATAAAAAAGTGCAATAGAAATAAAACTTCCATTACTAATTGTCGTTTACGTCCGAGCATGCATAATTGTTTACAGTTTCGTACGGAATATTTTAATTGAAACAAAAAAGTATTTTTATCACTCGCATGGCCAGTTATAATTTATATTACAGAAACTTTAGGTTTTAAAAAACATATTACATGTAAAAGCACATGCATATTTATGTGTTTTTTTATAAACTATTTATCGTATCTGTGCAATGTTCTGCTTTTAAGAAGTTATGAGTCATAAGCACAAAGCAAAGCTCTTATTAGTAAGCGCAAGTCGCTTATGAATCAGACATGCAAGCAAGTTGAGATTTATGTGAGGTTATTTTAAACAAACCGACCGACACATCTCAAGTCTTGTTCTTTGTGTTTAGTTTTGCCAGGCGTCCGGATAAAGCTGGACATAGGTAGGCTTTTTGATTTTGTAGCCGGCCAAAATAAACGGTGTCCGGGTTGTCCGGCTTTTGTTAGGATTTTTACATTGCGACTCAATAATCTAGGAAAATTTCTTTCTATCCAAATGTCCGAAGAAACTGGCTGGTGTGTCCGGCTATTAGGTTTGACGACCTGGCAACCCTATTGTGTATCGTGATACTTTGAGTAGTTACTGCGAAATGTCTTTCATAAAAATGTGCTATTAAGAGTCGGGCAGGACACTACATCTCATATCCGGTCTTCGTTACGCTGCCCCTTTCTTTTCATATACAGTATGATGCTTAAGCTGCAATACAAGAATATACTGTTATCTCTTTTCTTCCTAAGAGAAAAAGAGAGATGACGATAAAACTGTTCAAGTGTTTCTGTAATGGAATTGGAAGTAATAGAAGCTGTATAGAAGATACACTCACCAGCTGATGGAAGCGTTTGTCTGTGGGGTTGGCCATAGCTGGGTGTTAGTGCGCGGTGCTTGCGGTGTCAGCGGCATGCATTAGTAAATTGTTCTCGTGCTCGGCTGCAATGAGACGTATTGTCGTAACCAAATATTAGTCTTGTTACAGGACATGCAAACAAAATGCTATCACAAGATTAGTAAAAAACTATACTGCGACACACTTATCTGGCCCGGTGAGCTATTACCACACAAGTCAAGAAAATAAAAAACAGCTACAGCACTTTACTGTTCTTGTGTGCAAGTTTTAGTTATGCCCCCGGGGCAGATTAGTTAATCGGTCTATAGTAAGCTGTGAGTTAGAGATATGTAAACATTGAAATGTGGCATCAAAACTTCGTTGGAAAGCTATAATATAGGCATCTTAGTATTATTATTATAGTTTAGTAGATGGTTTATTATCGTTACGAATGATCGGTGGTTGTAAGCATGTAATCTACAGGTAGACATAAATTAAATGTTATACAGATATGTCTATACAACTAAAATATCGTGAAACATATGAAGAATAAGAAACCTTAATATTAATTATCATAGCATTCCCATTACATGCAAATGGCATTTAAATGTCATTCACCAAAATGATAATTGATAAACGGATTCCAAGTGATTACCTGTAACAAAAAAAACTGTACATTAAAGATTAACCAAACTTTTTTGTCAAAGAACCTTTTCTTAACTCTACTAGTTCTAACACAATAGGTATGAGAATCTCCGCCGTGTCTACCTTTTTTTGAAACTTTTACTATAACCCGTAACTTGAGACCTGCAGCGCCCACAACGGGCCGTTATCGCCCCTTTGGGAAAAACTGCTTTAGAGAGTCCTGGACCACTTTAGAAATCATTGCTTCATATTTCACCGCATTTTCATGTTACTCGGGCTAATTCAGTCATTGTTGTAACAATGAATGAAACTCGGACATAATTGACCGCGTGTCATCAGTATTGTTTTGTTTCACAATCAGTTTAAGCGGTAGTGTGATTGTATCGCTGGAAACAATGATTTCCAGCCAGCAAACATGTACGAAATATAGTTGTCTCCGTTTTTACAATAGAAAGGAACGGGATGAAAATATGTATAATAAATATGTTTGACAGTGGATACCTCCGGATTCAATTATGTAATGCACATATCTAATATACACATCATGAAACGAATTGATTAATTTCAAGTTTTATAATATTACTAGCTGTCGTCTGCAACACCGTCCGCGCGGAATTAAAAAATAACCTAAGTAGTAAATTTCAGCGAGATCCATGTCGCCGTTATGGAGATACCTTCAAACAAACATCCATCCATCTTTTTAAAGACTTACATTTATAATATTATTAAGAAATCTATTCGGATTTATAAAGACAGATATATTTGATACGTATAATTAGTAAACTATAATTTTAATCAATCACAAATAATATTGACATTTAATTGTCCTAATTTCAAAGTATGATTACGATCGTTGATTCGTATCTTCTATCTTATTTGAACGAATTATACATTAACTGGCTAAGTCGTGAGGCAAATGTAATATAGTACACGCAAGTGGGAGGCACCCGGTTTATAAGTAGAGATTTCATGGCTGTTTAGCTTAACGTGCTGGTCGCATTAGGGTAAATACATCGCATTGAAAAACAGGACGCATACAGACAAAAAGAAAGTATAGCGTACAATTTAAAGTGAAAAATATCAGTTGGCAATTTAATATTTAAATGTTTATCTCACACTTACTTGCTAATACTTCAATGTTTCCTTAAATATATTTTAAATTCTTTATTTTGTGGTATACAAAAACAATTTTACGTAAGTAAAATTTCAGTAAACGGCAATACGGTAGTCTCGGGAAAATTCAGTTTTCATGGACACCTGACAATATTAATAACATGCCCATATCCCACGCGGTGCACGGTTAAATCAGGAAACTGACGTTTACTCAAACCCTCCCTTAGCACGCTACAAACATAATACAGGAACTAATAAAGATATTTCTACCTGAATTTCGTTTGAACGTTATTTAATTTTAAGCACCTGCTTTATCAGTGCAATCCATAGCACTTTTATATGAAGCCATATTCTTCGAGACTTACAATAATACCCTACTAATCCGCTACTCATAATACGTATTAAAAAT
The DNA here is from genome assembly GCF_000836235.2 of Papilio xuthus. Classification (NCBI taxonomy): domain Eukaryota; kingdom Metazoa; phylum Arthropoda; class Insecta; order Lepidoptera; family Papilionidae; genus Papilio; species Papilio xuthus. The sequence continues at coordinate 5,264,079 of NW_013530872.1, forward strand.
GACAGAAAAAAACAGACATGATTTCAAAACATTCCTTAACAATTAGTACTTATTTTCATTATGTTAGACAAAACAGAATTCATATACCAGAGTTGCCAACTTAATACTATCGAAGACGACAAGGTTGCCTGACCTTATGAGACCTGACCTAAACTACAAATATGCTTAAAAGTTAAGGTCAAATATATTTAATTGTTTATGCAATAACAAGCAAAATATTAGGAATTCAAAAGGATTCGCCCCACCCATACTTCATCTAAGAGTTCGGAATTACTAGGACATTACTAACTTTATGAAACTCAAGTAATATCTTGATAGTCAGATATCAATTAGTGCTGGTTCATCACACAAATATTTGTTCATGACATTAAATACGAATCAGATCTTGTAACATAAACATAGCTGTAAAAATATCCACGGTAACATTGCAAGAGTCAGGTAACAATGGACGACTGTCTTGCAACATTCCTTTGTTTATTTCGCAACAAGACACCGGTTGCTAATCGTCGGACTCCCATGTCGTATAACTAACGCAAATAAGGACGTAACCTTTACTAATAAATAAATATTTTCTATATGAAAGTTAACTTATATTTTCTCTTGTCTAACTGTGAGTTTCTGAGACTAAAGTCTGATTTAAACGTATGGTTATCTCAAACATTTCAAAGATAATAACAGGGATGACGATTGTCTCAGAAACTCATGTTAAAGTATTTTTAACTAACATTACTTTCGGTCCTTAGTTATTCGGTAACGAAGTGCTTTGAACTGTGTAATTTTTGCTTTAACCGCTAATAACCGTCATAAACTATATGAATTATGCCAACATTAAAAATGTACCGTTGCTCAACACAAAGTAAATAAATTTCTTGTTATTTAAATACAGCTCAGATTAGAAACCAGACTTAGATTACAGGCAGATGTTGAGAGTCAAGCGTTAAATTACCATTTCTGTCTATATTAAATTATCGAAAAGACTGAATTCTTCGATTCATTTGTTATTGATTGTGTATATAACAAGAACTTTAGGTCAGACCTATATTAAATAATGCTAAGCATTTAAACAATGAAAGGATTGGTATTAATATCGCCTTAATAACCTTACTTCTTACTAATATTATAAATGCTAATGTTCAGATGGATGAACGTATGTTTGTTTGAAGGTATGACCAGAACGTCTAAACGGATATCGATGAAATACGGCATACATACATATCATATTCTGGAAGAACACATACACTATAGGATTTTTTTTAATTCCGCGCGGACAGAGTCATGAGTGACTATCATATTAATATAAAATGGTTCAATATACAAACTTAGAACATAAATACAATACTAGATAGAGCATATTCATGCACTAAATAAGCCCCAGCTTGTGTTACAACCACAACGTCGGCTTCCGCACATGATCGTGTGAAGTGGCCGGAAAAAGTAGCACAAATTGTGTGAAACCTTCGACCCGGTGTGACCGGACTGCAAGATACGGCAATTTCACTAATACGATAAAGTGAAAATAAAATTCGTTGTAACATGTTTAAAATTAAACCCCATTGTATAAAAACATTAATATAATCCATTGATTGCCGCAGGAGTTCGATTCAAAACAATAGCTAGTCTAGCAAGATAATTATGTTTTTAATAATCGAGACTAAATAATTCATTCAATGCCTTATACATAAATGTAGCTCTTACATAAGAAGTTACAACCTGACACTGTCTGATAGAAAGATTCCTTCAGACCTTTGTCAGACACCCACATACATAACATTTCGTTACTAAATGTGTGCATCTGTTTTTGATGTTATAAGCACAGCGGAAGAGCGTTCGCTTCCCGCCTCGTCAAACTACTTCCCATATGGTCGGCAGCTTGCATCTCCACCCACTCTCATAACAAACGATACACTTTATCGTGACGTATTCAGTACAACTGCTTTATAAATAAACAATTACATAGATACAGGATTTAATGGGACGCAAAAAGTGTACACTGTCTTGTGAGCAGAGAATACGATCAAACTTTAAGAAGCTTTTTATAATAATCAAAGTGTTCAAATCTATAACACAGTATATGTATGCTATAGGTAAAGATAAATCTGTGTTCGAACTTAACTCATTTACGTCTAACGTGAAGCAAATACGGTCGATACTGTGGAAAACCACAATAGAAAGTTGATTCACATTTTCTATCGACTACGCTGCAAAAGGCAACTCGGATACGATTTAACAAATTGTGTGACTTCATTAAATTTCCAACGTGAGAAAAACAGTTTTATTAACAAGTATCGGTCGCCCGTGGCACCGTCTGTGTGGATTTAAAAAAAAAACTTAAGTAGCCTATGAGTTCTTCCAAGTCAGTTCAGGTCTACATCTATGCCAAATTTCATCTAAACATTCTCATTTATAATATAAGTAAGATGTGGAGTAATAACTAACATTATACGAAAGGAATTGAATGTACGTCTTGTGATCTTTTGTATTATCATCACGTCACCGTTTTCTTTCAAACATGCCATCACACTTGTTTTGTGTTACGTGGGATTGTTTTTTTACAATTACTTTCGCATTCGAATGTCGACGTATATCAATGTAAATGACAATACAAGGGAACGCGTAGAATACATAATATCTTATTAGTAGTAAATATTTTCGGATTTCAACCTAGTCTGTACTATGTCGTATTATTGCCATCGTCTATCAATTTAGTAGATCGAAGTTTAATAAAAATAATTTAACGATAGAAGCTTTTATAAGAGAAACTAAAACCACAATTGTAAAATAATTTTTGTCAGCAATACAAAAAAAAACAATGATATCGCCTGTACCTAAAAACTAACTGTCTTGAACGAACAAAGATAGTAGCTGCGCAGAAAAATATTGCAAAAAATGTGAACAGCGAATTTTTTGTTTGTTTAGAGATTGTAGTCAGACACAACTAAAGAGAAGACAGCTGTTTAAACTTTGAAGGTGAAAAATGCATCTTACGATTTCTGAGACAAAAATCCCCTTATAAACATATTGTTATCTCTGTATTGTCAATGATAATGACAGGGAGGACAATATAATTTAAACAGAGATGTTTAATGCTATAGAGATGTCAGTTTACGTATTACAGTAATCAATCAAGCCAATGGCGAGTTTGCTTTACCAAAACATTTATTACTTCTTTGTCTCTTTCATTAAGATATCCTGATGATGAAACGGCAAGACTTATGCGATTAATTCGACAAGGTCATGATTTTGAAGATATTATTACAACCAATAATAAAAACGTAAATCTACAATATTTATTTGACATCTACTAAGCATTGAGGTTGCAAGTTATATACGTATGACGTCAATAACCTCTTTAACACGGTGCCGTGATTACAAAACGACTTACACCCGGTGCAGCGTTTTTATTACATACACAAAGCGTAATTGTGTTGTGTTTTTTAACGTACAACGTACAACAGCAACTTTTATTCAACGGGATTTTATCAGTTTTTTTGTTTTCATCAATGCATCATTCTCCATGAATATGAATTAAGGTTAATTTAGACAATAACCTTCATATCGAAGAGAAACCTGGCTTATGATTATATTATCTCGACTGATCAAAACATTTTGTTATCGGTTGTTAACTTTCTATCAATTTTTATATTCGACCGATAAGTCAATGTTGTTCAGCACATCATAAAAATATATACGTTGCAAATAAAACAAGAAATTATGCAAACAGCTTAGAATGCGGATAGATTTTTTGCAGAAACGAAAGCTCGATTTATAATGCCGGACGTATATACCAAACCACTTAATCGCATGATGCGCAAAACCAAAGGAACTGCTGAAATAACCCAGGCTTCTAAAAGGGTACCTTAAGTTGTGTTAGTTTGAAAATACCTCTGGAGAGCTGGGGATAGACTATTCCCATACACATATGCAGAGAGCTAGAAGTCTCATTAGGATCTCGCTTCTTAAATAGCAATCGTTAACTGCGTGTACCTGCTACATGTCTGCTCTATGTCCTCTGCCAAACTTTGTTGTTTTTATGATAGCATAGTAGTGTAAATGAAAATATCCGGCCGGTACAGAGTTAACTAACGAGGCAAGTGGAGCACGATAACCGAACGAGGCACCGCGCCCGGAAGCCAACAATCACCACCAGTGCTGTACACTCTATACTCTGTTAGGGTTTGCGACGAACACCAAAATATACAGACGTAAAATACATAAAACAAACAATATAGCATAATTAATAGAGTGGACACGAAAGAATGATAATTGATATCCATCACAGTTAGAATTAGACCAATTTACACTGACATACACTTATATAAATGTAATTGTCTGATCAATTTAAGCAAACATGATTAATATATAGGTATAACATTCGCGAAGTAATCTATATGGACAATGCGTCATTTAGTCCAAGGAAAATTAAACATCGGTAATTGTGTTAAGTATAATTTGACATGAAAAGGAAACTTTTGCAAGTATCGCAAAATGCGAGCCACTCGTAATAAGCGAAATTATTATTTAAAAGGATGGAATCACTGTAAAATACGAGTTCCAAACGAAATTCAAAACTCAATCGAACAAATTGCGAAATAAATAATGCATAATATTGTGCTCAGACTAAAGTATTCAGACGCTTTACTACATACTACTAATGCTAGATTTACTACTCTAGAACTTTAAATTTAACAAGTCTTCTGTAACCTACCTTCAGACAATTTCCTTTAAAGATTTCACAATGATAACGTATTTATAATTAAAAAAATATAATTCACTGAAACACGACTAAATCTATTATAGAATCGCGGCGAAACTGTAAAATGCCCGCACCTGCGATACCTTATCGAAAACTCCAACTCTTCACAACAATCGGTTTATCTGTCAGCACCTGATAACGAAATACAGAAAACTAGCGACACACTCGGCCATTTTACTAATAAAAGTGAATTATTTCCCATTTTCTACTGAATACCGACGAATTGGAAAAACATGGTCGGTTGAGTGATAGCTTAAGTAATTTGATGGTTGGAATGGAATGTATTATTGTTAGAAGGTGGACATGTTGGCAAATTGAAATATTGGTAGTTTGTATGAAATTTTTGTATGTTGGTGTATTGGATGGTTGAATTAATGGAAGTTTGAAAAAGTGAAATGTTGGCAGGCTGGAATGATAGAAGATTGAAAAGTTGGAATGTTGAAGCTTAGAATTAGAAGGTGGATGTTGTGAGGTTAGAGTGTATGTTTGAAGACTGGACAGTATAAATTCTAATCATTGAACTACTTGATAAAGTATGTAACCAACTAGTCAACAGATTGCTTTTCTAACATACTACTCATTACTTTCGTCTTGCTATTTAGTCTTACTAATATTATAAATCCGAATGTTTGGATGGATGGATGTTTGGTTGAAAGTATTTCCAGAATGTCTGAACGGATTTTGAAGAAATTTGGTACATATAATCTGGAAGATCACATAGGCTACTTATTAAGTTTTTTTTTTAATTCGGTAAATCTGAAGAGATCCTTTTATTCTTAACATATTATTTTATAAGAAATAATTTACCTGAGTTAAACTCAAGTTGTGATATAATACATTCTGATCTTGATGCAATATTAATATTCAGTGTGGTACTATAACATGTTGTTTACATAATAAAAGCAGCAGACTGCTTGCATTTTACAACATACATTGCCCAAATTAAATTTGCGATTGATAATTTGATTGAATGTTTTATTCCCATACATCACTCTATTAACAGTTAAAAAAACATGCAAATTACAAGCTATTTTCTCAAATAATGTCTTACAGAACAATTCATTAACCTTTGTTACATTTATGTTATGATCAATTGTTCTGACCACTTAACCTAAACTTACTCTTATTTTTACTTATTGAGTAGTAATAATAAACCATAAAGTTTTGATTTTCTCTACAATATGTTCATGGAAATATTAAATACTTGTAGCCATACTTCTTTAAAAAAGTACTTCTACCAATGTTCTTCATACAGTTTTTCATCATCTCTCTGGCCTTATCCCATGTGAATGAGATAGGTTCGGCATGAGGTTTTATGAACTTTAAAAAAAGTATTTGTTGTCTTTTTTGTTTGTCCACAGGATTAATTAGATAAATAAACCAATACACAAAAATTCCCTTTTCAAAAGCCCTTTCTTAATGCATTTTTTCAAACACAAAAAGGTATTGAAGTTAGCTAAAGAATGTGTTGTCTGAATACTTAACACTTCATAGAGTCATAACAATATTCATTTATGTGGAGTATATGTATTAGATTCATCACAATATATTAATAAAACTGAATCAAAGTATATTGTCATTATTTCATCATATGAACCAGAAAGCACTACAGCTAAGTGTGACTGTGATAAGAGATCTCACTGGGGGAAGTCTCCAGTTTTGGTATGCACAAAGTGAATACTGTTATTACCTGAAACTTTTCAAACTGTTCACGCTCAGCATCTAGACTATTCTTCTTTAGCTGGAGAACTCGAGGAAGCGATAATGACGCCATAGATTTTACACATGCAAAATACTCCTACGGATTATAATTTCAAGGACTACGTTCTGATGTAGATTGTAACTTGAAATCCACAACACTTAATACCATAACCACTGTATTATAAATGCGACCATTAATGATTGCGATAACTATCAAATAAACAAACAATTTCGAAAGTGAAAGAATAAGGATTAGAAACGTCTATTTTGTCAACAACACGTCCGCAACGGCAAAGAAAATTTGATAAACTGAAATTGACATTGACAGCTTGACAGCTTTGACATCATTTGACATATCAAGATTGAGAGCTACAGAATAAAAAGATGTATAAACTAAAAACGCGTAGTCGTAAGTCGTCATCCGTCATCGTTCTTCTCTTGTTATTGAACAATTTCGAGTGCTCCTAACTCTTTAACATTACCTGAAACCATTTGCCGCAAATGATGATGATTTATATCATGACTTTGACCAAATGACATTTGAGGACAATTGACATTGACAACTTTAGGAGCGACTGCGATGCGAGTTTTTTGTTGTGAACCGCCAGAAACGCGCGTGGAAATTCCAATAAAAGAAGAAAAAGAAACATAAATATTGCACAAAAATATTTTATCAGCCCAGTCCACTCATATACTTAGGTGTATAAGTGATAAAAACACAATGGAATTTCTAGAATACAATGATGTATCAGCTGAAATAAAGGGAGCTATGGTATGTCGCAAATTCAGCATTTCGTTGTTATTTAAGAAATTATATCAAATTAAAATATTCCATTATGTACTTTACAGGTTCCCGGTCGTCTAAAAATGACTGACCAAAACATAATATTCAAAAACAGCAAAACCGGGAAGGTGGAGCAGATATCAGCAAATGATATAGATTTAGTGAACTTTCAAAAGTTTATTGGATCATGGGGCCTGAGAGTGTTTCTGAAGAATGGTACCTTGCACAGATATGGTGGATTTAAGGATGGGGTATGTAATTTAAAATAGAAAATTTTATTTACACACATATTGCTCAATCGAAGTTCAACCAATGTTAGATTTTATAGTGAAAAGTTTACTGAAGTAGAAAATTATGCTGGTTGTTTATAATCTGAGTTGTTATGAGGTTACAAACCACTACAGATGATTACAGCAAACACCTAACTTCATTGGTTGTGCTTAGTTCATAATTGAAACCATATTAATTTTCCCACATAACCTTAAAAGTCATATTACATTAATTTTCTCAGGAACAAGAGAAGGTTGCAAAATTCTTTAAATCTAACTATAACAAAGATATGTTGGAGAAAGAGCTATCACTGAAAGGTTGGAACTGGGGTACAGCAAAGTTCAATGGTGCAGTTCTAAGTTTCAATGTTGGTTCCAACACTGCTTTTGAGATACCACTGCACTATGTGTCACAGTGTAATACTGGTAAAAATGAAGTCACACTAGAATTCCATCAGGTTTGTAAATATTTATTTGTATATTATTGCTTAAGAGTGAGTTTCCACTATTATAAAATGACACAAACTTATTTGATTTTAAATCTGATTTTTTTAAATCAAAATGGATTCTACAGGTTTATATCACTTATATTAGCTTAAATGGACCTAAGCGATGAAAACAATTATGTATCATAGTATCCTTAAGATTTGTAATTCTTTTCATTGCTCAGATTGACATGTGAAAGTTAGTAATACTAATGAACTTCGCATATATTGTAACACTAAGGAAAAGTATTAGGTTTAGACCAAAAATCATAAATGTTTTTTAAATAATTACTTTCATATACTTTTAGAATGATGATACTCCTGTATCACTTATGGAGATGCGCTTCCACATACCAACCAATGAGCTGTCAGGTGATATGGATGCCGTGGAGGCCTTCCACCAGCAAGTCATGAACAAGGCCAGTGTCATATCAGTCTCAGGAGATGCTATTGCCATCTTCAGGGAACTACAATGTCTTACTCCTCGGTAAGCCAAAATTTTAATAAAAAAGTTTTATTTAATTCGGCAAGGGTGGGAAAATTTTTATTTATGTAATAATTGGCCGGCCAGGCATTGCGCAATACTTCACAGATTAAGATACATAAAATACAGTTACCTTGCATCTGGTTAATTCTTGTTACTTAAATAGTAAGTACCCTAAGTGTTGAAAGCCCATCAAACTGCCCTGGAAAGTAGTGTATTGCCATCCTACTGATACTGCGGGTGATTCTTCAAATGATTAAACTTAATGTACAGTGTTGCTATAATAATTTTATTGTATTTTTCAGTGGTCGCTACGACATTAAAGTGTTCCAGACATTCTTCCAACTTCATGGTAAAACATTTGACTACAAGATACCAATGTCTACAGTACTAAGGTTGTTTCTACTACCACATAAAGATACAAGACAAATGTTCTTTGTTGTGTCATTAGACCCACCAATCAAACAAGGTCAGACTAGATATCATTATCTAGTACTTTTGTTTGGTATTGAAGAGGAGACCAGTTTGGAATTACCATTTACAGAGTAAGTTTATACTAGCTGTAGCCCATGACTTCATCATCATATGCTAAATTTCAGCTAGATCCATGCAGCTGTTTTGGAGACCTTGTAACAAACATAAATTCATCCATTGAAACATTTCCATTTATAATATTAGTAAGATACATCAACAAAATAAATATGTATATATTTTCATTGAACAGATTCTTAGGAAACTTTGTTAGTCTCCTTTTATTGAAATTTTTGTTTGTAATTTTATTAAACAAAATATTTATTACACATTAAATATATTTTAGTCGTCATATTAATTACATATCTTATATGTTTACTAGGGAAGAATTAACAGAAAAATATGAAGGTAAAATAAGCAAAGAGCTGTCCGGTCCTACTTATGAAGTGCTCGCTAAAATTATGAAAGTCATTATAAACAGAAGAGTCACTGGACCTGGTGACTTCTTGGGGTAAGAAGTTTACTTTTATTAAATTAAAATTGTTACGTATCTAACACTATTATAGCCAAAAAAAATTTCAATATCTCATCACAAAAGTTTTTTTTTATTTAGTAAGTCTGTCTGTCCTTGGCGTAATGACACATAATCTGTAAATTATTTATATATGCGCCAGGTCAAATAATTTTAGGAGATTCAATGTTTGTTTGTCCTCTTCTATAATTAAAATTGTCATAATAATTTTTACTTATTAACATTCAAGAAGTTTGACATGCCAACTTAAATATTCGGTATATAGATTTAACATGTGCGCATTTTTATTGTATTCCAGCCACCACAAGACACCTGCTATCGCCTGTTCATACAAAGCAGCAGCGGGATATTTGTACCCATTAGAGAAAGGTTTTATCTACGTACATAAACCGCCTGTACACATCCGCTTTGAAGAAATCGCCTCAGTTAATTTCGCTAGAGGTGGCGCTTCATCTACCAAGTGAGTTGTATTAACATGTTATAAACATGTTTCCATTGCTGTGACACATGCATCACATATTGTTGTTTGTTATACATTTTTGTTAAATTAATGTATTTCGAACATTCCAGATCTTTCGACTTTGAAATAGAATTGAAGTCTGGCAGCATCCATACATTCAGCAGCATAGAGAAAGGAGAGTATGACAAGCTCTTTGACTACATCACATCAAAGAAACTGCACGTCAAGAATACTGGCAAGAATGTAAGTTTTTTTTTTATTTTACATCTTCTAAATTTAAACATATAATATTTTTAATATCTTCTTAATTTAAACATTTTGTTTTTAAACGTTTGACGACATTGAAACGTTGTTACTGATTGGTATTGTGTAGGACAAGGCGCTGTACGACGATGACTTTGGCGACTCTGACACGGAGAAGGAACCGGACGCGTACCTGGAGCGCGTGAAGGCCGAGGCCAAGGAGCGCGACTCCGGAGACTCCGACAGCGAGAGCACCGACGAGGACTTCAACCCTGACAAGGCTAATCAGAGCGACGTCGCTGAAGAGTTAGTACACTTTGTTTTTTGGCTACGTCTCAATAATGCGCATTTTGAAAGCGATACGACTTAGGATTCTTTAAGAAGCGACCATTTATCTTACTCAAATGCCGACTGATTCTATAAAAAAAATACATTAAATGATCACAAAATTGTATGTCTGATAGAAAATGTGTTAAATCTAAATTTATTTTTATTCAGGTATGATACGAATCCGTCGTCGTCCGAAGAGTCTGACGCTTCAGGGGCATCTAACGAAAGTAAGAAAGAAAAGAAAAAAGAGAAGAAACCTAAGAAAACAATCACAATCGTAAGTTTTATTACCAACAATTTTAGGTACATTAATATAATTTGAAAAGTATTAGTTTAGTTCATTCGTATTCATTTTAAACTCAAAAAAAATACGTTAAATCACTTTTCTGCAGTCAGAGGCTCCTCGCAAAAGAAAGGAGAAATCAAAGAAGAGGGAGAAGGACGCGAACGCCCCCAAGCGGCCGGTCACCGCGTTCATGCTGTGGCTGAACGAGAACAGGAAGAAGATTATAGAAGATAACCCCGGCCTCAAGGTCACAGAGATCGCCAAGAAGGGCGGCGAGCTGTGGCGCGACCTTAAAGATAAATCTGTTAGTATTATAACGAATTTTTAACTATTGAACATCTGTTTAAGAACGTATATATAATATATTTGGCAAAGTAACTTAATATATGCATAATCATTGAATTAATTTAAATTAAACGTTCTACATGGACCATAAATAAAACATTATGTAACTTATGTTAAGGAATGGGAGGAGAAAGCAAGTAAGGCGAAAGAAGAATACAACACAGCAATGAAGAAGTACAAAGACAGTGGAGCGGCAGACGAATTCAAGCAGAAGAAGAAGGCTGCGGAGAAGGAGCGCAAGGCTGCCGACAAGAAGAGTAAAGCACCGCCGCCTACCAAGAAGTCCAAGCCCGCTGCAGCAGCGCCCCCCAGTGGCAAGTTCACCAGCAAAGAGTACATTGAAGATGACGACAGCTCCTCTGACTCCGATAAGGAGAAGAAAAAGGATAACAAAGATGTAAGAACACTAGCTTTTAAATGAATTTAGTACAATTGCATATACATACATCTAAGCTATGACATAACTTTGAACTTGAACGAGGAATACAAAATGTTTGTAAACTTTGTAAAATTAGAAAAATGTATTTTAGGAAATCTTTTACACTATTTTAATATCCAAATTATTTTATTATTAAGGTTTTCTTTTTCATTTTAATGTTTTTAATTTAATTAATCTTTTTATCAGTCCAAGGATTCTAAGAAGGAGAAGAAAGACAAGAGCTCATCTTCAGAAGCGGAAGCCTCTTCGGGCTCCGGAAATGAAAGCGGAAGCGGGAGCGGGAGCGATTAGTCATAACTGTAGCTATTAATTACTAATAAATATTTGAAATTAAGTTTATTTGTATTAAAAAAAAAACTACTAAACAAATGTAAATTGGATCAGATTTCGATGTGTTGGAACTGTGCTGGCAGAGTCGAGTCCAATGTTTTTTTTTAATAGTGTTTTGTATTTCCTTTTAGGTTGTTTCGCACCATTTCTTATTATCCAGATCTGTGTCTATAGAATGTAAGCAGTCACATTTCAGTATGCCATAGATAAAATTTTAACATTTTTTTTTTTAAATTACTAGTTGATTTTTCATTTGAAAAAAAATTATTCTATCGTAAAATATCTACAGAACCCTACATTCCTCTTAAAAATTTCATAATTGTATATATAAATGTGGTAAGATATTTCTAAGAATATGAATGTTGTAAAACAAGAGTTTGCAATGTATTGCCTTTTCAAAAAAAATATTGATTTGCATTGTTTATCATACCAGTGGTGTCTTGTGCCAATAAATTGTGAGAGCTTGAAAATATGCTTTGTCTTTATAAGTTCTCAATTATTGTAGGTACTCAATAAATTTTTAAATGTTTAACTTGTATTTTATTTTATACTACATTGCCACTATAGATATAGAGTTTTTTTGAATGTATGCCAGTCGGAAATACTTCACTCCAATAAATACTTTGTCATTTACTTCATAAAATTTTTAAAAAAATTGATCTAGCATACATATTTATTCCAAGTGTAATAAAGACCGATTATATAGTACTACTCTACCCTTAGTTTTCTTTGTAAGTGGACGTGAACAAGAGGGTGCGTCGTTTACCTGCAGCGTTTAGTTAAGGGGATATGGCGCGAAAATTATTATTCTATGTTCCCGTTCCCCAATACTTTTTTGCTGCATTGGGTCTTTTCTTATTACACTTCTTGAAACAACACAATAGCGTTTTTTGTTACAAATCGTTTATGACACGTAAACGCAAAGTTTTATTTTATAACCGTTTATCCCATGGTTACACAGTAAATTATTTTGCCGTTATATTAACGATCACATTTCTTTTGTCTTCCAATTTATATCTTTAACAGCGTAACAGGAGTTTGATCGCAATCAAGAATGTTATAAGAAAATGTACAATAAATTGTCAGTATCACTACTGTCATCCTGATAATGTTAGCATAAATATATTACGATGATAAAACAAATAGGTCGTGTGTTCCAAATTTTACTAATAATCATACACACTTTTGAACATCTAATGTTATGTGACGACGTGAATCCAGATTACCCCGTACGAGGAAATCCCAAGAGGGAAAACCTAAAACAGTGATTCGTTGACCACTTCTCCACAGAAAAAATGTATCTTTCAAAGAGTCATGTGCCAAGAAACGCTTTAAAGCATATTAGACTTAAAATTAAAAAAAAAATAAGTGGTTAATTTGTTCAGTCTAATAAAAAAAAGAAAGCTCTAAAAAGCAAAACTTTTATTTTCTTATAAGACATGATTTGTTCCCAAAATATTTTTTGGATTGTAAACAAAATAAAATTTGTTATAACAAAAAGACAACTCACGACCGTCGTAACCCAGAGAGGTAAGTAGAAAATACGAATACGACTTCCATCATTCCATTTGGCGCGGATCTGCCAAATGCCCCCTTTCTCACTAACAATTATAGATACCCTAAAATTTTGATACATAAGCGATCTGTTTTAATAAAGTTATTAAAAACATATTCTATAAAATGGTCTAGGAAGTGTGTGTGTGTTTGTCTTGTGTACCATTATCATTGCATTTGTCTACTTCTGTAGTTATTAGTAATGACAAAGTTTATAAATTTTCGTATTCGTTAAACATGCAAGAAACGAAAATACTGTCATGAAATTGAAAAATAGAATAATGTTTAATATCGCAAGTGCCGAAAATGTTCATACAAAATAATTGCTCGGAATGTTATAAATCAAGAATGTATTTTATTGCCATTGCTTTAAGTACTAAAAGTAAGTCACCCTTATATGAAGAGGAATAAAAACTATTTCTCAAGACTGCTTGAAATATCAAATCGTAAACAAACGCGACTCAGCCTTTCAAACGTTGTTTTATTGGTGTCCCTTTCCCGCGAACGTTTGCCGCGCTTTTTACGTTTTCGAAATAAACGTTGGCGGCATTTGAAATAAGGCGCGAGTAAATTTGGTCGAAGTCTGCCAAGGGAAACCTGAAGAGGACTAAGCGCTTTTTTGAGATACTTCTTATACCAAAAATATCGCAAAGTGTTTTAAAAATATAGTTTTTATTGCCAATTACGTCTATACCTTGATAAAATCGGAATACAATGGTTATTTCAAGTAAAATTGGACAAAATAATTTTTAGCAGAAAATGTAAGGAGTAAAAGTGTGCAGTTGAATACAGACTTTATCGCATTAGCTCAGAGTTGAATATTGAATAATATAAATACGACAGACGTCACGGATATTCGTCGAACAGACATATAATTGGCTTTTTACAGTTGGCGGCAATGAATCCGTCAGCCAATCACGTTCAACATAGATGGCGCTTATGTGCCGACGCGAGACGACCCAAGCTAGCTAGCACCGGGAACATTGCTTCGAGCTCCATACATTTTCTTCTGGTTCTCTACGTCTGCAGTTTGGTTGTGTACCAGTTCAAAAATTATTTCAAAATTTTTGCCATCAGGTAAGTCCTCACTATTTTATAGCAATTTCTATGTGTTTAATTATTCTCAAATGTGTTTATTATTGCATGAATCGATGAAAAATATTTCAATCCACGTTGGAATTCTCGGTCAAACATGGCTATGGGCATCGCCGTACTTCGCTTAGTACGCGTGGGTATGGAACAAGACGCCCTATTTTAAATAATTAATTTCTCGGTTCTTTTCCATCAAAGGTATTAAACCGATCTTCTACAAGTTATAGGTTATTACATTAGTGATTATTTGGTAATTATGTCATCTACAGTAATTGCGTATTTTCTACACAGTTCGTGAAAACAAAATGGCTCTTTCGACCCAAGCGCAGGCCAGTGAACTCGATATAAGGACCGATAACTATTTTAGTTGATTATCGCATTAATAATTACTACAAATATATAGCTTTTAATATTGTGATACCACGTTTTATAAAAATGGCTGTGTAGAAACGTGAAATAGCCTAGATTAGCCCTAAATATGTTTCCCGCCAAAACGCGTCCTTACTGTGCCGTATAGATAGTACTACAGCACGCTAGCTCACTTTTGTTGTAATGTTGAATTAGTATTAGCTTCGGCGAATGTTTTTATTCATATTTTTAATTAAAATCTTTAATTATTTGCAGGAAAAAAGTTAAAATGACGGACAAGCCTAAGCGTCCAATGTCTGCATACATGTTATGGCTAAATAGTGCAAGAGAACAAATCAAAGCAGATAATCCAGGCCTCAGAGTCACTGAAATTGCCAAAAAGGGAGGAGAAATATGGAGGTCAATGGAAGACAAAAGTGTAAGTATATTACTTGTGTTCTTTTATTGTCTTGTTTGTTTTTTATTACTAAATTATTTTTACATTACCAGGTTTGGGAGGCGAAGGCCGCCAAAGCGAAAGAGCAATACACAAAAGATCTGGAATCATACAATGCCAATGGAGGCGGTGGTGAGGGTGGTGGCAAAAAGGCACAGAAGAGAGGAAAGAAGGGCAAGAAAGCTACCGCTGCGCCTGCTGTAAGTTATCATTTGTTGAATACTCAATCACAACAAAGTAGATAGTTTGTACATTCTTCTAATATATTTTGATATTTACAGAAATCTAAGAAGAAGAAGGAGGAGTCTGAAGAAGAGGAGGGTGAGGAGGAGGAAGAAGAAAGCGATTGATCTCCCAACTTAAATGGCATTTCTGTTCATATTGAATAATTTTCTTAAACTTAATTTATTACAAATTAAATAAAAAAAGGACTGACTTTCCAATATCTGTATGAATTACCATTTTATATAAGTATATTTCTTATTAATGATTTTCTAATTTTTCTGAATGCAAAAGCTAAATTATTTATTTGGTCAATTTTTTAAATTTCTGATTATTTTGTAATGTAATTTTTTGTTATATAATAATATAGTGATTACATTTTGTGTGCAGAGTTTGGAAAGTTCCACCGCAGGCTAAGGTCTAGATTACTAAGCCTCAAAAAAATAATGTTTAAGTGTTAAGCATGTATACACTGGGGAATTGTACAGTTAGCCCTCCCTCGTTAAGTTCGCTGTGACACCTGGATGCTCATTTTAAGTACCTTGTCTGGTTTTATCAAAACTTTTATGTCGGCATCACTTTGTCTTGTGTTTAAAAGCTGTGCTTTTTAAATTGTTTGCCATAACTGTAATCTTCCGTAGGTCATTTCTGTTACGGCATAAGAGTTTTGATCAATCTTTTTATCCTTATGTAAAATTAGAGACAATTTCATGAAGATGTGAATGGCTTATTGTTAATTGAACCTACCTCTTGTCGTAAATTTCAATGGTACCAAACCTTAATTTAAGACGCCGCGAGAATACAATCTCGTATCTCATTCAACAATTTAAATAATTTAGGAAATTGATGTATGTTGTATTTTAAGTTAGTTATAGGTAGGTTTTCAATGTGATTAGTCTCTTAAATTTTACATTTGTGTTATTATGAATGAGAATTAGCATTCCTCATGTCAATACGGATTTTACATGTTCAATAAAGTAATTTCATATAAAAAAATGTTGTCTTTATTGCCCTTTACCGAATATATTCATTTCATGGAGAACAATTTGGAATTTCTAACTTTCTAAAAAAGTCTTCTCATGGTTTTAATGAGGTTACTTAAAAAGGTCGCTAATAAAAAATGGCATCATGTTTTTGATGACGCACTAAGTGAATTGTCAATACAGCGTCGTTATCAGTGCTGCCAGCATATCAGGAGGGAAGTCAATTATATTTTAAAAATCAATAAATTCTGATTTCCGACCCACCCCAAAGTTAATAAACCAAATATAAATTTTATGTTTAATTGATATTAGCTTCATATTATGCTATTGAATGCAAAATGAATTCTTACAAGTTACCTAAGTATAATAATGTCACTCAGTATACTTATCACATTTAATTAATTTGGTTGGAAAATTGTAATCCCTGCCTACCCCTCAAAATTTCAGATTTGAGGTGTTTGTCTATTTTCATAAGTTCTGTTAAATTTTAATTATTTGTTGGGCAGTTATGAATATTTTTCAAATAAGATATAACCTAAAGGTCTATGTTACCAGTTCATAAAATTAAAAACTATATATTTTTTGGGTAAACACATGTCGAATATCAATCAAAGTAACTTGTCAAAATAAATTGTAAACAAAAATATTTTAATAAAAATATAAAACTACAATTATCCTATTTGAATATTTGACTATTAGATTCTGGATGGTTCAATTACTATCTAGTTAGTATAAAATAATCACCATTTTTATTTACAGTGTGCAAATTATACATTTTTGTAATTTCACTATTTAGATAAAATGTCTGGGGATGGTTCTGGTGGTGTCGGCGGTGGAACACAAGTGGCACTGGTTACCGGAGGCTATGACCACACAATCAAGCTTTGGCAAGCGCACAGCGGAGTCTGTTTACGTACTATGCAACACCCTGACTCTGTAATTACTTCTGTATATTTTGTCTGACCGATGCATGTTTTATCAATACAGTTAACTAAGAATCGTTTACATTACTTTTCATTAATAACACTTTACTAGAGAGCGCGCCACTCTCTGACTTAGAGGTATATAATGTACAATGTGTAATATAACAGGTAACATCATATTGCAGGAGAAGGAAGATTTCTACCTGGTGATGATGTTCTAGGGTCCATTCCTTAGAATGAAAAATCCCAAAATAATCAATTATTATTCTCAATTTGAACATGTTAATTAATGTAAGGCTGTACAAGTACAATTGGTACCATGATTTTGTCTGCTTGTAGCAAGTCAATGATTTGGAAATAACACCAAATGGCCAAATGGTAGCTGCATGTGGCTATCAACACATCAGGATGTATGATCTTGCCAGCGCCAATCCAGATCCTGTGATGAACTTTGAGGCTATCACTAAAAATGTATCAAGAGTAGGTTTCCAGGTTAGTTAATAAAAGATTTCAATAATAAAGTAAATATTGATTTAGTGACAGTTTAATAGCATTGCTTTCATGGGTCACTTAATATCTTAAATACTGTATAAATTAAATTTTATTACAGGAAAATGGGCAATGGATGTACACAGGAGGTGAAGATTGCACAGCAAGGATATGGGATCTAAGGTACTTTAAATCTTTTGCCTTTATTTATAACATGACAGTACATGGTCCAGAGCTTCATTCATTATTAAAATAAAATACCTTAATAGTAAGCATAAAGCATCATTTTGTTTGTAAATATCTTTTATATTTCAATATAATGGATAAAAAAGTTATTGTAACTGTGTTGGGTTTGTAGGGCAGGGCGACCATTCCAGTGCCAGCGCATCTTTGAGGTGCCAGCACCAGTGAATACAGTAGTGCTGCACCCAGACCAGTCACAGATTATGGTTGGCGGCCAGAGCGGCATCATACACATATGGGACCTCAAGACTGATCACAATGAACAACTGGTAACATTTAATTGATATGATTGTTTGTAGTTATATGAAAATTAAATAAATGCAAACAACATAAACATAAATTTTATGCCAAACAGAATTAGGTGGCCAAAATTAAAAAAAATATTGTGTAATTTTACAATAAAAACTCTTGCTAACAAGCCAGATTTTAATTTTGTAACTTGGTTGTGTTTTTTTAGATACCAGAAGCAGAGGCATCTATCCAAGATATAGCGATTGATCCATCGGGTAAGCTGATGGCTGCTGTGAACAACAAAGGCAGCTGCTACGTGTGGTCGCTGGCGGGCAGTCCACCGCGCCCCGCGCCTCGCAAACATCTGCGCGCGCACAACAAATACGCGCTGCGCTGCAAATTCAGCCCTGACTCCACGTCAGTATGACTACCATATTGTTGATACAGTTCACTGCGTATATTGTTTTTTTAGATCATAACTAATGTGTCGTAATGGTGTCCAGTATGTTAGTGACGACGTCAGGCGACTGCTCGGCGCGTGTATGGCGCACGAGCGACTGGTCGCTACTGCGTGAGCTGCGACACGACGCGCAACGTTGGGTGTGGGATGCAGCCTTTAGCATCGACTCACACTACCTCTTCACTGGTGAATATTGCTTACATCAACACTTCTCCATTTACTCATCCACTGATAATTTAAAACCAATTTTTTTTAAATCATAAATGTAATATGTACATTTCTACTTGCCATGAGCTTTAACAATTGAAATACTGGCTTAGAAACAAGTTATGTATGTTTTTGATGTGGAAAAGTACACTTTTAACTTTATTAAATTAGCATTTTATGCCATTTGGAATTGATTTAAATGTTAATATGTGAATGTTATTATTGTAGGTTCATCAGACAGCTATGCAAGACTTTGGGATCTAGAGAAAGGCACATTAGAAAGGGAATACTGCGGACATCAGAAACCAATAACTGCTTTAGCATTTAGAGATCAAGCTGTGTAAGCCAATATACAAATTAAAAGACAATTCCTTGGCGTAGTATTTGTATGCCATGACATATAAGTTTACTCTATGTTCACTGGAATCCTACAATTTATGTCCGATTGTACATACCACTGTATTATTGTGTTCACATTTACTAAGTAAATGTTACAATGTAAGAAACAAAATAAAACTCAAGTATGCACTACAGTCATTTTATTTTATCAAAGCCAGGAAAGCTTAATACATTGAAAGCTTAGACAGATCTAGTTTTTTATTTCAATTATATTGATTACAGTATTACCAAATAAAAATATTTTTTGACATTTGAGATTTTACTAAGACATAAAATATATTTTTATAGACAATGGACTTATACAGTACAATAAAAGTCCTGTCTCGGTCCATTCATTTCAAATATTAGCCGGAACAAACACACTGATAAATAAAAATTGAAAAAAATGTGTATATACCATATACATTCATATACATGTTGTAAAAAATGGCTATTACACAATTACAAACAGACACTCTAATTTTATTTATATGTATAGATGAATTATTTTTGTTGGTTATATTTTTCCTATAATCTGGTAATCAGTATTAGGCAAAAATAAAACTTGAGTTATACTGAAAACTATTCTAGAGAATAATATTTCGATATACTGTATATCAAAAACAATTACATCACATTTCTTTATGTATTTAGGCAAATATAAAAAAAAAACAAACGGAATGTATCAACCTGTAAATAATATTTGTTCTCTATGTTTTTCAATATTTTTTTAAAAGTGATGCTTCCACAAACTTATCACAGTAACATATTTGTTTTGTTAGATTTTTATAACTAAATTACATGATTTAAAATTATATAAATATAATTGAATTTGAGATAATTTATGTCTTTCTTTGTCTTTCGTGTTAAATGCACATTTATACTATAAATAAGAAATCAATGTTTGTCTTTTTTTTTTAATTTCTGAAAAGTTTCTGGCACAAACATAAAATTTTTCCTCTTTTCTTTTTTTCCCCGTATTAAGCTACTTTCTAAATAGTTTTTGTTACATTTTCAGACGTAATATTAAGTTCTACATATAATGACTTAACATATTTAATTCTTAAAATGTTAATAAGTATTTGGGATGTTATTTTGCATATAAAAAATTTAAAATAATTTAGACTAGAATATAATTGATCAATTTTAAACAGCATCATAAAGCGAGCAAGAAAAAAATCTTTAATAGAATGTATAGAAAAATTGAACTAAAAATATAAAAAAAAATAATATGAAAAATTAAAATAAGTAACATATTTGTTATTTAATTTAAGTACATATATGAGGATAAATAAATTACATTGCACGATACATAATTATGATATTACATTTATCTGACACAATGGCAATAGTCAAGTTTTTCAATTTAAAAGTACTAACTCAATAAACCTTTGTTTGGAGAAAAACGTCTGTTCACAATTATTCTCTCACATTGTCTTTGAAAAAAAAAACCATAGATAATATATTTTTGTACCGGTTTTTAATGAATTCACAATTACAAAAATCTATTTAACAGCTTCACTATTTTATAAATCAATCAAATTTAATATACTTATTCCCAACTGTCACAAAAACTACCCAGGATGCATCATGATTTTTTTAAATATCTCTTCCATAGATAGTTGGAGCGAGCATATTTTGTAGTCAAAAATAAACGATTGAGGAACAAATTATGAGCATCAATGTCAGCACCGCAAAAAAAAATCACTGAAAATCATCAGTTTAGTTTTTTTTTGTGAATAAGTTAGATATCATCTAGTGGTAAGTTGTCAGCCTCACCCATTTCGGAGTACATCTCGTCGTCACAATTGTAGGTGAGGACGAACTTGAGGTGCGTGCGCGTGTGCAGCGCGGGCCGGCCCACCAGCATCAGCTGGGTCAGCGCCGGCGGCGGCAGGAACGGGTTGTAGGCAGGCAAACTGCTACCCGAGGCCGGGAGTAAACGCACCTTACAACCCTAACACAACACAGGGCATTTAATATTAAAAATGAAGAATTTTTAAAATTTTCAATCGTAAAAAACTCTTGAAAAAAATTTTTTTGGAAAATAGTATTAATACCAATATTGTCTTTATCAGTTTTACCACCATTATTTTTTTATATGTTTCAAAGATTAAAACAATGATTCCGCTATTTATTACTTACCTTTGGCAGTACCGCTTGGAATTTATAATCTTCTATGGGCGAGGTGTTCTTACTTGTAGTAGAAATGACTATAACATTGACATCTGGACGTGGTTTGTCCCTACAGAAGTGTAGGACTACGGTCAGACCACCCTCTTCTTCAAACACAGTCAACGGAGGCACTTTGCTCGGTCTTATACTTTGTAATGTCACATTTATATCTGTCAAAGGTTTCACATCACTGTATTTATTACTTTTAGTTGTATCTTTTGGTTCAGAAGCATTGACTTCTGTTTTAGTCACTGTTGAATCTATGTTAACATGCGTGACATTATTGACTAAAGGTAAACCTAAGTCTAGAATACTGTCCAAGGGACTGTCTTTAGGACTATTATCGATGTTAGGTGTAATGTCGACCATAACATCGTCATTGATTTGTTTAGCAGCTTCAGATGTTTCCGGAGAATCAACTTTTTCATCTTCTTTCTTGATGAAGAAGTCCAGATCAAACAATGAACTATCGTTTGTTGTTTGGGCTTCGTGTTTAGGTGAAGATACCTCCAAAGCATTCATGGGTATCTTTTTTACTTGTTTACTAAAATAATGTAAAATAAATTGTAGTCTACATATATAAAAGAAAGTTATGTTAGTTTACACTATTTATAACTCAAGAACGGCTTTACTGATATGGTTGGAAATTGGAAGTTGGTGAGGAGGTAGCTTAGAGCCAGGAGACATAGGATACTATTTATTCATTTTTTTTTCGAATTTATACCTTGAAGAGCCGCTTTTTATTTAACTTACTAATATTATAAATGCGAATGTTTAGATGGATGTGATGTGAATGGATGGATGGGTGTTGAAAGATATCTCTAGAACGGTTGAACTGAGTTTTAAATATGAAAAATAAAAACATTTCATTTAATTGTAACATGAAATGATTAAAATTAAAATAATGCTATAGAAATTTTATAAGAGGGCAACAATAAGTAACATATTTGAATTTTTATTTAAAACTCACCCACTAAAACTATCAATACGTTTGGCGTTTTCAGGCAAGGATTGCTTAAGCAATTGCTCTCCGAGACTGTCTAATTCATTCCAGCCTTCAGCCTTATTTGTCTTATCACCTAAGAGATCAATGTCTTCTGGAAAGTTTAACAAAAAAAAATATCACATAAATAACTACATCTTATATATAAAATTCTCGTGTTACAATTTTCGTTTCCATACTCCTCCGAAACGGCTTGACCGATTCTTATGAAATTTTGTGAGCATATTGAGTAGGTCTGAGAATCAGCAACTATCTATTTTTTTTTTATCCCGCATGGACGGAGTCGCGGGCGACAGGTAGTATAATAATAAATTTATTTACAATTACAAAATCTAAAGCATATATTACCCTTAAAGTACTTACCATTTTGTATAAGACTAACAGGTTTCAATGGCGAAGCAATATTTGAACTATTTCCATCTGAAAATATATCTCCCAACTCATCTATTACATTAGGCTTATTGACCAATGTAGTATTTTTTGCCACACCAACATTTTTATTCATTATTGCCCCAGCAAAGTCTAACAATGTGTCATTATTTGTAGGTTGCATATCTTTTGTTCCTTTCAACTGTTGCGTTTTCTGCGAAACAAATTCTTGATACTTTTCCGAGACTTCCACCAACACATCATGTGCATGAAGGATATCATCTGAAATGTATGGTCAAAGATTATGATGTCATGACACTGGACATCTATTGGTAATCGTCTATTGATTAAAATATTGTTATTACATTACACATACATACCCAGATTATCAGCTTGTGTGTCTAATGCAGCAAGACGTTGCAACGCTGGTCGGAGTCGCGCACAGCTTGCGTGAAGCTCATGTATGAGCTGCTTCTCGTCATGGGAAGCGTCCCCAGCACGTGCCAACATGTCACGCAATAGACCCGCGCAGTCCAGCGCCGCGCCAACCTCCTGAGCGCGTAAACTATTCGCTTCGTTACGACGCTCCTCCTATGTAACAAAATAAACATTATTAGTAAAAAGAATACTGCCTGTAACTCAGAGATTATAACAAAGCTATTATTAATATTTAACAAAATATAAACAACTTTACAAAAATTATAAATAAGTTGCAATGTTAAATAAATTATTCCTTTTATTTATCCTCATTTTCTGTGCCTACTATTTTTATCATTGTTTTAAATACAGTTGAACCTGGATAAGATACCTTAATAAGCAACATTATCTAGTCCCAAAGGAAAATCTCCTTTAGAGAGAAATATCAGTAAGAGAGAAACCTCTATAAGTAAAAATAACATTGTGGTCCCTCAGACTCTCTCTCATCCAGGTTCAACTGTACATCTAAATCAGTAGCAAA
Organism: Papilio xuthus; assembly: GCF_000836235.2. Taxonomy (NCBI): domain Eukaryota; kingdom Metazoa; phylum Arthropoda; class Insecta; order Lepidoptera; family Papilionidae; genus Papilio; species Papilio xuthus. Next base: position 5,288,083 of record NW_013530872.1, read on the forward strand.
CTACTATGATGAAATCACAACATAATTCTGTATGGTTAAGTACTGTCAGTTACTTACCTCTCTCACCATAGTTTTAATTAACTTATTTGCATGTTGTAAGTCCTCTGGCCTTTTACTTTGAAGCAGTTTTTGCAATAATCTAGACTTCTCTTCATCCTCAAATATGGCATTTTTAGCTCTAGGCCGTGCGGAGAAGGTAGCATCCTCTGGAGGCAATGGAGGTGGAGTTTCCTTCACCACCCCTTGATTTCTTAACATATCAAATGCAACTTTGAACTTTGTCTCTTTCGGGTATTGTGTAGACCAGGCATGTAATAATTGTAGAACCTGAATATTTAATATTAAATTATGCAATCAAATCAGGAAAATAAAATATTATTATTCTGTCTACTATTGATTGACGACTTACTTTAGTCTGTACTTCAGGTGATGTTCTATTAGCTAAATATTTAGGCGACACAAGTTTTATCATTTCATTCAAAAATCTAAATTTACCAATTTCATTTTGGAATGTTATATCACACCGGCGCATACAGCGATCAAGCATCGACAGAGCGAGTAGGGCTTCTCGTGCGTTTTGAGACTGAATTCGTGCAGCAAGCGCCTGAGCGGCAAGTTGTGCACCGTCTACTGAATCTTTCATGATAGTACAAAAGGCTTCCAGTGCTGCGGCATCGGGATGTGGCAGACTTTCATGAGTTGCTTTCACTAACAAAAAATAAAAAAGTTATCACTTGTTATATGAAAAGTATTTCAAATAATTTGTCTTTACTTACAAATTAAAGCCTCTAAGCTTGTTAAGGTAATATTCATTTTGAAGTCCTTTTCTTTTTATTATTTTCCTATTTCCTAGGCTTTACACGTTTATCCTACATTTAATTGTTTATTTGAAAATTTTGACAAATAGAATGACAGTCAATAAATAAATGAGATGAATTGAAAGAAGATAATAAAAAGAGTATGACCATAGATCTTTGTCGCGTTTATAGGACTCCAACAGGCAAGCGAAAATTTTATAATCTGTGCTACAAATTGAACGCAAACGGAGATCCTCCATCTTGAAAATTGTGTATCTATCTCACTCATAACTTTCTCTATAATTTTTGGGCTGTTTAAAAAAAAAAACCATAGTGCATATGAATAAATTGTGATCTAAAAATTTATGATTTCTTTACATTTAAAGTTTGGATTATAAATAAACAACAATTTAATCTAGTTAATTTAAGTATGTAATTTAAAATTTACAATTTATTTGTATTAATCATGAAAACTAGGTTTTATTCAACAACGCAGAGCCAGTGAGGGTTGGTTGACTTCACACATATCTTTGAATTTCTATGCAGTTGTATGCGATTTGTAATTACAGTAAGAATGTCGGATGGATGTTATCATGAAATTCGAAGAACGCATTACTATATAGCGGAGATCGTACCTGGATATGTAAAATATGATCCGGTCAAGCGCTAACTGCACTGCCGACGCTCCAAATAGTCCCCTAATCCAAACTTTCCCTATCAAAACATTGCAAATGTAAAAGTCATGTTAAATATAATGTAATGTAAAAATAGAATACAATATTTAAGTTTTACTGCTCAAATAAATTCATAAAATTATCATGAACCTAAAGATTCCGCATATTAACTCTTTTGTTATTACTATTCTCCATAGATGTGTAACCTATAGATTCCTTAACGAGGAAAAATAATGAGCTTAGGAGGCATCATTTTGGGGTAAAGTACCTGTGTTGATATTTAAATTACTTGTAAGAAAATTGTATACAATCTCTGTTTATTTTTTATTACTTAGTTCAAAAAAGGTTTAAGTTTTATTATAAGTTGTGATATTTGTAACATCCAAATTTAATAAATTAATTTTGTTTTATATTTTTCACTAAATGGTATTTTTTTTTTATCTTTTGTACTTGATACTTAATTCCCTATATTTTATTATATTTTTATTTTCTATGCACTGCATTTCCCAATTTCGAGAAAATCTTGTTATGCTAGTGTATATTTTATATTAAAGTCTAATACAAATTACTAAAAATTGTCATATTATTAACATCAAACTAATATAAAACATAATCTATAGGTTACACATCTATATATCAATATTGACATTAATATAGTTACTAGTGTGGCGCAAAAGCCTGGGAGCTAAATCTCGAACTGAGATTGGCTCCCGCGTTTTCTCGCCAGATAGACAGGGCGCGAACACGATACGTCGCATACAAAAATACTGAGAGTGAATTAATTGTAATAACGTGCTCCTTTAATTTAATATATAACGTGTGTAGTAAAATATGCGTTTTATTATTGTTGCTTTACGTCATTGACATTTACATTCATGGGTATATCTTAAACCTAACTAAGAAAACCCATACTAGCATTTCCTGCAACATGGTGACTCTTTTTTAGATTTGCGGTTAAACTACTCCATATAATAAGTTATTTATCAAATTTAGTTTAGAATTACAATTATCAAACTTTGTAGCACAGATGTTGCAGCGACATGCAGTCAGTAATTCTGAAGCAGATTCCTTCATTTAATAATTCTGTAGAACTTGAAGAGGTGCATTCATTCATCTGCAACAGAATGAAATGGTAATTAATTGATTCAAGTGTACAACATAATCAATTTAATTATTGCTTTTCACCTAATTACATACCTTATTAAAAAAAGTGGTTTCTTTGATTATATGGATCTCTTCCCCTTTACTTACAAAACTTCTTTGCAATTCTCTACAATGATGGAACTCAAAAACCATGTAAAAATTATGATTAGTTTTTACAGGTACAAATAGGAACTTTTATTGCCTGCCCATTTTTGTGAAATGTTTATGATAGAATCATAAATCAAATTAGTTTGAAAAACTTGTCACGTCATGACCAATTTACAGTTTGATCTACAATATTTGAAACAATAATAGAGAGATATTCTACACACAACCTAAATAATGTTTAAGTTAATCTTTATTATTGAATCTTTTTCATGTTTCGAGCAAACCATTTTATACTAAATATCAAGCCAATTTAAAAGGTTAAAATTGTTCAAGTAATTGCTGGAAATATGTGCTTTGGGAATTACTTAATATTACCACTTACCATGTATAATTTGGCATATGTCTTGTACAGTCAGCGTCATATAGATCGTAACAGACAAGATATGCAAATATATAGGTACATCAAAAGTAATCAATTATATCGGTACAACAAAAGTCCTCAAAATAATAGATACATTCACCCTGCTCAAATACATCGGTACATACACAGCGTCAAATATATGAGTACATGCAAGATGCTCATAAATATCGTAGCAGCCACAGCGTCATAAGTAACGAAGCAGTCAAGGTGCGCAAAAATATCGGTACATTTGACAAAATTGAACTCTATCTCTATATACTTGTGATAAAATTTGGAATAAACTACTTCTGTTACATTCATTTGACACTTTGCATCAAAGCATTTTTCAAAATTTACTAAAAGTGTTCGACGCGGATGACAGATATTAAGTAGATAAAACCAACATCAAATTTAAGTTTGTCATCATATATGCTAGTTTGGTCTCGTGGCTTTACCGTTCGCCGCCGTTGGTACGTAAGGTCGGCGGTTCAAATCCCAAGCCACTATTTTTTTTTTATATTTAAACTTTTTAATTTTAATATCGAAGCACATGTAATTAAACTCTATCGCCGTAGTTATTAGGTACTTTTTGATATTGCCTTGGACTAATGAGTTTGACCGTTAAAGTACTTTTCTATTTCAAACAAAAATGAAGGAAATAAAGCGATGCTATTGGCATGTAATTTGTTTATTACTCATGTTTGTTAAACTTGTACCGGTAAAATAACACTTACTTTTACCTTTTACTGATACTGATTATATTTAAGAAACAAAGAAAAAAAACTGAATGTCAATATCCAAACTACATCAAATTTTTGGTCGATTGCAATAAACATTCCAGTGTGCGTGGGCGCGCACACATATGTAGATAACACTTGTACGTATAGTTTCCGCGCGTACCATTCTTAAAACCCGCAAAGACAATCCACGCTCCGCCCACTCACTTCACCCGCGATGGTCTGACCTAATTGTTGTTAACTTTATTTAAATTTCTTTCTACCCGACAGCGAAAATTATAAAAAAAAATTGTCGAGCAAAATTTTACATTACCAAATTTTTACTGGTTATAAAAAATAACCCCGTGATTGATAAAATAAAAAAAAAGTAGCCTGAGATTCGAACCGGTAAAATTACATATTACGGCAAACATACTAGAATACTGCACCAAACTAGTATTATATATATTGTGACAAGGCAAAATTTGATATTAGTTAATACGTATCTGTCATATTCGGCGTGACAAACTTTTATATTTATGCGTTATGACAGGAGAAGAAAAATATTGGGTTGCCCAGTAAGTTCGTGCCGCTTTATAAGGAAAATTGAAACCCTGTTCTCTTAAATTTTTGGAAATGTTTTTAAATTATATTGGTATGACTCTATACCTAAAACGTCTTTTATTTTTGGCTAAAATTTTAAAAATTAGTTTTTATCTCAACCAATGAAATGAAATTATTTACAATATAGAAATTTTTGTGACGTTTGATAATGGTGGAAATCCGAAAATGAATCCACTTCAGCTACAGTCTATTGTAAGCTTTATATCGAAAATCAGAACGAACTTTCCGGACAACCTATAATGTTAATACATAGTGTCAAATGAATGTAACAGAAGTAGTTTATTCCAAATTGTATCACAAGTATATAGAGATAGAGTTCAATTTTGTCAAATGTACCGATATTTTTGCGCACCTTGACTGCTTCGGTGGTATTTTATTACATGTTATAAACCTAGCTATACTTATCCTGCGCTTTTCTATTGTTCCTTTTTTATTGTTCCAAACTTAACTTCTTAAGTTACGACCCCAAAAAAACTTCCAAACCAGTGTAAGAATATTCCCTATCGTTTAAGACATATGTAATGGAAATTTGGCTTGATTCGGTTTTGTGAAGCATTACCTGTTATGTTATTAAGAACTTCTATACAATTTCAAAGCGAACTTTCATTTCATTGACTTTTACTAAGTAATTACGAATATAAAAACATTTAGCAAAATTTTAACGTAATTATGGAATAAGATTTATTTACGTACATAAAGTATCAAGTGTAGTCATTGATACTTTATTTGATATGTAGTGAGATAGAATAATAGTCAAAACAACAAAAAATACAAAATATAGTACTATTGTATTAAAAAACATAATGTAATTACCACATGGTTCTTGGAAATCTTCTCAGAAGAAAACATCAGCTTTCTAACTCTCAAAATTATAATACACTTCATCCCACAATTCACACTGAAATCACAATATTCTTATCAAATAAGGTTAGATTTAAAATATAATAATATTATAAAAAATCTTATAAAGACATAAAGGCTTTAATTCGTTTTTATAATTACTCCAACTGCGGTCATTCGTTACCCACTGAGCCACGTTTTAGCATCTCCTTGTAAACAATTGCCAATGCGAGAAAGACATTCGTGATCACTCCAATTATATTAGGAGACCTAGCACGGTCTACTTCTTCACACCATGTCTCTATGTCATTAACACTCGGATCAAAATTAGAAATATAATAAGACTGGTTAGATCTCACCGGTATATTTATGGATCGTATCGCATCGATGATGCGATCGGCGGCGCTGGCCTGGACTGACGTAGCGCTCGCGGGACGCTCCGGTGAGGACGGAGTCGTTGAAGCCCTTGAAGCGCCCTTGAAGCGAGCTCGCAGTCACAGCTTCGCCCAACTGCGACGGCGGCGGCATCGACACGGCAGGCTCAACGGCAGGAACGGGCTCGGCGCTGATGGTTGCCACAGGCACCGCGGACTTGGCTACTTCCACTGCAGCGCGGCCACTAGACTTTCGTTGAGATGAAGACACTAATGACACCAATCTATTCAAAATTTGTTGCATTGTTTCGGTTAAAATATTGCTAGAAGGGCTACGTCGTCTGTAGCGTGAATCATGTTGGCTAGAATGCGATCTGCGATTTCGCGACAGACTCCTACTCTGCCTTCTCCCATGCCTCTTATTAGGCATGTTTTCTTTTTTTTTTAGCAAGTATTTAAAATTAGACGTAATTCCAAGCAGGGCATTCAAGTTACGGTAAATAATTGATCAATAGGGTAGACACGACAAAATATTAAAATTGAGCCATTCTAAAATTTACACAAAAAGCTAACAAATACAACTTCTATTTGTTATTTTAAAGCGGAGAAGAAAACAATTGGAACGTACTCACCAAAGTTTAAACTTGATCACACCGTCACATCGCGTCTTACTTACGTATATTATACGAAACACCGAAAACAAAGAGTTAATTTGTCCTTTTAAACAAGGGTAGTTACAATTTCCAAAAATATGTTTCTGATCGTATGACTAGGCAATTAAAGAAATAACTATGGAAACACATCGTTTCAGGATGTACAAACCAGGACGTGGGAGTTTCACTATCCAGGGAAAATTAACAAAACAATCTCTTATACACTAATACAGTACTTTTGAATTATTAAGAAAACTAACAGAATTGAATAAATGTAATTAACACTAAAATGATTTAAAAATACAACATTAACTTAATCAACTATCAGAGTTAAAATGATTAATTATTTTGGCTAGTCAAACGGGCAGAGCTTCCGCTGGCTTCAGTGTTCGGTGGCGAGTGTGTCCCGAAAGTGAGGGTGCGGTCTCTTATATTAGCATCACCCCGCCATTATTCTTAAGTTCCACCCTCAGCTAACAATATATTTAAAGTAGGAAGTTATTAAGTAGCCATTGTCAACTGAATTACTGTTTAACGCATAGTGTGCAATGTTTAGTGTTTATTGATATTGTAAAAGCTTCTAATAACTTTTAATTTGATCTTACTTTATAAGTTACGTTTTTCCTAGACTAAATAACATTATTATCGTTATTTAAGTAACGACCAATCAGAGCAGAGCCAGGTGGGCTTGAGAGGGGTCGAGGCACCATCTTTATATAAGTCGTTTTGACAGTTGTTACGAATATAGTCGTGAAGTGGAGACGGATCGAGTTGGGTCATCGTGTTTTGTGCTTGCACTTTACCCTAAATGACGCCCACCAAGTTCTCAACCACTATAGATTTCGTTGAGAAAAGTGTTTCTCCGATAATCAACTCAACACTTGCGCCAGCGCCGTGTGTCGGCGTTCGATGGGTCAACACCTTACCAGCCGAGGCACGGCAGCAGAACACTTCTCCTGTGGCTGCCGACTGGAACGGACATTGAACCATCGTGAAAAGTGCACCATGAACCCTTCTGCACGGAGGGAGGCCGCCCTCGGCGGGCAATGGAGTTCCCCGCATCCATTACCGCCGCCGCCGCCGCCGCCGCCGCCGCCGCCGCCGCCGCCACCGCCGCCGCCACCGCCGCCGCCACCGCCGCCACCGCCGCCGCCGCCACCGCCGCCGCCGCCGCCGCCGCCGCCTTTCACTTTTTAACCTTTTAATTTTACATTTTTTAATTGTTTTAATGTTTTTTAACGTAGATGTAAGATAAGAATGTGATATAATTTTAAGACTATGTAATTGATTTTTAAACACTTAAAATAAAGAAATAAAGATATTCCCGCACCCCAAGTCCCTGACATAGCATAAGTTAGGGGAAAGAGCGGGTGGCATAGAGCCACCCAACAAAAAATAAAAAACCCTCAG